>NW_015373900.1:1823749-2091557 GCF_001272555.1 Dufourea novaeangliae | reverse complement strand
CGCGACGGCTCACGAGAAAGTGAGGAAGCTAACGCCGTTATGTATTGGGCGTACGCAGGTTTGTTCGTGTTGAATTGTTTTTGCCGGCTTGAACGACCTTCCTCCTTGAACGACCCAAACACCAGATGGTACGACCAGGACGCAACGTCACTAGCGCATTGGACTGACGGAGAGCACCGATACCACGGCACGCTCTACCGTACTCTCTCGCTCGCACATCTCCCCCCATAGACCCCTGTAATTTCTCAGCACGCATCACACCGACGGAGAGCACCGATGCCGCAGCTCGCTCTACCGCTCTCGCTCGAATGCCGTGACGTCATCACCCGATTCCCGGAATTCCGGGGCCACGAGACGGTAAGGCATTCCCGCAAGGGAAATTGTAATGAATGGGAATAATATGAAAGTTCTTTACCTCTTCTTGAACATTCTAATTTCATAGCCCTAAACTGAGTACCTGAAAGTATTTCATTGAACTTGTGTAAAAGATTTTACCACTTTCTAAAAGACTCCGTATGATATTTGATAGCCTAAAAAACAGTGTGCCGATAGAGGGTTTCAATTTATTTACGAAACTAATCTGACCAGTTGCTGCATTCTTTGACACTAATTTTCAAGAAAACTTCTATATTTCACTTACTTTGAGAGACACGTAGCTGAATATTAACATACGTTCATTATTTAATTACTCGCAATAAATAAAATTTTTGGAAGTAAATAACGTGTAAGTAAATTCATATGTAAAAATTTACCAATTGCCAGAAAGTAATTGTTCGTGCGTATTAAAATTCTTACAATAGGCAATAAAACTATACACACTCCCATATAAATTATAAATATGTAGATGTTAATGAAAGTGGTATATATATTCTCCCACATAGATTTGATAAACTATTTATGAAACTACATCTATTCTGAATTTATCTGTTACAAATATACAAATGTAAGGAAAGATATAAAAACGAATAAAACAAGAACATGTAAAAAGTAACATTAATAAAAATGTCCATTAACGATGCATTTAGAATAAATTGTCTTGTAGTTAAGTGAAAAAATATATACTTTTCCGTTTCATGACTGTCATATGTGTCCCTTAACCTTAAACTGAAGCATCGGATATTTTTATTACCGTCAAATCATATAGATACAGTAATATGAATGGAATATATAACACTTCATTTGTGCTAATAATACTCAGAATTCATGCTTTATCGGTAACGTCGGGTATTGACACTAAAATGGTAACAGGGTTATGTACCCTATGAACGTGGGACAGAGAAAAAGTATTGGATGATATGTAGGTATATTCCATACCTAGTTGGTGGTTATATCGTATACAGTGAAGGAATAATTAGAAACAATGCAGAATAATGAATAAATTAGTGATTTTAAATTATAATCTACGTTACCTAGCAAATCATTCTTTTAGAATTTCTTGTTTTTTCTACTGATTTTTACAAACACGAATAGTAATGTAATTCATCGTAAAGTCATATTGAATACGTTTTTCTGTTTAAAGATCAATGACTTACGATCGCAGTGAGCAAATTCACTCAAGATAAAAAAATCGCAATCACGGCCTTGAATGAAGTTAAATCACGACCGTGATCGTGATTCGGCAATCACTCTGATAAATCACCGTTATTGATTTTGCACGCCATCTCTATTGAGTAGTGACAATTCAACGGTGTTGGGGTTCTGCGGCCCCTGGAATCGAACGAATCCAGATGAAGTGCCCCAGAAAAATGGATTGAAAAAGTACATTGGATGATATGTCTACTCCTATATTTCGTCCGTGGCGTAACTGAAAAAAGGAACTTACAATTGAACTATTGAATCTTTCAGGGATTTATGAAATAATAAATAATAAATTTATTAATATAAATAACAAATTAACACTATTTTAATGTTGTCTATTCATATATATATGTTAAATATTTGTATAAGATACCTGTAGCATAATTTATAGGAAAGACATAAATGAATACAAAAGCAGTATATGACGTATTCATAATCTTTTTTTGTATGTGCATACATTCATTTCCATAGTACAAAACACAGCAATATTTGATACAGTACAATGTAGCAACAAGAACTGTAGTATGAAATATGAGCAAATGATCTTTTTTCAAGATATCATATAGATACCTTATATTGATAGATCCAAAAAATCTATTTAGTACACTATTCAAAATTTTAAACAAACAATAACATATAGTTCTTTGAGATGTAACATATTTGTAACATAATCTTGACTTACAACATAGAAATTGTTTCTACTTCTCCAACAACAGCAATAGCTTCAATTTCAACTTGAGCTCCCTGTAATATTGTACATAATTAATATTAACAAACTTTACTGTGCAAAATATAAAACATTTCTTTCATACCATAGGCAACTTTCCAACTTGATATGTAGAACGAGCTGGATAATTTTGTGTGAAAACTGTATAAATAGAAACAAAGATAAATAAACATCAAATATGATTTGTCAGTAACATAAGATTCAATGGAATTAGGATTATTCTTACATTCTTTGTAAATTTCATTAACTCCGGCAAAATCATTTATATCGTTTAAAAAGATGGTTGCTTTAACAACTGTAAAAAAATATAAAATTGTGTTAGTCATACTCACGAAATGGCCAATTCATTATGTACAAATTAGAATTGAAAATTGAAACGAATTGTAATCAACTCAGAGACAAAAATTCATGTAAAACCATTTTTTTAAAAATAATATCTATTTGTCAAATAAGTATGACCTTTGTCATAATTTGATCCAGCTTCTTTCAGAATATTTCCCATATTTTTAAGAGCTTGACGAGCCTCAGCAATGGCACCTCCGTCGACAAGTTTATTAGTATTCACATCGACCCCAAGAACTCCGGATAAATACAAAGTACTGTCTGCAAGTACTGCTTGACTACCAAAATAAAAGTTGTTTGTACTAAGTTATTCGAAACGCCACAACGAAAAGATATGTGTAAAGAACAGTTATTAAATAATTCAAAATATTTGTGCACAATATATTTCACTTGCTTACTTGTACGGTCCGACGGGCTTTGGACTCAATGAAGATGATATTATTTTTCGTACAATCTTCTTTGATGCCATGATTACCACCGTTACACTTTAAACGTATTCACTACGTACTTTAAACAGTACTGTTTCAGTGGTTATGCATACGTTACTTATATATTCACATTTAGTCTGATAAACCTTTAACCCTTTCTCGGGGCAATGCTTATCTCATGCAATTTATCTAACTTTTAAATTTACGTACGTTCTTTAAATGTGCCCAATACAATGATAATTTTCACATAAATTTATAAATAAATTTTCAATTTGCCTTACATATTGGTAATATTTTTAATAATAATTTTAGATTCAAAATATTCGTAAATGAGAATAGAAGCATGTTTGAAACAGAATTGATTTTTTCTGAGATATGGAATTAAATGAAACTTTTTTTTATACAAATGTGTTACTTCTGTACAAAGAATCAATTTTTTCTTATACTATGATCTTGACAACGCCTTATATAATTAATAAACTCCTGATGCTTTTATTAAAAAGCAAAACTTTATTAATTCATAAAGTTAATTAAAACTTTAGAATTAAAGGTATTTAATACGATTAAGAAAAATTGTTTCAAGATAAAATGATAAATACTTTAAGAAAGAAAACATGTACAAATCACTTTTTTTATAATAGTGTTAATACTTTGGGAAGCGTAAAGAATACATTTTTATACATTTCAGTGTACATCAAATACGAAAGACAAACAAAATAAGAAACAAAAATTTTGTATATTAAATTTTACTTAATAAACCGATGAGAATGAGGTTTTTACAGCACAGTCATACCTTTTATTATAATCATATACGTATATATATTTTTGTGTGTTTTCATATAGGTATGTATTTATGTATGTAATAGAGCATTTGCACACCATATCTGCAGTCCTTTCTAAGCACAACAAATATTACAGTATGTTTTATTGATGACAATGTCTATGAATCAAGAATGGTTTGTAACTGGGCTTGTGGAGTTCAGTGAGCAGTGTTGTTACGTCTACCACGTCTCTTGCGACTTCCACCAGCAGGACGGTTTGATGAGGCCCATTGCTCATAAAATCGTTCTGCTTCTAACCATTCTTGATATTTATACCACCATTCTTCCCACTTTATGTAGTCGTCTAATGTAAGGTCTCGAAGGTAACCTCTCGCTTTGTAATAATCATATCTAACACGAACATCGTCCCAACATTCAAGACCTCTTGGTCCTTGTGCTAATAGTGATTCAGGATAATGTCCTGGTGGTGGAGAATCGTATCCTAATCTTGCAATTCTTTCTTCACCCTCTATTACAACTTTCATCGCATTTTCCCCATCCTTTGTGATGCGCATGTTTTCCATATCCCTGCGATCTACACTCCATTGTGCCATTTTGCCAAATCTATAAGAAAGTTGTAACATATCATACTAATTATTATTATGATCAAATACGACTTCATTATAAAAGACCAGTTTGTAAAGTTTTAAATAATATTACAATTTCAGAATGTATTATGCGTTGCTTGAAACCATACCGTTCTGATAATGTCATTCTAGGTGGACCCACGTGCGATGTAGTGGAAGAACTATCGCTATCTTCGCTTGGTGAGGATTCAGGTGGTGGCCTAATCATTTGAGCTGCTCCGTGACTTGAGTGTGTTTTTTCTACCTTTACAGGTTTACGCATCTGCACAAGTTCAATAGTTACATATTGGAATCGCAACTGAATGAAAATAAAACTAAATAAGGAATAGTAATATAAGTGAAAAGAACAGTCGCTACATTAGAGGACCATACATCATAATTATGTACATCAACAAAAATATGTTTTACCAATGGTATTGGATCTGGGACACGCGGATCTTCTGGGATTCGAGTATGATGCTTTTCTTTGCGTCGAACTTTGGCTTCTTTTTCTTTAATAGCTTTGTAATCCTTTTGGTGACGCGGTGGGGGTTGTGGTGTAGGCGGGGGTGTGCGTGGACGTGGCAAAGGAGGTGACCGTGGTCTAGTTCGAGCCGGCATTACTCGGGAACTCGACGGTACTATTTCTTTAGGATGTGCTCGAGCTCGAACTGGTGTCAGTGATCTTGAACGCGAACGCGAAGGCTGGGCGATACGACGCCGTTCTTTCGGCGAACAAACGCTACACGATCTATCGGAACAAGTACTGCCTGTACTTGGACTGCGTGCCTGTCTTCCTCTGGTATGCGATCTATCGCGAGGTGAACGTGGACTTCTAGTTCGAGGACTGCGCGGTCTTGGACTATGGGGACTCCTGGGTCTAGGACTTCTCGGACTGCGAGGATGTCCTCTGCTGGGTTCTCCACTTGCTGTGCCTCCAACATACAACTCTTTGTATCCGCTGTGCCTCCATCGATTCGGGTCTCGTTCCTCTACCTCCAGAAGCTTTTTATTCCAATAACTTGATTGAGACTCACGAGCTTTCCGCATCACACTATCTAATTCTCTCCTCTTCCCAGAATTTTCACCATGTGGTCTGGGTTGTGATACACTGGTATCCATCCGTAATTTACTCGAGCTGCTACCACTACCGCTGCCTCCTCTTCGTCTATCATAGTCCCGTGACATTCCTGTAAGATAATTGATAGACATAAATATCCTTTATTCTCTATCATTATTTATGTAAATCTTTAACATACTAATTCGCAGAGATATAGTGTGGTTGTAAAATCAGTTGAACCGTAGAAACAAGGGCCTGATATTTAGAGTAATGATTAAAACAGAGTCAATGTACCTTATATGCTATATTAAAACACAAATTCCAAATATTTTCAATTTTTCTATGTGTAAATGAAATACAGCCATAAATCGTCGTTTTTTTATTGTGCAGAATCTTACAACAGGGTACAACCCTGAGGGCCGCCGTACGATGTGTTAATCTACGATCACGCTATATCTCTACGAGGCTATAACATTACAACACGGAGGCGTGTACTATACAGGTTTTTACATTATAAAGTGGTGATTTTAAAGGTGTTTACCTTACAGAGATGATAATATAGATGACACTGGAGGAGCGAAAACTGGTGATCCAAACTCCTGCGAGAGCAGTGAACACGTTAATTCTCAAAACATAATAGAACGGCCATAAAGATGATAATACGTTGAATTAATCGCCATGAGACAGCTAGAGGAACCAGTGCCACTCGTCCTTTGGGTCGACTGGCCTACGTTAAAAATTCTATACGTCACAAATAGGTATCATCCGCAGTGGTCAAGCAGCGGAAAAGTTAGTATTCCCGATCGAAAGCGTTTCTCAGAATTTGAATTCGCGAAATCCATATATGTGGTACTGGACATCACCCGTCGCGATGCCTTACCATCGCCACTCTCCGCATGTCCAGAATTGCAGTACGCTTCGATCCACGATCCATAAATGTTGGTCCCGTGGACTTTCAATGAGTCGAACCAAATTCAGAGATCGCCTTTCGAAGGCGTCGCGTGCACGCGAGAACCGAGAGCTCGGTCGTGTCCAAGTTTTCCGCGGTTTGGCTGTTTTTTTTTTCTCGTTTACCGAACCGAATACGCATGAAACGTGAAGTTTCTCTCGGGCATTACCCGGGTAATACCATACCCGGCGGCACTCGCGTAGCCGATTACCGATACACGACAAAACCGGCCATCGATGTTAACACCGCTCGTACACACAGAGGACGAGAAAATTCGGTGTACGTCGCGGCGGCCGAAGCTTTTGTCGGTATGAGTATCGAGACATCGTCGGAGATGTCGAGCGCGGAACGGTCACCTTTTCGGTACACGCCCGAGGATATCTTGTCGCGTACGACTCGGAGCCACACCGACGAGACGCGACACGGAATTTGTGGCTCGAGTAACGGGTACGTCAAGGTCACGCGAAGGCCCGACTGCGCGATTTCGCGACCGGCGGAACCGCCGTATTTCTCGCGACACCATTTCAGATATTACCCGGGTAACACCGTACTGGTGTCGTAACGGATACATCGAGAATCGCGGAATACCTCAAGTGCAAGCTCGAGGTGATAGAGAGAAAGAGAGAGAAAGAGTTCGAACCGGTATGTAACGCGTATAGCCTCCTTCGCTCCTTTCTTTCAGTAAAAGCGAAGGTCGGCTCTTCTCGCTTTTTCCATTTGTTGGGTACACACCTTGGCACTAGTTTTATATAAATATATATATATATATTTTATTTAATTGCTTTCTTTTTTTCGTTTTTAACGTGGCTTCACAAAACTTTTATTCGACGATACTCGGAATAGATCTAAAACTCTAGCAGCGCTGGCTGCTACGCGTACCCGAAGCGTCAGAGGCGTTCATTCGCTTGCGGCCGACGGTCACTTTGAAAATCAATTGCCCACCCAGTGAGCGGCTCTACTTGTGGGAATCTCACGACAATCACCGGGCTCATGAACCCTTCCAGACAACGACACTCACTTTTCTCACCGCGGCAACTCGAAAACTTGCATTTTCTGCCACGAATCTCGGTGATTCACTTCCGCGTGACGTTCAACGAATGGAGATTGTTCTGAAGACTTTTCTTCGTTGAGCCGCACCAAATGCAGAAGATGCATTCCAAGCAATTCCAAGCGAGACGAGCGGCAGATGTCGTTGCGATCAATCGACACATTACGAACGCCTTATGTTATTTATGAACGGTTTTTTACATCTTTAGCTTATATGTGGCGATTTTCTACATCATATTTACGAAGTAGTTAATGTTGATAGAATTATTAATTTTCTATTTTAATGAGAGTACACGTATTTCTTCACGTAAAATGTACATATATTATGAAAATGAAAGAGGCACGAATGCATATACTGTTGTATACAGTTCTATACGTATAGCGCATATACCCTACGAACAAACTCGGCTTCTGCTAGGGGAAAAAATGGCGTAGAAGAAAAGTCTCCTATCACTTAGTAAATTTATTTCAAGTTCTGAAATAAATGTTAAACCGATTGTTAATTTGGCATAAATTTCAGTATCTCCCAAAATTAAATGGTAGCAGGCCCTTGGCCTATATCACTTTTTCCCCTAGCAGAAGCCGAGTTTGCTCGCGGGGTACACCATCGATTAAAACACATAGATGTCCACCCTAGACTTTGACAAACTGACAAATACCAGTCGGAATAAGAACTCTTATGTTTACTTATTCGATGGTATACAATGTCTTTTGTTTATTGTCGAGTAGTATTTTTAATTAATATTTAATTTTCTGTATGTATCAGAAAAATGGTCAAACAACTCTTGGCGTCATCTACGCTAAAATGCGTAAGCTACTAGCGAATTAGTATCATATTCTGTATCCTAGATGGTGCTATGATATTGTTTACAATAATGATCTTCCCACTGGTCAGGTAGAGAGGCTAATAGAAAGAAGAAGGAATGGTTCACCGCATATCTTCCTTTTTCCTCGGATTCATAATAAACTCGGACCTCCATCACCACTTCGTAGAGGAGTCCACTCTCCCAGTCAGTGGTGCTCATTGATGCTCATTAGCTCCTATACATAGGCACAGACAAGGTATAGAAGTAGACATTTCATCTTATGGGAGTTGGTGGCCCACCGAAACTGTAGTACCGACACCTTAAAAAGTCTATGATTTTAGCGACCTCTACGTTTTGAGAACGGTGAATCTGCGGTGGATAGTGACACTAAAATGGAAATGGGGTACGTAATCCCAGAAAAGTGGGCCGGAAAAATACGTTGGATGAAATGTCTACTCCTATACCTCGTCTGTGATATAGGCATATACATATACATAGTAGACTGGTAGACTGCGCGTCTTATGGTAGGGATGAAGTATGACCGAAGGGCACACGTGGGCAGAAGGCAGAAGTAGAGATGGCGTGAACTGCTACTTGTGAATCACGAGTGATTCGATCACGTTCGTTTCCAATCATAGACATATATGTATAGACGGAGCATAAGCTACCACTTTCGTCTAGGGACCGTAGGATTGGAGGGGAAAAGGCAGCGGTCGTTAGAGGTACGTGACGTACCGTACGTCGGTTAGCTTCGAATGCATTCGGTTCGTTATTAATGGCTGGTGGGCTGTGTGTCATACTATTATTTAATGCTTTGTACTATTTATTAGTTTTGTTAAGTACATATATCTGTACAAATTACATGACACATGGAATTTTTAACGTATAATAGGTAGATTCTTTTCATCTCTCGTAGTATACATGTATGTAACGTGATTGTATACCGGAATAGCACTGAAAAGGAACGAAGTTACCCGATTTACCATTATCCACCCCCTTACCGCGAATCTTACTCCCCCGCTCAGTTAATGTCCCGTCTGTATATGTCTATGTTCCCAATCACGGTGATTTTTCAAAGTGATTCGTGATTTTTTGTAATCGTTTCTAATTGGTGGAAGAACATAACAGTTCTTTACACGTGACACATAACCTGTATATTTTATATTAACGACATCGAAACAAACATTCGAGTTATATCGTATAAAGTGAAGGAATAATTAGAAACAATAAAAAATAATGAATAAATTAATAATTAAAAATTATATTCTACATGTTACCTAGCAACTCATTCTTTTAGAATTTCTTGTTTTTCTATTGATTTTTAAAAACACAAATAGTAATGTAATTCATCATAAAATCATATTGAATCGTTTTTCTGTTTAAAGATCAAGGATTTACGATCGCAGTGAGCAAATTCACTCAAAAAAATCGCAATCACGGTCGTGAATGAAGTTAAATCACGACCGTGATGCCGTGATCGTGATTGAAGTTAAATCATGGCCGTGATCGTAATTCGGCGATCACTGTGATATATCACCGTTAGTGATTTTGCATGCCATTGCTAATTGGTACCATAGGACCGCGTAGTCTATCATACAAGGTGTCCCAAAATAGCTTCGACTCCCAGAAATGCGAAGTTCTTGGGATGATTTGAAATAACTTTTTCCTTAGCAAAAATGTTATCCGAGGCTTCGTTAACGAGATATTAACGAAAAACCCTGACCAATCAGAGTGCGAGTCTGCCGGTTGAGTTCCCGCGGAAGCATTGCCTACCAATCGCAGCGCGTATTTCCAGTTTAAATAAAGGATAAAAGTTTTCTGTATGTATAAACCACGTTATGAACTAACAACAACTTATTTAAATTGCGTTCCCGTTTCATAATATTCAATTCATCTACAAAATATAAATAATATAACTGGTACAAACATTTCATTGTATTAATAAAAAAATTCAAATTCTCCTGTATGTATAAGAAAATGATAAAAATAGTATCAATTTATTTGTATAATATATCACAGTACATAGATTTTTATCACGAATTTATATAACACGCTTAAGGGGGGAGACTCCGTGGCCCGTGCGCTGTGTCCGTGCACTCACACAATCAACGGGAACCGTGTATGTATATGCGATGTGCAAGAGAGATAATCGATTTCGTAAATTCCAACTTCTGTCTGAACAATTGCACAAATGAACTTTTCACGGGTATAGAACTCACGGGTAGACTTCCCTACAGGGTGGTCTGGTCCGTATAAACACCAATAAACACATTTTAATTGAAAGAATTAGAATTTTAGAAAGTGTGCGATTGTGACAGACGCCGATGAAAACACACAAGATGGCTGCACAAGTCACATTTTGTCAAATATCTCACGATTTAATGGTTTTTTCGTCAAACGCAGACCAGACCACCCTACACACCACTATCACACTATCGTAGAAATCCAATTTTTGTCACTGTATCACTTCTGGAACGCAGAAGTTGGAATTTACGATTCGACGCGTCCAGACACAGAAATAAACAGTGGTATAGTTCAAGGATTCTCCGATAGAGGCGTTTATGGTATTTGTCAGTCACTTTGGCCTGCGTTACCACGAGCATCGATAAAACAGAGGGAGTCGGTAAATGTAACCTCGCAACACGTGGTGGATCGTATCGATTGTTTTGTTACGCTGTTGCCATTCGACAATTCTGCCCGTCAGGAGAACGATGGAACAGCTACGGCCTACGGCTCGTGGCGAGATTTCGATTCTCGCGGAACGTAGGAAATAACGACGCGAGGGAAAGAAATCCGAGAATTAAACAATACGTACTAATGTGTGCAAGGATGAACCTTCTTATTCGTACTTGCAATGATGCTTATTTTTTTAATTAATGAAATTACATACGAGATACTTGACATGATATTCTCGAGAAACAAATTGTAAAAATGGCACAATATATATTCCGGGTATTCCACATACGAAAAACATGGAATACTATACAAATCTCTTGTTGGAAATGATATTTATTTATTTTTTATTGACATAATTGACGCAGGTGTTATATACTTACACAAATATTTCATAAAAGAGACACAAAAGGAACACAATTAATCGCATACGCTCTGTCAATCTTTCATTCGTCGCCCAGCGGAGATAGATTTTGTACTAACAACTGATTGCTGTCGCATGCGTACTTAGCGTATCATCTTCGCTGCGTCTGCACCTGTTCCAGTACGTATTTTGTTTTAAAAATTGGACCAAACGACTTGAGTTTTTTTGAGAAGCTAGAAGGATTAACTTATTAGATGACATGTTTTCGTTGTTTCGAAAAAATTACAATTGTTGGAATAGCGAAGAAAATAGTAAAAATATTAAGAAGTCCTTTTTTCAATTTTTTTCTGATCCTATAGTGAAAATTTAACAAATACCTCTTATACACTTAATTAAGATACGTACACGCTGAAAATTCCAGGGTATAAGTTACAAACTATTAAAAGTGGTTAGACTTACAAGTTAGAGTTACAAATAAGTTACAAAACTAAAAAACTCGTACTTTCGACTTATAAACCTGAAGATTTTTTACTACTTCGGTGCTCGTAGCTTCTTTGCTTTGACCGACGAATTTTGTTATGACTGGGCCCGATAATGGTGGCCTGACCTAGGTCACTCTGAAAGTCACCATCGGGTGTCGATCGAAAACCAAGAGACAGGAATACTGTTTCGTTGAACGTCGACTAGAATGGTCATAAAACCAGCTTTCGATTTCACTATTGTTATTAAGCAGTATTATTGATATATATACATAGATAGTAATGATATACTTAGTCATGACAATAAGGAAACTGTAACATCGCAGCTTCACTTTTCTTTTTCTTAGATATATAAGTCTACAAGAGGCATATTTCGAATGTTCATTATAGGCTAAGATAAAAAAGTTGAAAAAAGTGTCTGTTACTATTTTTGTGCGTGTTTTGTCAAACATTTCCCTGTACATTGTGAAACAACTAATTACAATTAAATCATTAAAACTTAATTATCTAGACTAATCTTTAACTTCTCATAAACATTCAAATCATTTTATGGATAACTAGCTGACGTACCCGCTCTCGCGCGGGCAGTTTCATATTGCAAATCATATTTTAGTTCGTATATACAGACTAGACTGTAATATACCGTGAATAAATAAGCAGCATAGAATTTTGGATAGTGCAATATGAATCACATCGATTTGCGGCTTTTTAAACTTTTTTGTCTGCCTCAGCTCATCGTTAGCTAAAGAACATTGTCGCTTGACTGTTCCTTCGACTAACTTTGGCCAGCAGGAATAAATGGGCTGTTGAGCGCCGGGCGAGAGGCCAGCGACTGACGATCGAAATACAATGTAAACAGATAAGGAATGAAACGCATGAATGCAAATTTAATCTTTTATAGTTTTCAGTATACATTCATTAAAGTGTCACGAATGAACTGAGGAGATTCTGTCGGTGGAAATGAGTCCAAATACGACATCATTCGGATTATTTTCAATAATATATCATTTTCATCCGCAACATTACGTATGAGTAACAATTGTCCAATTACACTCGAATTTGGACGCATTTTAATCGGGAGAATTTCTTCAATTCATTCATGACATTTTCATTAAAATATATTGCAAATTGTAAAAGTTTAAATTTTCATTCGTGCGTCATTCCTTATCTCATCTACGTCTGTTTACATTGTATGCCGATGGGTCGGTCGCTGGCCTTGGACGTTCGGCGAGAATCGAAATCTCGCCACGAGCCGTAGGCCGTAGCTATTCCATCGTTCTCCTCACGGGTAGAATTGCATGCGGGACGTGAGGCAACAGCGTAAGAAAAACGATACTGTCCGGCAACACTGTCTTCGCGTAGGAAATACACAAACCCAGCTTGATGGTAACGGGGAACAAAATTTATTTGTGGGTATTGCCGCTAGATGTCGCATTATCAAGCCGTCCGAAATATCGATTTTGTGTTTTCGCTGGCGTCCGGTTGTTTACATCGTCGCTTCGATCGATTCGGAGTTGGCCCCAAAGGAGTCTCCCCCGAATACTCATGTGGTCTTATTACCTTTTATGACCATCTTTAGTGAATTCTTCATCCGCAGATTGATCGTATAATCACTACTGTCACGTTTAGTACTTTGTAAATGTAAAATTATAAAAAAACAATCATAGTTTCAATCGATCTCATAACAATAAAATAAAAGAAAGATATTTGGATAGCACATATCGAATTAAGAAAAAATCATATTATCAATCGCTTGTGTTCAAAACATTTCTTCGAAAATATATACAAATTACAATTAAATGCGATCAGAGTCTCGGGATAAGAGTCTGAATATGAACAGGGGCATCGGGATCATTTTCCTTCCCGTCTTGATGTTGCAATACTATCGTTATACTTTTTACGGGCTTAATTTGTCCAATAGGGCGTCCTTTTTTCCATTTTTGCCCATAAATTGTTCGTGTAATACCTAACTCTTCTACGGGAACAATCAATTCTTTTCGACAGTCCGTCTTTGTTAATATCGCATTGGTGTTCAATTCATTCATTTTTTCTTTGGCCTTCTCTAATAGCAGAGCATTGTGTGTCACATAATTCATGTCAGCTTGTGAAAGGAATCCCGATTTGTTACCGCCAGAAGAATAGTTCTCTATGCAAGGTGTACTTTCGTCTATTGGGATTTTATTTATATTGTCTGTCACGGTAGACATTAGCTTGTCAGGATCACACTTGGTCTGGTTACCGATTATGTTATATAGATTTTGATCATTAGGGTCGTGTAATCTATAAGGTGTCTCATTACCACCTTTCGATGAGAACCATTCACCCGATCTATCACCTTCTGGTTTATGATAAATCAATTCAATTGCCGGTTCTTTGACATTGTCACCCTTGCTGTATAAAACCTTTCCATTTTCATCATAAACTATAATCTTTTTTTGCAAATGCTGAGAAATTGCTTCTAATTTTTGATCAGTTGTACCTCTACATGGAACATGACAGAGTGGATGACCTGGATTATCCCACATGAATCCTTTACTACCTGTAGAATTGCGAAGTATCTCTTCAGCATCATCAGGACACTCACCTTTGTAAATCGCTCCTCCGACAGCTAATCTCAACTGCGAATATATTTCTAAACGATTGATATCATCTACCTGTTTGGCCATATAAGGCTTATTCTTGTCCATTATTTGCAAGCTGGAATCTTTCAGTTGATTGGGATCACGTCCAGTTTGTTCACCCAAAACATTGTAAAGGCACATATTTTTGTCAGCCATATTTTTGATTGGTTCCTTGTTTCCAAGTAGAGTGTAGTGTCCAATGGTTTCTCCACTTTTTGGTTCATGATATTGAATTTTTGCCGGAATCCCCTGTTTAGTGTCACCGATAACGTATTTGAGTTTTCCATTTTTATCATAAACTTCAATTGGCCTCTCAATCGCATCACTGGCAGCTCCCAAGTGAACCAATCCAGCTGGTCCACCATTACGCACATCGTCAATCAATCCTTCAATTTTGTTCATTCTGTGGATTTTCTCTGCGTTATTTCTTTCTTCTTTTGTTTTTACATTGCTGAAGCCTTTATTCTGATGATGAATTATACGTTTATGGGATCTGTACGTTTCCACGTGTTTATTCAGTGACTTCGTCATATTCGATGTCACAGATTCGATTGAGTAGTTTACACTTGCTTGTACAATGGGATTAATCAGTTTTTGCTGAATGGAATTTACCATTGTCGTAGATATAACATTTACGAAACTTTTAGATATTCCTTTCACATCTTTACGAATTGTATGTGGCTTCGCTTGTTCATCTTCTTCGCGGAGAAGTGTCAAATCGATATCGCCGTTGACATCTTTTTGGGATGCTGATTTCTGTTTCTTAGCTTCTTGTTGATCTTGATCTATTTCTCCGTCTTCCTTCGGTGTTCGTGCACTTTTCCACTGTTCTTCTAATTTATCTTCCTTTGCTTTTCTATCTATTACTTGGTTCAACTTTTTAATAAATTTTTGGGTTAACGTAGATAATTCCACTATAGCATCTAGTGCCGCCTTTACTTGTCGAGCTGCAGAAAGCCCCGGAATTTTATTGTCAGCTATTCGATTTCCAATTCTCTGAGCTATACCTACGAGATCGAATATATCTCTAGAACTTTCAGGTTTTAATAATTCCATTCCCATAGCCATTATGAGTTTTTCGTAATATTGATTATTGCGTATTTGATCCAACTCTAACATCATTTTTACCGAAGGATTGTTTTTAAGCGCTTCCTCTACTGGTCCCTGTATTTTTTCAATAATACTTTGTTGAATTAACGGTATGATTGTTTGACTGACCCCGTAATCGGCTAAATTCGATACTATATTTTTTGCAATTCCCTTAGCTAATTCATGGCCAACTTTTTTCGCAACAATTTTCCATCCTTCTTTCACTGTCTGGGTTATGACCTTGGTGCCAAACGAAGCAGCGGTTTTGGTTCCTGCGTATGCGGTCTTGGCAACATCTTTCATAGCTTTCCATCCTGCGCATACTACAGAAATGGTTAAACTGATAGCCTTCTCTATGGCCCATCTGGCCCAACTGAAATCACGATTTATTATCCCGTCTTTCACCGCGGTTACGATGTCACTGATGCCTTCAGTTATCAGACCCATACCAAAACTTGCTCCTCCACCGAGGGTGAATATCATAAGTGCAGCTCCAGCTACTACTTGACCAAGTCCAAGTAGAAGCAGACCTATCACTGAGGCCCAATCGATTGGCGGAATTTCGGATATCCGAAAACTACCTATAGCTCCATTTCTGTTAAATTCTGTGATTTCATTGTCATACGATTGGTCATTTTCGGGCAGACACTGTTGCATATTGATCATTTCAATTTTCATATCAAGTCCATTAGATTGTGCCTTTTGTATAACACCTACATTGTCCTTTCGAACCTTCAAATTCTTGATCGTTTCTGAAATCTTTTCTAAATCGTCCGATGTCATTTGATTGCGCTTCTTTAGTTCTTCGTATTTTTTAAGTTCTTGGTCTATCGCTTTTATATCGGGACCGATTGCAAGATCGATCGCACTCTTTTGAATATTATAGAGATTAAGCTTCTTGGATATTTGCGTGGAAAAAACTTCACCTTCCGAAGCGTGTTGCATTAAATGCAAACCGTATTCTTTTTCCTGGATCAACTTTCGCGCTGTTTCGAAATCATCGATGGCTTTATTTATGAAATATGTATTTTTAGCAGCGTTACCTCCGTATTCCGCGATGTATGCGTATCCCCTGTTGTAATGCGCATGCTCCGCGAAATTCGGATCCATTTCGATTGCCAAAGTGTATTCAGATATAGCATTTTTATATTTCTTCTCGTCCAGATATTTGTTACCGATCGTTACAAAAAAGTACGGATTTTGAATTAATTTACCGTTGTTATCGTCTCTCAAAATTTCTTTTCGAAACGAATCAAAACGCTCGAAAAAATCTGTCTTAGAATCATCTGTTATTTTGTCACTGTGCATTTTCAACCAAATAGCGAAACGCTCCTCGACGGCATTTCTCTCGGTCTCCTTTACGAATGTGTTTCGACCTTGAATGAGATTCGTGAGCTGACAGAACTTCTGAAAAATTTCGTCCTTTGCAGTTACTCTTTTAATTTCTTTTTCTGCATTCATCAGTGCCTTTTCTTCCTTTCTGGAACGATTCTCGCGTAATTTTGCAATATCAGTTTCACTGTTGCGCAGAATGAATTGACTTGTACCACGGTTGCCGGTTCTTGATGTTCTACCGACATTCTGTTCCTCGACTCTCGAATTTTTTGGCAAAAATGTAATGCAAACATGAAGTCCACCGTTTTTGTCAACATCTTTCGTCAATCTTATATCAGTACCTCTACCAGCAATGTTGGTTGTTATGATCACCTGACCGCTGTTCAATGGCTCATTGACCACCGCAGAATCATCGTCCGTTTTATACAACTTCAGTTTCCTCTTGTCGTAGCGAAATTCATCTACAAACGTCTTCTCTACCGCCTCAGTTTCGCTAATGTATTCCATGATAATTAAAACGGCCCTCCCATTGCAAAGTTTTCTGAGGCTACTCTTTACTATTTCTCTGTACCAGTCGTCTCGATTATTAACGATGATCGGTGATATTTCCTTGTGTCGTTTGAATTTAAACGGCGGAATAATTACAAAATCCAAATCGTACGTTTCAGCCAACAATCTCTTGGTCCCTTGGCAACCTAACGTACCGGTCAGTCCATAAATTTTTGGACGGTATCTTCTGAAGAAGCTTACGTTAGATATGAAGTTCGATGTGAACCGTTCCATGCTAACATTCGTTCCATGTTTTATCTCGAGAAACTGATGCAGCCCATCGGACCAACGCATAGACTGTTGAATTACACCAGTGTTATCGGCATCAACTATCTTTATCGTATTTTTGTCCAGTAAATAATCTTCTTTGATCAAGTAATCAAATTTCGCCCCGATTGCTCTCGCGATCCATTTCTTTAATTGTACCTTGCAAATAATTTCACGCAGATGTTTGGGTATTTTTATTTCTGGAAAATCACTGCTCAGATTTGCTGGGTCGCAATCCCGTATCAAATTCCGTATATGCGATTCTGTAGAGTTCGTAACGAAATCTCGCATGGTACCTTCAATCGGAACATAATTTTCGATGTATTCGTTCTTCCTATCTCCATTCTCATCGAACATATTCTCGCGTTCAATGAAATAAGACTGGCCGTCGTTTACAACGATGGATCCAGCTGCTGCTTTCACTTGTGCGTAAATAGTTGCCAAAATCGTTTCCAAATGATCCATTCCTGGCATTTCGCAAGACAACAGAACAATGTGATCATTACCATCCACAAGCATGTTGTCGACCTCGTCGACAATCGCGACGTCACACTTCCGGCCGTGTCGACAGCCAGATTTACGAAATTCATCACGAAGAATGTCAGCCTGAAATTCATTGGATGTGCTGTAAAGCACGTCGGCCTTATATGATACGGAGGACTTAAAATTATGCGCTACTTCGAGTAATAACGCCTTATAAAATTTTTCGAACTGTTGTGATTGCGGAATGGCTAGTAATTTGGAACTAGTTATAATGTCAACTTGATGATCGTTTAAAGCATGATACGCAGCAATCATTGCTATAGTTATTGTCTTTCCCTCCCCAGTATTGATCTGAGCTAATCGTCCTTTATCCTTTCGACAGTTCAAAAGCAATAGAACTGAAAGTATCTGTACATCACGGAGTTCAATATTAGTGGTAAGTTCGACAGCTCGTTTTATTACCGCTATTCTTTCATGCAGACTGACTTTATTGATAATATAATCTGATGACAGAACAGCTTCCATAAATACTGATGTAAGGTTTGCAGTCATGTTGCATTTTTTCTTTATTCTGGCTATTCGAACGATTAAACTCCATGCTTTAATGTTACTTGTATCCCAATTTTTTATCAAGCCAACCTCTTCAAAGAGCGTTGACTTGCTGTTATAGGCTTTCATTACTTTATTATACTCTTCCATCAAATCATTTTGGTTCTTCAAGAACGTAACATTCTCTTTTCTGTTCGCTATTACTAAAGCACCTATCAATTCTTCAACTGATTTTTTATACGTACTTGGAAAAAAGCTCTCAATTACGAAACTGTGAATGTTTCTTTGTACGTTCAATTCCGTGGAATTTAAAATAATTTGTATGGCGTCACTCTGTGAAATATTAACGTCATATTCAATTAGTATCTCTAATGCATTAATTAGTTGTATAATCTTATTCTTGCTGTCCAAGCATTGAATCAGTCTCTTTGTTTCTTCAAGTGTTGCCTCCGAGAACTTGCACTTCAACATCGATTTGTACAAAGCATGATTTAAATCATAAAGAAGTTTGTGCAGTAACAACTTGTTCTTTCCAAGTTTTACGGCTTCACGTAGTTCATTTTTCGTTGCATGATTAAATTGACAATACGTTGTCCATTTTTTATTGCCATCGGCAACAACTGGTACGAAGTATATTTCATCGAAGTCGTTTATAATATCGGCAGCCGTTTCGTATTCCCAGTCGGGGAATTGTTGGCAAATAAAGGTCTCGATTGCTGTTAAAGATAACTCCTCTTTCCAGTCCTCGATAGCTCCATTTGGATTCAGTTGACGCAGGAAATCTTCCTTCCTGCTTATGTCTTTCTCCTTCATTATTTGAAAAAAGTAAATCAACTTCGTTATAGGAGTCCCTCGTTTAACTTTTGAGAGAGTGATGTCAACTACTTCATCCGAATAAAAGAGCAAGTATTGTAACTCCTCGATTTGACTTTCGTCAGTGTAAGTGATTCCCTGATCATTACATTTTTCCTTGAAATGTAACAGCTCAAGTTGAGAGAGAACATTCGGCAAGAAGCAGAAATCTTCGAAGATGAGGTCCAACGATTCATTGGTATGTAGTAGCTTTATTACCTTAATGATGAATCCTATATCCAGCTCGCATATCTTCTGAGTCGTTATTAATATTTCCAGTACATCCTCGATACAATAAGAACGATTGCATTCTTTCAAAAAAATATTCAGGCTATTGATTTCTCTCACAAGTTTAGACGTTTGATTTACGCTCCATTCGTTGTTATTCGACAGTAATGTATACGTGAGCAATTCTTTGCCCCAATCGGTCGATTCAAACTCCTTGAAAATTGATAAATTAACTCCATATGCATTATCAAAAGTAGATATCGACAAAGTTTTGAGCATTCGAAATTTTTCAGTTTTGTCGCACGTATTCATGTACTTGTCTAATTTTTCTATTTCTGGCATATGTTCAGTTTCCGGTACATTCGATCGATCTTTTGGTTTATTGACAGACGTTTCTGACGAAAGCACTTGATACCAGTAGAGTGCGTATGCAATAATTTCAGCTAAGACTTCTAAGACTTTTGATAATACATTCGAACATTTCTGCGAATAAAACAAAACGTTGTCCCGTATTTTCTCTAGAACGTTCGTTTCTTGACGCAAGTTAAATGAATTTAAGTTCAGTTGCTTTTTAAGATACGAGTAATAGTTTTGAAAAAATGTATCGGAGCGAAGAGCCGCTATTTTTTCTAAACAACCAAACGCATATCGTTTCATTTGAAAATGTTTCCAATTATTGTCATTGTCTTTACCCGATTCCAACACAATATTTTCCAGGATCTCCGTAACATTTTCGTATTGTAAATACTGTGAAGTAACTGAAATGTTTTTGTACAGACTTTTTAGACTATTCAGTCTCAAGTTTATATCGTTCTCCACATTTTTGCTGTTTGCCAGAGCCGTCATCACATGACTCTGTTTATCTTCTACGAATCGTTCCATTTTTATTTTCGTTCGAGTTATTTATTAATACGGAATGATATAATTGACCAAATTAATCACAGTTTGTGCGGAGTTTACGCAAAACAAAAAAATCTTATAAAAATATTTTTTTTCGATTCATTTGTTGATTGAATCGCTATAAAATCACGTCGATAGACATTTTTTAAATCGTTTTAATAGCGATCATTGTAACCCCTTTCGATAAAAAATTTCGCAATTTCAAGACAATCACTGTCTGTAGCCATGTGCTTAGCTGTATCTCCAAAGTTATCATTACGCTGAATGTTGACGTGCAATTTATCGACTAAAATATGGACCAATTCTTCGTATCCATTAGTGGCAGCAACGTGTAAAACTGTTCTTCGATGGTTACTCTTGTCAACGGAATCGATGTCAACTTTTCGTTCTTTGACTACTTTTGGTATGTCTAACTATTTTTGGTATGTCATTAAACTTGTTCAGCATAGTCCCGTAATTCGGAATTTCTATCCAGCAAAAATTTCACAATGTTCATATTATTTACGTCGGTTGCTACCTGCAGAGGAATTTTTCCATATCCGTTCTGAACATTAACAACAGGAGCATCGAATTCGTCCACAAGAATTCTTGCCAAATCGTTGTGGCCTTCCTTCGCAGCAATCTGGAGAGTACTATGATCGTGAGAAGTTGGGTCCTTTGCATCTACTTCAACGGTCTTACTCTTCAACAATTCCCTAACTTTGTCTATCTCGTTCTTTTTAATAGCTTCGAAGAACCGCAAAACCACTGTATTTGTGACAATTGAGAATCCCTGAAACAAAAACAATTTGTTCGGAAATTTTAATCTATTCAACACGTAAAGAATTTTGCACTTTTCGTATGCGTTTCTGATAGATCTTTATGAGCTGAATACGAAACTGCAAACCGTTTCTTTCCAGCACGTCAAGGTTTCGGAAAAATCAATTTTTTTTTAAACTGCGAATTTTCTACTTTGGAACAATATTGTGTTCTGACACTAGTAGTTATTCAGTTTCTTTTGACACGAGATAATTCTCTGGACTCTTTCGAACAAAATTATATAAATTGTTATTATATTATAGACATTTAAATATGTTTAAATAATGTTCAAAGTAAAAAGGACATCGAAAACGCACCAATTTTCGCTGGTATTTTTCAATTTATTTCAAAAGTAAAGGTGTAGGAGGAAATCTAACCATAGCACGCGATAGAGCAGACCAAAACGATTTGCAGATTCGTATTCAACTCATAAATATCTATCAAAGACGCGTATTGAAGGTTACAAAAATAAGAAAAACTTAAAATTTGTTAATCAGTGTAGTAGGTGTTAATGTTTTTTATATCTCTGAACAAAGTGAAGCACACTATTTTCGTTATTACTTCATCACCAAAAATTCTTGCAATGTTATAGGAGAATATTAACTTCTTGGTAAGTACGTGTAGTAGCTACAGTAAATCCTGGATGATTGTTCGAAGGCTCCTCGGCGCTGACAAGGACAGACCCCCAGGTGTAACGCTGACTTTTTAATGAGGTTTAGTACAATAACAGAGCTTGAAATTCCGAAGTCAGTGATAGTTGTTTCATCCACATATGGCTATTAGTGTATGAAATATTCAATGTTCAATGCCGAGGAGGCTTCGAACACTCATCGAGGATTTACTGTACCTATGACAATTATTGTAATATGAATTATCAGTTACTTAAAAGACGAACAGAAGTTTAATGAATTCATAAAAATACATCAAATTTGAAAATAGTCCAAAAAATAGAAAATGGAAATAATTTATAATGAAATACCATTAGAAAATATTTTTTAATGGTATTATTATTCTAGGGTAATATACCAATACGGCTTTCCGTGCAAAAATTGTGCAATACTTTATGCCAGGGTTTCTCAAACTATGGTACACGTACCACTGATGGTGCGCAGAAGATTTTTCTAGGTGGTACGCGAGCTAAAATAAGCTAAGATGGCCACTCGTCCTGTAAATTTAATTGACAATTTTATTTTAAATGTCGGACAGTTTAATTTACGTAACTGTTTATGCAGATATTTAAGTAATACGCGGAATATAAAGTTTGAGAACCCCTGCTCTGTGTATTTTTACAAAAATTTCTTAGAAAATCCGGTGAAGATAAATTGTCTTCCAATTCCAGAAGACTCGATAAAGCAAACACTTCTATCTCTAAAAAAAGCGCATCAAGTAAAGTCATATTAACACTAGCCATTCCTAACCCAGACCTGTGTATGTACATACACTTCTTCTTTTCTCAGAAAGGCAACGTAAATGTGAGCTTTCGATTTTCGATGAATACGAAGGTGTGTATTAAATTTAATCAATGAGCTATAATACCACTGAGCTATAATACTAATTCACTAGTATTATAGCTCATGGAACCTAATCTAATCGCCAGAAGTGATGGTAGCTATGCCAACTAAGTAACTTCAATTCCTAGTTTCGTAGCAATAAAAATTCATATTAAATACAAAACACGTAGGTAATGAAAGACATATCAGAATTATATTTATTCAAAATAAGATGAAAAAATTGATATTATTCATGTACCATCAGAAAAAGAATAATTATAAATGAAAATTAAAAAATGATCGAAGATAGAAAAATTATTAATCTTATATATCTGTTGTTATCATTAACTTTTATAGCATTGGATATTTATCCATCGTAGAGTGTATTTCAGTCTAATTGAATAACTCAAGTGATTTCCGTGTGCTGCTAAACGATTTTAGTTACACTTATAAATTCTATATGTATATGTAACTATAAAAATATATACAGGATGTAAAAAAAATGGTACATGACCCGGAAATGGGAGACTCGTGAGGTGATGTGAAACAAGTTTTTACATAATAAATTATAATCTACATGTTACCTAGCAATTCTTTAGAATTGCATCATTCTTTTAGAATTTCTTGTTTTTTTCTACTGATTTTTAAAAACACAAATAGTAATGTAATTTGTCGTAAAATCATATTCAATACGTTTTTCTGTTTAAAGATCAAGGACTTACGATCGCAGTGAGCAAATTCACTCAAGATAAAAAAAATCGCAATCACGGTCGTGAATGAAGTTAAATCACGACCGTGATCGTGATTCGGCGATCACTGTGATAAATCACCGTTAGTGGTTTTGTACGCCATCTCTACTCACACTCTGACTCACGTTTCCACGGGGCCTGGAGTCTGGGTTGGTCTCGCTGTCACTCTATTGGCTCTCGCGATACAACACACCTTTACAACTTGACAGACGCAATCCAAATGATTTTCTGAATCACCCTACCCTAACGTAAGCGCACTATCTGCTGGTCACAGACTGTGACTCAGTGACTCACAGTATGAGATGAGCGCAGTTTTCTTTTTCTTGACATGTATCTAACCAACTCTGAAGCATTATACTAATCAATACTAATCGATTTGCAATTCTATGAAACTAAACGTCCGTTCACGTTAATAACTCTGCTAAGAATGAATCGTTACTTTGTTGCAGTCAAATAAACAAATGTTAATACAGGTTTACAATTAGACGTTAGAATCAAGTTCTTAATTAAATATCGTTTTAATTTCCTATCAGTTTTTATACATGCTTTTCTGTTTTTTTATAACAAATTTTATGAATAAAATCTTTAACAACTAATGTAATTGGACAATTTTATCTTTTAAACGAGCGTTTCACCTATTCTACGAACTATTCCTTAACAACTAATTAATAAACATTATATTTTGACATTTAATCAATTAATTATAAGAGTTGAATTTAGCGCTTTTAAAAGAACATACATACAATATATAATATATAGATGGTGTTCTAAATCAAATCAACGATACAGACGAATACGCAACACAAGAAGGAGTAAAAAGTAGTGATGGTCGATTTAGTCGATAGTTTTTAGTCGACTGAAATTTTGCTTTATAGGTTATGTATAGATTATGTCGTCAACTTTTCAGCACCATTGATGTATTTACCTTTTAGAAATGTATTATTTCATAGATAGAATTTTAAAAATATAAGTGCTGAACAAGTTTTTTTAAACAATTACTAATATTCAATTTTTTGTAAACTATTTAATATTGGCACTTAAAAAATTAATTGCTCTAAATTTTGTATGAAAATCAATTGGGTTATAAGCAATAATTTGCACAGTTCTTGATAATGCATAAAAAAATATATGAAAAAATTGCAATTGGTTTACATCCCGAAGAAAATAATCAAGATCCAGTCAATAGCAATCAATAGCTCGATAGTTCGAGCGAGTCGCTTGAAGCGACTACATTTAGTCGACCGAAGTAGTCGCATCAAGCGACTATAGTAGTCGACTAAAAGTAGTCGTTGTTTACTATCGACCTAGTCGATAGTTTTTAGTCGATGGTGCCCATCACTAGTAAAAACTAAAAACCTTAGTGGTAATCCACAAGTGACAATCGTTTACGGTTTTTTAATGAAAGCCGCTTGGTGACACTACCATTGCAATTTAAGAAAACTTACTATACTTGAATTATATAGTCTATGTTTTATCGTGGTACATATCCGGATTCCCTAACCTTTTCCGCCTTTTTAGAACGGGATCTGCGGCGTGGATCGCGTTCAGTTCACGAATCGTCTTTCATCTGTGTGTAGTGTTTAGTGTTTTTACACAACACAGTCAAAATGCCTCCTAAATTCGATCCCACTGAAATTAAGAAAGGTATTTCTTTTAATTTGTGTACTTTTTATACGTAAAATATTAGTTCTAATTTAGTTGTGTTCCAACAGTTTATTTACGATGCGTTGGTGGTGAAGTAGGTGCAACTTCATCTCTCGCTCCAAAAATTGGTCCTCTTGGTTTAGTAAGTTTAATAAACTTTAATAAATCTTTATTCCTTAATAATTTTCACCCATTTAAGCTATTCCTTCTAGAACTTAAAATACTTGGCCTCGTTTTTTTTCTGTTCGTAATATTTCTATAATATTAATAATATTTCAATATTTGTAGTCGCCGAAAAAAGTTGGAGATGATATTGCCAAAGCTACAAGTGACTGGAAAGGTTTGAAGATTACAGTGCAGTTGACTATTCAAAACAGACAGGCTACTATTTCGGTAGTCCCATCTGCTGCTTCTTTAATCATTAAGGCTCTGAAAGAGCCTCCAAGGGATCGCAAGAGGCAGAAGAATATTAAGCACAGTGGAAACCTACCGTTCGACGATATTGTAGCCATTGCCAGAACAATGAGGCCAAGATCTATGTCAAAATATCTTAGCGGTACTGTTAAGGAAATCCTTGGAACGTGCCAGTCAGTAGGTTGTACAGTGGAAGGCAGACCACCACATGACCTCATTGATGACATTAATACTGAAGCATTACAAGTTCCTGATGAATGAATATGGTAGGTTTAGAGCTCATTGCTAACTTTTCATCTCAATATCTAATAGTCCAAAGAAATAAAATTACAAAACAACTGATATTGCGGTGACAAGCGTATGCTTCGAGCTCTTGGTAGGGTTTAGCATCCCATCCACCTGATCAGTTATAACTATGACCTGCAAGATGGTTATACACTGTCAGGAATATTGCTACTGAGGAGAAAACCTCAATAATAAATCATGAAGTAATATAAAATCTGCGTGTAAAATAGTTAAATCAAAAACTGTTTTTATTGTTTCAGATTTTTTATAAGGAGCAAAAAATAAAACTGTTTTAAAATCAAGTGTTCTATATGTTTATTTATACGATTGTGTGTGTGTGTGTGTGTGTGTGTGTGGGTGCGTGCGTGCGTGCGTGTGCGTGTGCGTGCGTGCGTATGTATGTTGTAAATATGCATTTTCTTCTCCTTCTGAAGTAAATTAGAAAATAACATGTTTGTATACGAATAAATACATATATTTAATATACTTCAGGATTCATTACATGTAGAGATCTCTTGTATGATTAGAGATTATAATAACCATGAATGATAATTATGTATAGAGGTCATTCATAAGCTATTAAAATTAAGAATTGTACACTTATGTCTATGTAAAATGTTTTACTTATATCTATAACAAAGTCTTAATTTAAATAGAATTGTTTAAAAAAATAACAATTCAGTACCATCTATTGCTAAATACACGACAAGTAAGAAACTCTACAAACCACTAAATAGATTGAGTTTCACTGTTAAATGATTCGTTGAAGATACAATTTTGGAAGAATCATAATTTTGCTTTACATGCATTAGTATACTATATACTCTTGAGTAAGATGTATTTCGTACATTACAAAATTCAATTATAAAATTACAAATATGATTATGGCGCTTTTTACAAATAAACACAATTTGTAATGTAGAAAATCTTACAATTTACTTATGTTTTAAGTTCTTAATTAATAGGTTGAGCTTTTGTGTCATTAGTTGATCTTCCAAAACATACCAATAATATGAAATTTCATTTTACATATTGCTATGGATTTTTAAATAAATATAATCAAAACAAAACAGTACTGGAAAGAATTATAATACAGAAAGTAACCTTTCTTATAATAAAGTTAATAGTTTATTGTCCCAACACATGCCCTTGCCCCCAGTTATGACCACCAAACATGTTTCTGTTAGGTTGTGGTTGTGCTCTTTGAGGAGGTGCTCCGAACCATCTGATTCCAGCCCTTTGAGGTGGAAAGTAAGATTCTAATATCTTTGGGGTTTTCAACAATTCCGGGCCACCAAGTTCTTGAGGATATTTGAACTTTAAGAATATGTACAGGTGTCCAACTAGAATGCCAAAGAGTTCCATCATACCACCTCCAGAGATAATTAGATTAAATGCGAATAGTACCCATGGTAAGTACATTGCCTTAAACTGTGTACCTGTTAATTTATGGTAAAAATACAATTTAGAAATTAATTAGAAATATAAACATGCATAGAATACCTGAAGTTAATTTTCTCATTGGAAAAAGTACATACCAAACCAGAAGTTAACAATAACGTCCTTATTCAACTGACACCAGACATACAATATACTGAGTACCATAGGATCCATAAGGACGTAAAATTCACCAAGAAGTCCTATGACAACGCAGCAGATCCAATTGAACAAGAGCAGAAAACAATAATCTGCTGGTCGCCCATCGTACTCTACGCGTTCTAACCTCAGTGAATAATTATACAGGAAATAACAATTGATTAAGAAATGAAAGCCTGTGCCCGGACTGAGAGGGTAGAAGAAGACACTGGTCGCCGCTCTCCATATTTCGAAATTATTTACAAAACGATCGTACGTAAGAATCAGTGAACGGGGACTGATAAGTCCGAATCTACCGATTAATGTAAATAAACCTGTACATAATAGCCAATATCTTGTGAAAAACGGTAAAGAATTAAACCAATCTCTCACGTCTGACATTTTTCGTTCCTTTACTTCAATGAACGAAAAACTTTAGTGAATGTACAAAAAATTTTGACCGCAAATGACAACGTCTGACGTGTGATTACTTGGTGACTAAACAACGCACACGTATAAGATTAGGTTAGAAACTGTCGGAACAAACATGGAGTCGTAAAATACGTTTTTATCTCAGTACATTTAACCCATTTAACTTTTCATTCCCAAATGATTTAATAGTTGTAAAAAATGTTAATATTTTTTAATACATTACATAACTACGAAGGTTTATGTACAATATATATATTTTTTCTGGATTAATACATAAATTACAGAATCCGGCACTAAACAAAAATTGTGACACAATTTGAACACCTTAAATAACTTCTAAATAAAGTATTCATTGTATGAACAATTTTTTTATTCAAATGTTGCATGGTTTAGGGGAATACATTATGTATTGCATATAATTTTTTTGTAAGTAGAATGGTATTTTCAAGAAAGGAAGTGAAATTATTTGTTGATTATTAGGTTTAGAGCTAATAAAGGTCAATACTTTGTTACTCAGAATGCAACACTATTCGATATTTTAGATAAAAAATATTGCATTCCATTTAAAATAACGAAATTGACTTTGAAATCTCTGAAATGTTTCCACCTACAAAAAAATTATATGCACTACATAATGTATCCCTCCAAATCATGCAACTTTTTAATAAAAAATTTTTGTTATACAATGCATACTTTAGAACTTATTTAAGGTATGCAAGTGCATGGACCAGCCTGTACATATATGTATATGTATATGTATATGTGTGTTTTAAAGTATAAAATATTGAAACCTCATTAAACTTTATTAAACTGTTTAAAATATTAAATTTGAGACAATGAGATGCCACGTATTGATAATTGTCAATAAACAATTCAACAGTACTTCACAACTAACTTAATTATAAACATTCATAACAGGAATTTATAAATCTTTTTAGAAGAAAGGAAGTTTAGAAAGTAATTTTTTTTCATTGTTGAGATAAGATGAATTCATTTCATTGTGATAACACAAATCATTCATTACGTAGAAAAACCAATTTGAAATCAAAATTTAAAGAAGCATATTTATTTAAATTATATTTTTATGGTTTATTTTTATTTTTTTACAAAATCTTTACACAATATGTAATGTGGAATTATACCTTAGTAACTTAAAATTAATAAAGTTACAAAATATTTCTACACACACACACACACACATATTTCTCACCTATGTATATGTATAAATATTTTATACTTTGATGTTTTCACAAATTTTGTTTTGTTTGTATAATAACACACACGCACACACACGCACGCATAACATGGGCAAATATAATTTGTACAAAAGTATGATTTATTGAGATGTTTTCTCAGAAACTGTAGTTAATGTCAAACATAATCAGCAATTTTATTACAGTACATATAAATCTATGTTATAGAATAGACAATGACAATGAATGAAGTCAATTTCATTTGTATGGAAAAATTATGTAAAGTATTACTCCTTAAATAGAGTATTTTAATTCCTTATGGTCGACTTTCACAGAAGACATTAGGCATTTGTAAAAACATCTAAGTTATGTTTCATAGATTAATCACAAGTTCACTGGTTCATAATCTTGAAACAACTTCGGCCGCAAGCAATTAAAATATTTTATTAACTCGTTTCCATACATTATAAATTTATTCTATGAATTTCTTTTATCATGATTTGTAACGCAAGATTTTTGTTTCAAATTTCGTAAATAAATGTTTCATGAATGAAATGTTTATTCTCTTCTAAATTTCTCATTGATAGAAAGACAGTAACCTTAATTACAAAATTGTTACAAATGTGAAACCGCATTTCCTATTTATCTGCTTTAAATAATATATATGTACATACATATCGACATAATTCAGTCATCAGAACCACCTGTTCGTTTTGTTCTTCGTTGCCTGGGGCTTTGTTGCGGAGTCCTGGGAGATTTGTCTGTAAAAAATTTTCAGAATAATATCACAAGTATGAAAATATTAATAATATTTCTGCTGAAAATTGAATACAGTACTTACTGAGTCTCTTCAGAGTTTCCTTTGGTATCCAGTCATAATCTACATTATTAGGATTGGATGTACCCATTTCCATAGGTATTTTACGAGAAGTAGAAGATCGAGATTTACGACCAAGAGATGAAAGAAGTTGTTGCCCTCCGACAAGTGTCAGTATTATGCAGGCAGCAAGGAATATGTACAAGAAAACTGTTTCTCCATCAAGACCATCATCTAATTCTACAATTTGCACTGTTTCATTATAAACTGCTTCATTGAAGTTCATGCCATTCTGTAAGGTTACAAATTATTAATTCCTTAAATTGATATTCTTTAAACACATTTTGTATCACTTACAGTATCTCTGTAGTTCAAATTAATATTGAAACCAAATGGCCTTCCAGCAAGATTTTCTGATGGAATGAATGAATACGCTAAGGTTGCCTCTTGTTTTGGCTTCACAATCTTATTATAAGCAACAGTTGAGAAGTTTTGAATATAGAAATTAAAATCCATTGCATAACGGAAAGAAGCATCCAATGACTCGAGAACAAAGTCAGATTCACCTTTATTGGTAAAACCAACAAGTAGCTCAACTAAGTTACCACCTGGTAGTTCTGAAATAATTGATTACTTATTGAAATAATATTTTATAAATTAATAACATACAATACGACACCAGAAGAAATCTATGTATGTATACCCAATGTTGATAATCCGTTATAAACAGGTTTAATAAACAATACAGTGGTGTCAGCATCAGACGAGGCAGTGGTTGTTTCTTCTTCAGGTTCTTCATCTGTTATTACAGAATTTTCTTCACCTTCAACATCGACTATGTCATCTATATTTTCATCTTCTTGACCATGAACTAAAAAACAAACAAAAAATTAATTATTTATTTCTACAGAAAACATATTCTTTATGCATTGGCTCTTAATTAACTTTTAACTATAAATACCGGCTGTAAAATTCATTAATAATATATTTCCGATTTCAAATTGCAACGATTATGTGACTTTTAGAAACAAATGGGTAATGCCTGTTTATTCAAAACTGTGTTTAAATTACAAATAACACGGTTATAAAAGATAGTTAGTTTTCAATTGAAAGTTTATCTAATACTGTGGCAGAGCAAAAAAAATAAGAAAGTAGATTCATTTGTGTGAATGCATATTGTACACATGTGTCAAAAATGCAAACGACAAAGTGAAAAACATATTTTAAGTACCATTCTTTATTGTCCATTACCTCTGTTCGCGGTGAGAATAATTGGAGAAACGAGCAGTAATAAAAAAATGCCGAAGTTCTTCATTTTGTTCCGTCTTGTTTAGAAAAACTTTTCTGTTATGAATATAGATTTTCTCTCACTTCCCGACCACTCACTTCAGTACCTACACCGGACTACACGCTTCGACATACCATCAGCCTACCATTGCTACTTGCGACGTGGAAGGTCAGCGGCGTAGTCGTCAATTCTACAACGTGGAACATCAACGTTGGAATTAAATAGTGATATGAGGATAGTTTAATCTTACCAACATGGTGAGTTGAATCACTAGTAATTATCATAATAATCTCTAGTAATCAATTTTTAAATGTCAAGAAAAAAATGAATATTTTATTATTATTGTATTATTGAAATAGAAATAGTAATTGTATTATTATGGAATATTCTATAAAAGGGCATATCTGAAGAGTAATTGACAAAATAAGTAAACATTACATGAAAACAATGTGAAGAATTTATTTCCTATACTCAGGTGGTAAGTCACATCGTGTGACCACTACAGTTTACATGTAACTGTCACCTCCTGCTATTTCTTTGACAGATAACCTAAATATATTTTCTTTTCGCGTAAACAGGTAAACATATATACCGCTTTTATTTGTCATATTATATGCTGACAAGTATTTACATAGAACTTCTTACGAGCTATTAGTAGAAGTCTTAATTACTTGATCTTATTAATCGACTAGATTTATATACATAATTATTAATGCAGTGTGAACATTCAGCATAATTATCGTTAATATTGCAGATTGCAGACATGGATTACGAAGATGATTTCTTCTTTGAAGAGGATAAGATGTTGGTTTCATGAAACCGTTTGTTTCTTTTATTGTTGATATGCATTATACTTCGATTTAAATGTGCTTCTCTTTTCTTATAACATGCATGTCTATATGCCGCGGTGCGGTGGAATAGTTTGAAGGATCGAGCAGTTTTATCTGCGAATAACGATACTTCGAAAGAGTTGGATGAAAAGTTTCAAGAGAATTGTCTTGTTTCATTGACCACCGTGCCATTGGCTAATGTGAAGTCAGATCAATATACTATGATGGAAGATCGCATGTACGCATTGTTGTGTTTTACTATCTTGTTATTAATTAAAGCAGTTTAGATTTCTGTTTATTAACCCTCGTATAATGAATGCAGGGTCATTTTGACTCATCGATAGTTGTTCTATTCTTTGTAATTATATATAAATATAACATATAGACATGAAAATATACATAAAATTTTACGCATAAGGCCTTCTTGAAATCAGTGTACAATGAAAATTCTACTATGAGTCGGATTGACCCTGCATTTGTCTGCCGCGTCAGTCCTGAACCATTCACCTTGCGAGGCTTAATATGCATTCTTGAAACTCTGTTGATGTTATGTTTCTTTTTGTATTATCATAAAACACAGGCCTGATGTAGGGCTGGTCTCTCAAGATCAGTCTCTTCATCAGCTATACAGATGTTCAATGTAAGTTTTAATAATGATGTGCTTGCTAGTAATTATGTGTACAAGATCACTTTAATCAATGTCTGAGTTATTTTGAATGTATTAATTGTAGTAGTAAGATAATTTAATACTGTTTTGTTATACTACTAATAAGCATTTAATTATTGAAAGATATTCAGGTAAGAATTTCTTTAATGATTATTCAATACAAATGTGTACAGTTGAGTCCAGTTATTGCGACACCGCTTGTAACAACAAAGCGAATATTGCATCCTACTTGCTCTCTAAGTTCGGTTCCCATACACATTACTTTATATATATTTTCATTTTGCTTATAACAACATTCGTTTACAGCGACGTAATTTCTCTGTCCCTTGGATTTCGCTATAAACGGACTCCACTATAACTAGTTCTTCTTACTATGACACACTGAAAAGTAATTATTGAAGACTATTCATTTAACAAATGTTTAAACTATGAACAGTACCTCGTACTATTATTTTAATTTTTATTATAGTTTTAAGTTATATTTAGTATTTTGCTAGAATGTTGCTACATTTGAATGTAATTTATAAATAGTTGAATGTAGGTGTCTACATATGCCAATGTATTAGTTAGCGTAATAGTTAGAATTATAAGTATGTTTACTAGGCTTTCTTAATATTTATTTAAAAGCAGTGTTTCTTTTATCTAAAGTAGATACTAAGCTCCACAACATTTAATACATTTTTATTATTGCATTATTTTATACAGGGGTATGACGATTACTTCTGGCAATGTTGTCATACAAAAAGATAGCAGTAATCTCATAGGCATAAGCATCGGAGGTGGAGCACCCCTCTGTCCTTGCTTATATATTGTACAAATATTTGATAATACACCTGCGGCAGTAGATGGTACTTTACAGTCAGGAGATGAACTTGTTGCAGTAAATGGAACTTCGGTTAGAGGAAAGACCAAGGTAGAAGTTGCAAAAATGATACAATCATGTGACTCCCAAGTCAGTATCAATTACAACAAGTTACATGCTGATCCTAAACAAGGTCGAACACTTGATATAGCTCTTAAAAAGGTTTATATTGCATATAATTGTCTGTCTAATCAAAATAATTGTTTAATCATATTATTACCAGTGGCTAAATTACATTTCAGGTGAAACATAGACTAGTAGAAGGGATGGGAAGTGCAACAGCAAACGCATTGGGACTGTCACGTGCTATTCTTTGCAATGATGCACTTGTACAGAGACTAATGGCATTGCAGCGAACAGAAAATTTATACAGGGGTCTAGTTTCTCATGCTCAATCTACTTTGCATGCATTTTTTGACTTAACACAAATATATAAAGGTATGTCTACAAATTACAATAAGTTTTTATTTGTAGGCATAAGTATAGATTGCTAACTTGGAATAATAGACGTGTGAACATTTTTCACATTTCTTCATAGTAACATTCCAAATTTAAAAAATTTCAACTATTATAAATTATATAAAATTATATTCCAGTATTTGGAGACACCTTCGCTGCAATAGGAGTCAGAGAGCCACAACCACGAGCCAGCGAAGCCTTCAGACAGTTTGGTGAACAACATAGACAAATGGAGAAGTTTGGAGTAGCAATGTTGAAGTCGTTGAAACCCATATTGAACGATCTAGGCACGTATCTTCATAAAGCTATCCCAGATACTCGATTAACTATCAGCAAGTATGCCGATGCGAAATTTGAGTATCTTTCATATTGCTTAAAAGTGAAAGAATTGGACGACGAGGAGCAAAGTTACGCGGCACTACAAGAACCTCTTTATCGAGTGGAGACAGGCAATTACGAATATCGTTTAGTTTTGAGATGTCGACAAGAAGCTCGAGCAAAATTTGCGAAACTTCGATCGGATGTACTCGTAAAACTTGAATTACTAGACAATAAACATGTTCAAGATGTTGTATGGCAATTGCAAAAGTTTGCAGCTGGCTTAGGAAAATATTATTCCAATACGAAAGATCTGCTGTCCGCTGTGACACTGTTTCCTGTAGAGGTTGACTTGTCGCACTCTGCGTTCCAATATAAATCTATTGGAACACAAATAATAACTGATGGAGAAGATGTAGATGAATTTGAGCCCGAAGAAAAATCAAACAATGAAGAGCTCCTTATAGATACACAGAACCTTACAGACACACTTATAACATCGGAACCAGATAATATGTAGCACTTTATTTCTAATAATTTTGGGAGCCATTGTTTAACGCTTTTAAAATTCTAATGGACAAGAATTAACGCCATGAGAAACTTCCAGTATTTACGTTATAATTTCAATATTGATAATACAAAGATTAATACCAAAGATCGTTATTTTTAAGAGATATATATTTATGATAGATGTATGTAAAGAAACATATACGTATCATGTGTAATGTATAAGTTAATTATATATGTATACAATAAGTATTAATCATAAGATGGAAAAGTGCATTTATGAAAGTTTTAATTCCTACAGTAAGCACGCGAAGTAAAAGAATCTGTAAATATAAATTATACGATTTATTTAAAAATACTATCTTTGTCTCCATTTTTGAATATCTTTGAGAAAGATTTTCATATCTATGTGTGGGTGGTGGAGTGGGATGGACATATATATGTGTGTGTTCAATAGGAACACGCGCAAAAAATTGAATTCACCCTCTAATATCGAAATCCAAGTATTTAATATAACAATAATTTTTTATATTTATAATTGCATATATCAATATAATTATTATATGCACAAGCGAATGAAACGTATAAGAACCACCGCCCGTGGTAATTTGGAGAATGTGAGTGTACTTACAGTGTACGACAATGAAAACGATATATAGATCTTAAATAGTGTTAGTTTCTCTGATTGAACATTGTAGATTCCGAAATGGGTTTGTTGATGGATCGTAGAGCAGGATCTGATAAAGTAATAAAATTTTTATTAAGATGGGAACGATCATTGTGTTTTCTTTTTTATATCCTTGGAATTATTTGGTTACTACTTCTTGCTTTACCAACATTTAATGACAGTAAGTATAACTTTCCTGTGTCAATTTAAGCCGACGGTGCGAGGTTATATTTTTATTTATTATAAGGGATCTTTGATAACCGGAAAATTCCGATTTTTAAAAACTTTACAGATTTGTAGGAGATTTCAACAGAAGTACCAGGTAAGTTTTTGTGCTACTTTTTGGTTTTTCGTCATGATAACATCCCTTAAATGTTAAAATGTGTTTTCATATTTTTCTATATATCCTGAAAATTGTAGTAGATATAAAAAAATACTTGTAACGAAGATTTATTGACATTTTATGCTTTATAAAACTGTTCAGTGAAATTGTTAAAAAAATGTTGTTTAAATAAATAAATAACAAATTTTTAACGATTCAATTGCACAGTTTTATGGAGCATAAAATGCCATTAAATTTTCATTGTCACAAGTTTTTTTACATCTACTTACTGTAGTTTTAAAGATACATAGGGAAACACAGTAACTTTTAAAAGATGTTTTCATCTTGATAAACCAAAATATAGCAAAAAAAATTGCCTGATATTTACGAGAAACTTTAATGACAAGAGAAAGAGATTTTATAAGAAATCCGCAAAGTTTAAAAAAAATCAAATTTTATGGGTTGTTGAAGTTCCCTTGTTAGTGGACTGTGCATATTTATATGAATATAGATTCTTGTAAACTAATTTTAAAAAACTAGAAACAAATACAAATTTATTTACTTATATAAGCATACTCACTGTGGTTATGACTGTAGACATAATAAAAATAAATAACATTCCATAGTAATATTATTATTTTCCATTAGGATATACGATTTATTATAAAATATGTTTATAAATAACTTTTTACTTTTTAGATACCTATTTCTCTGAGAATGCTTTGCTACCAGGATTGGTAACTAAAGAAAGTAACTTGGAGCAGACATCAAAACAATATTATCACGAATTGATCCATGAAATGAAACGTTATCCGGATACAATGCCATATGCTTGGCTAGCAGCTAAATTGAACCAGCTTCAGTTGGATGTTTATATACATAATTTCTCCTTAATACATCCATTTCAAGAGCAAAAAGTAATTATGATGTGAACAATCTTTTTTAGCTGCACTCAATAGGTTTTTTTGAATATTTTTACACTCTTAAATATTTATATAAACTGGTAGTACAGGAAGCAAAATGTAAAATTAAAATAGAGATATAGAAATCTGTAGGATTGTAGAATACACTTTTTATCCGGACGAATTATCGAAGGACACGTGATTTTTACAAAACGGCGGTAATAAGGAATAATTTTCGCCAGTTTACAGGACAGAATATATACGGAATTATAAGAGCTCCGAGGGCAGCCAGTACAGAAGCAATTATAGTCAGTGTTCCCTTTAGACCAGTTAATAGTATTTATTTAGACACTGCCCCATCTGTGGCTCTTCTTCTCGCATTTGCCAAATTTTGTAGAAGTATGTAATTTTAATATGAAACGATAAGTAGAGCATTAACAGAATAAGTCTTAATGTTGGAGACTAATGAGTATTTCTAATTTTAGAACAGAAGTATTGGGCCAAAGACATTGTATTTGTAATAACAGAACATGAACAATTAGGCATACAGGCTTGGCTAGATGCTTATCATGGAGTTACAAGTGGTAACGGAGTACTTATCTCTGGAGATCTTGCTGGTCGTGCCGGTTCCATTCAAGCAGCTATCAATTTGGAATTACACTCAATGAAGGTTTCATCTATTGATGTTAAAGTACGTTATAGTTTTTATTTTGCTTATTAATTGCTCTATTTTATTAAATATATAAATATATTTTCATTGTGAAATCCTAGGTAGAAGGATTGAATGGACAACTGCCCAACTTAGATCTATTTAATCTAGCACAGAATATGATCGCTAAAGGAGGAATCAGACATTCGTTTCAGAAGCGTTTCGACGTTAAATACAAGGATAAATTTAAAAATTGGTGGTATCACTTTAATACACTCATTATGATGATTGCGACTCAGGCTACTGGGATTCCAACAGGAAATCACGGACTTTTTCACAGGTACTGAACGAAATATAGCAGGAATTTATAGAATATAAGATACTTGTATGGAACTTTATTTAAATTTTATATAGTTTAATATCTCTCTTTATATAATGATATCACTGTAGGTTCGGAATTGAAGCAATCACTCTGGAAGGTTTTGAGAAGCCTGGACAACAAAATTCTTATGAAAATTTTTATCAAGTAGGCCGTATAGTCGAAAGTATAATTCGATCGCTAAATAATTTATTAGAACGCTTTCATCAGTCTTACTTCTTCTATCTACTTCCATCGACTGATACTTACATTTCTATTGGTAAGCAAAGACTTCTATCTGAATAAAAATATAATTTTTTAGACGTTTTTAGAATTTTTTAAACGTTTCCTTTCTTGAAAAAAAAATGATTATGAATATAAAATAGTTACGAATTACAATAATTTCAGGACTCTATATTAAGTCCTTGGTTTTAATTATTGCTGGAGTGTTTATAAAAGCATTTTCCATGTGGCAAAGACTTACTGCAGAAGTATCTACTTCTGCAGAAAATAAAAAGAGTACAACTACTAAACAATCAAAGGTGTGTTATATTTATTATGCTTATTTTATGGAAATGATTCGTAGATTATTTATTAATAGTTGAATATATATAAATTATACACGAACAGAATTATTATCAATATACTACATTATTTATTTTAAAAAGAGATCATTAATATAGTGCATTTTACAGAACGATGGATTTGATATTGGAACTATAACTTCCGAGATATTATGGGCACACATTTTTGGTGTCGTAATTGTTTCATCCCCTAGTGCATTAACGTACATTGGTAGACAAACATGGAATCTACGTACAGAAGATTCTATATATTTTGGTTTTGCAGCAATAACTATTTTAACATTAATATTGCCACTATATCCCAGAAGGTAATCGAAATGTTAATTACAATATTAATTTAATAACGTTTCGGAATGTATATCATCGTAGATAATATGCTATACACAGTAATTTATTTTTAGGCGAATAAAGTATAAGAATGCAGCTTTAGTTTGTGTAATTGCATCAGTGGAACTGGCCACTGTGTTAATGTGTATAGCAATGCACAATTTTTCATTAGCCCTCGTTGCTGCTATAGTTTATGTACCTGCGATTTTACCAATTACACCAAAAGAAAAGTCTGATGGCAAGTAAGTATATCTTTAAGAAGTTTATTCCTTCGAACTCTTCTACAAGTAAACGTTTATATTTCCTTTAAATTATATAAAATTATATTCCACGCCATTCGTTGCAATCTCTATTCTTAAGCGGTATCTTTTTATATTGTAATTTTTTGTTTCAGATGTCGCACTATACTGTCATTCTTCTGGATTCTTTTGCATCCATTTGTGATCTCAAATCTTCTCGTAATGTGTTACACGTACATAAACTTCTCCACGGATCCATTCCTCTCAATTTTGTTTCGTGGATATCATGCCACGAAGCAGTCATACGTTTTCAGTATTATGGACTCGATGATATACGGAAACTGGTTTTACAATGTAACTGTCTCTACAATACTTCCTATATGGCTTCTGTTTTGGAATATTTTGTGTTCGAACAGTGTGATGCATACGTAACACGTGTGAATTACTTTGTGCCACGAGAATAATAATTAATACAGTTAATCGACTATAACAGCATGTAAGCTTTCCTTGGATGAACATAGCTATGCTCTGCCTAGAGTATCCACAGACAGTATAATTATAATCGAAATGCAATACCTCCCAGATTAAAGTCCGCGATTTGGGCCCACCTATAAACACTCTCGCGAAGGTAGAGCTCTTTTATGACTAGACTGCGGATTTTTGGCATTTATAGCATACCCAATTGTCTAAAATTCAGTATATCGAGAAATTCAATAAATTTTAGTACAGTTTGCATTTTATGTGAGACCTGACAGAACTTTCGATGCAATACAAACATTTCTGTTTGTTTCTAGTTTCTATAAATAAATCTTTAAAAATTGGTATTTGCATAAAGGTCCGCAATTTATTTATTATCTTTCGCGTGATGAGGAGAGTGCATAGGGCTCACCAAGAGCGAGTGATACGGAGTCCCATTTTCTTTATGCGAGGTTTGAAAAAAAAGTGGTAGGAATGATTGTGGACACTCAAGATAAAACTAGTCGTAACAATTAAACGTCGACGTGCATTTATAACATGTTAAAAGTAATAATTAATTTTCATAAGTTAGTTTACAAAAATAAATGCCATAAATGCGCAAAATCCGAAGTCTAGGTAATTTATATAGAATAGGGTCCACCTCGTCGATGTCAATGACCTTGATATGTGTTATGAAGGTTAATGTTCTGAGTAATTTTATGTATACATATAATCGCCGCTCAGCTTTAGTTTCAAAGATTACACGAAAGTATTTCTTCATAACTGTGTATTGTATTGTTTAATATATATGTATGTATAAATTTGAAGGACCACTGTTAGTAGTTTTCCATCTTACCAACAGATGGCCAAAATCTAAGTCACGCCTCCACAGACTTTCTTGGACTTTCCCATCGAAATTTGTAAATAATATCCTTTGTTACGCGTTTCCACGCGAAAGTTCCGTTTGAAAATGTCTCTTTAACCGTAAACATTTGGCGTCCTACGTTTGGACACAATAAGTGCGATATTGATTCTATCGCAACAGTCGTAATTACATATTCAGTTACAGTCGTATTAATTTTCAAAGTATGGCAACTGGAATTATTATTATGTGACATATTCTCGCGTTTGTGTAGGAGAATCGTATAATTGTTACTAAATTTGCTAACTGAATTTTATTTGAAATGTGCAACTATAATAAATAGCATATAATTAAAAAAGGGCAATTTTTGTATAAAAATGAGTAAAAAATATGTACTTATACCTAATTGTGTTAAACACATTACATGTAGAGTATTGAAATTATTTCGAACATTAAGTTTTAAATTCAGAATCATATTTTAAAATTACTCAGTGCTGTGATATCGAATCTAATACTTGTGTGTAGTTTAATTCTCAGTTTTGTTACTTCACATTAAAGACAACGCTGCAGTTTTTAGTGTATATGCTTGTAGTTCAAGAATGTCTTTCTCCAATCTAAAAATATAGTAATATATAATTGAAAGTACCGTAATCTGATTATCAAGAGCTTCCACATCAAATTTCATACCTTTTCTGAAGATCTTTAATATCTTCATAAGTGTTTAAAAATTCTTTAATACCATTATTAACACCTAGATATGATTCATTCTCCGAACCAATTAAATCCATAATAGACTTTAAAGTATCACGGCTGGATTTTAGTACTTTCAGTGTCTCTTCCCATTCTTTGGGTGTCTCAGGAAGAATTACATTATCACAATGTAGTACATCATGATCTCGTAAAAGGGTATACAACTGGGATAAAATACCTTTTAGCTTACTAATACTCTCAAATTCTTCAATTAAAGTAAAAATTAATGTGGTTTTTTAAGGGAATGACTACTAAAATTATTTCAATGATACAAATGTCGACAAATATTACTTACTAATACATTTTATATCTGCAATTTGTGAGTCTATTTCATTCTGTAACTTAGTTGAATGTATTATATCTCTCTCTCTAGTTTTCAATTCGAATAACTTTTCCTTATTGTGATCAATTTCTTTAGCCATTGTTGCCAGTTGTGATACAATTAATTTCTCCATCTCCTGCTTTTTTTTCTTTAAAATAATTTCTGTCATTAAGTTTTGTAAATATTCGTTGTATAGAAGTTTCAGCTCTACATCCTCATTGTCAGTACTTTCCTCTATGGTTTGCTGTGAGACCATCGACAATCGATCGGTTGCATGATTCTTTAGATGATCTGTATTAATGAAGTAATAAATATTTTGTATATTCTGAAAGTTCATTTTATTAAGAAATTCAAGCAAAATTCCTTACTGTGTGGTAAGGCAAAATCACTTGAATTCATTGTTGACCTGTGTCGAAAGTGGGTTTGACGAATGGTAGCTGATGTGTTTTGTCTCTCCGGTTCCATTACAGAAGCATTAAGTAACCTAGAAGTATCCAACAAATGTTAAATAATAATTGATAAGAAAATATAAAATGTTTCATGTTTACCTTCTAATTCGATTCTTTTTTGGTGGTTCCATGTTATCTGTTTACGTCTTTTACTATATTGATATTATTTTTCCTACTTCACTACAAAATCGTTCGTTATATATCTTGATACTGTTAATGGTTATTTACATACAATCAGTATAAAGAATGTTCAAATCAGATGGGAACTTAATGTAAGAAACCACACAATAATGTCACGAAATTGGCAGTTAAATTTTAACTGTTAAAATCGTTTTGAATAATTTCCTGAGATCAGTGTTGCCGGTGTCGCCCTCTGAGGGTATTTATTATATTTGTAATTACTGAACGGACTGATAACTGATAACAGTCATACTGATTGTGAGCAATTGTGAGTCTATTGACAGAGTTGTTGAGATTTCGATAATATGAACAATTACATAGTTGTACACTGAATTGCATTTTTATCGTATTAACGATTAATATATTTGAGGATTTTTTTACAGGACATGACTATAATATCGTCATTAATGATTTACATAACGTAACATATATGTAGTATATACCCAATATAATATTCTTTGGGAGTTCCATACCGCCGAATATTTGTCTTGGTTTCGTCACTGAAACAATTAAAAGATTTTCAACAGTCGAGATCATGGGGTTAACATCACCGGGTTTGATTCATTTGCGGATAATATCAAGTAATGTCTCAGACGAACTATTAGAAATCGGTTCAATAAATACATGTTTGCTTGAACGCTTGATGCTACAAAAGATCCATTGTCCGGTAATTAGCTGTCCTTTATTATATTTCCGCTTGCCAATCTTCGCTTCGTTGATCTCCACAATTATTGTATATATAACAGGTTATGCTGCAGGATCTGCTGCCAATCTGCTTCACAATTCTGTCAGCAGACTCTGCCTGCAAAACTCAAGCAAAATGCGGAAATCGATAGCTATGGATTTTTAGACAGATTTTGTCAATATCTGTTGCCAATCTACTGCCAATCTACGTGCAAATTGTTTATAAGGTACATAAAATTACTCCAGACCAGGAGATTGACCTTCATAAGATATTTCAAGGTCATTGAAATCGACGAGGTGGACCCTATTCTATGCATATATACAGCGTGTGGCCGAATAACATGTACAAGCGGGTACGAGGTGATTCCTTATGAAAAAATAAAAACAAAATATGGAACAATCGACTTTGAAAATTAATCTGAAACACGCGTGTATTCACCATAGTAATAAGTAGAAACGGAATGCAATGAACAGACGCCCTAGCGGCGCTAGCACAGTCCTATTCAATTGCTCCCGTATCTAGCAGATTTTCAAAGTCGTTTTTCTTGAAAACTAAGCCTTAAATGGAAAAAGTTTACTCCATATTTTATTCTTATGTATTTATAACGAATCACCTCGTACCCACTTGTATTATTCGACCGTACCCTGTAAATATAAATATATATATATATATATGTTTGTAATGTTTATATGTATACCAGATATACTATTTAGATCTTACAATTAGACATTTCTTCTACAGAAAGGTAAATGATAATCCAGACAGCTAACATGTGTTTTTAAAGGAAGTAAATATATTTAATAACAAGTATAGTAATCTTGTCTACTTATTTTTTGTTATTACTTTTTCTTTTCATAAGTATGACATAAAATAGGACAATAATGTCTTCAAGTTCGTGCCGCCATTTTGATCGTTTCCGTGGAAACCATGAAAACAAACATACATATGAAAACAATGTCAACGATATCTTGAAATTACATTGAAAAATTGCTTCATTGTTGAAACATAAACAATGAAGGCTGTTCCAACGTGGGTCGACAAAGTTCAAGAGAAATCAGAATGGTGATGATCTCAAAAAATATTTTCTATAATGAATTTATGACATTGCTATTTAATAAAGTTTTGAATAAAATAAGAATCGAAATTATTTTTATATTAAACAGTTACGCTATTTCAAGTAATAACGTTTTAATGGCAACCTAAACATATGCAATTTTATTTCATATTTCTTTTCTTTTACAAATTCTATACTGTATCACTTATTGTTTAATGTTTTGTAATGTTCATATTTAAACTGGATTACTTCAGTTTAGCTATGCCTTCTCATTTGTGATAATGAAACCAATACTAATATATGTAAATGTTCTAGTATATACGACTTATGTTTTAACCCTGATGGGACACAATTAGTTGTTGCTGCTGGACAGCAAGTTCTTGTGTATGAGACCAATGAAGGTGCTTTGATTCAGCCGTTAAAAGGTATATTAATTTCCAGTAGTTTAATAATGTAAGAAGGCTTAAATTATATTTTTATTTATGTTTTACAGGTCATAAAGATATAGTTTATTGTGTATGTTATGCAAGAGACGGTAAAAAGTTTGCATCCGGAGGTGCAGACAAAAGTGTTATCATTTGGACGTCCAGATTGGAAGGCATACTGAAATATTCGTGAGTTACTGTCTTTAAATAACATATAAGTTGGTCCAATGAAATTTGTTTTCTGTTAGGAACTTGTATAAAATATAATGTTATTGTTTCAGACACAATGAATCTGTTCAAGCTATGCAGTTCAATCCAATCTCACATCAACTTTTGAGTTGTTCTTTATCTGATATTGCTTTCTGGTCTCCAGAACAAAAGTCAGTTGTGAAACACAAATCAAAGGGACGAGTGAATTGTTGTGCTTGGACAAGTGATGGTCAATACTTAGCCATAGGATTGGCTACTGGCTATGTTTACATTAGAAACAAGGTTTGTTTTCATTATTTTTTTTTTAAACTGCTGTACATTATTACATGCGTTGTATTGAGAAACTAAAGAAAATCTAATCTTTCCTAATTTGTAATATTCTTTTAATTAGAAAAGCATGGAATTTAAATTATAGCTAACAGATAATCAATGGAATCTTTCAATTTTCAATTTTCATATTATAGAATGGAGAGGAACATATGCGTATTGAAAGACAAAGCGGAGTTCCTATATGGAGTTTGTTGTGGAACCGTGAATGGTAATATAATTATATTATTTTATTGTGCGTTATTTTTATATATAACAGCAAATGTCTGTGTTGTTCGCAGGGAAAATTCAACAGACACCCTTTGCATTGCAGAATGGAATGGAACCATATCGTTTTATTCGATTGCGGGGAAGCCAGTTGGGAAAGATAGATCATTGAACTTCATTCCCCTTAAAATGTGCAGCTTTGCTGGAGATCAGTATATTTTAGTTGTGGGAAGTAATAAGCAATGCATATTAATGACATACGATGGAATACAGTTAATCAATGTTGGTGGTACATTTTCTTCTTGGGTTTGGAGTTGTGCGACGAATCCAACATCTACGCATATTGTAAGAATTCGCTTCAGAATCAGACTTGTAATTAAAATTGCAGAATTTTCTTCTACACATTTTATTATTTTTTGCATACCTATATTCTACTTTAGGCATTAGGTTGCCAAGATGGTACAATAACGTATTTACAATTATCATGGAATGTTGTGCATGGATTATACGGAGACAGATACGCATATAGGAAAAATATGACGGATGTAGTAATACAAAATTTAATTACTGCTCAAAAGGTTCGAATCAAATGTAAAGATCTGGTAAGTAAAGCCCGTGTTTATATACTTAGGGTTTTTGAGGTGTTCAACAATTTTTGTGTTTACTTTCAGGTTTCGCGTATAGCTGTATATAAAAATAGATTAGCAGTTCAATTATCTGAACGGGTAATAATTTATAAACCATCCAATACCAACGATGAAATGCATTACCGTATATGTGAAAAATTAAATCAAGCGCTGCATTGTAACTTATTAGTTGTGACGGCGAATAATTTAATTTTATGTACAGAAAGAAGGTTACAGAGTTTATCTTTTAATGGAATAATTGAAAGGGAATGGATACTCGACGCTTTAATTACTTACATAAAAGTTGTTGGTGGTCCAATCGGACAGGAATGTTTAATTGTAGGTGAGTATTATATAAATTTAAAAATGAATGAAAAGTAATACTTTATTTTACGAGTTCACATTTGTATTTTTATAATTGATTTGTCTGACGTACTCGTTCCTTTTATTCATCTATAGGTTTAAATACCGGTTACATAGTAAAAATATATTTAGACAATCCCTTCCCAGCGCATTTAACAAAAATCGAAGGCTCTGTACGATGTCTCGATATCAGTTCACTGAAAGAAAAACTTGCAGTTGTTAGTGACCATGGAGTTCTTTATGTGTACGATTTGTACACGGAGGAAAAACTTCAAGAGTTCCAAGATGTGAACAGTGTAGCATTTAATAGTAGTTTCGAAGACATAATGTGTTTCATGAGCGGAGAGTGTTTAGTGATTAAAGTAGGAAATTTTACTGAATACAGACAAAAGTGTTCTGGATTTGTGGTGGGTCACAATGGATCGAAGGTTTACTGCTTAAATGGATCCTGTATCGTTACAGTGGAGGTGAGTCAGATTTAAATATTCAGAAATTCTAACAGAACAGAAAGATCGGACGTATTAATCTCAAATTGCGTATATACACAGGTGCCTTTATCGTTATTTATGTATCAATACTTGGACATTGGTCTCTTCTCTCATGCTTACAATATAGCGTGTCTTGGGGTAGCAGATTCAGACTGGTTCGCTCTTGGTACATCTGCTTTGGAAAATTTAGAATTGAATACAGCATACTCCGCCTTTGCTAGAGTGAAAAACTTAAGGTACATAGAGATTGTATCCGAAGTGGAAGAGAAATTGAAATCCGGTGAGTGGGGAAGAGAGGCGTGCATGGCCACTGCTGCAGCAGCAATGGGAAAGCTGAAGGAAGCTGCGAAACTGTATCAAAAAGCCGGCTTGCAGCAGTACGCGTTAAGCATGTATTCGGATTTGCGTATGTTCGATATTGCACAAGAATTTATTGTTAGTGGGAACAGCCAGGTTAGTAAATAGTTTCATCTCTTAAATAATTTTCTATTCGGTCGATTGACACGGGTAATACAGTCCGAGAATAAAATTACTGCTTACGAATATGTTAAAAACTTGTTTCATTTCATTGTTACGAAAGAAGGAAACAAACATATTGAGAAAGTAATACTTTATTTTACGAGTTCAGAAATTTTTTTTTAATAATGTTTCAAGGATCGTACGATATTACTCCGCAAAAGAGCAGAATGGGCGAAAAGTCTTGGGGAACCTCGTGCGGCAGCTGAAACGTTTCTATCAGCGGGAGATGTAGATCGTGCCATCAATATAATTGCGGAGTATGGTTGGATCGATATGTTGATCAAAGTTGGCAGACAACTCGATAAATCAGACAGAGACAATTTGACGATTATTGCTAAGAAATTAAAGAAATTAGGCGCGACACATGGTGCTGCCGAAATTTTTGGTCGCTTGGGAGATGATCCTGATGTTGCGGATGTCTTGGTAGACGCTCAAGCTTGGCCGGAGGCTTTTGAATTGGCTGAAAGGAATCCAAAATTGAAAGCAAGGATATATGGACCATACGCCAGGTGGTTGGCAGAAACTGGTCATTTTTCTGAAGCGCAAGAAGGTAAATGTCATTATCTTGCTAACATTTTTTTAATTACGTATTATATCTCTTTTTAGCATTATTATAATTATTAAAATATTAACAAACACCGTTAAGAAGAAACATAGTTTGTCGTTGTTTTTTACACAGTTTTTTAGCGTTTCAGATAGCAGGACAATCTGAAGAATCTGTGATGGTCTTAACAATGCTAGTGAAAAATGCAGTTACCGAGAAACGATTTCGCGACGCTTCTTATTTTTACTGGCTACTTTCTCAAATTAGTTTAAATCTGAACAAAAGCACGGATGAATTACAAAGGCTGTTTTTACAGTATCATGAAAAGGCCGATGTTTACTATGCTTATCACGAGATACACAAATACGTTGTAAGTAGAAACATTGACGAAGTATTAATTAATTTACATTGTCTCGGAAAGCTGTTTTGTAATATCAAGTGTTAAAGGTATATTGTTTTACCATAGTATGACAGCGACTTGTTTATTGTAATTCCGATTTTTAGGAAGAGCCGTTCACGTCGTTAATGCCGGAGGCTCTTTTCAACATTTCGCGATTTCTATTAACGAAGACTCAGCATACTCAAATAGAAGGAATTTCAAAGTTCACCATAATGTATACCTTACTGAAGCAAGCTTCCTTGCTTGGTGCAAATAAGTTGACGATGCAGTTACTTGAAAAGCTACGCAAAACAAAAATTCCAGCCAGTCAACTTGGCCAATTGGAAACGTCGAATTTACTGGCTCGAGCCTCCCCTTACAGGGATCCTGAAGAGCTTTTACCTCTTTGTTACAAATGTTCAACTTTTAATCCTTTATTGTCGCCGGACCATCAAGGACAATGTGTACAGTGTAAATTAAAATTTCAGTATTCCTTTGTAATGTTCGGTAAGTTCTCGATATTTTAATGATTCCTTGCTCTATAATAATATCGGGATATTTCTAAGTGACATAAAAATTTCAGAGATTCTGCCCTTAGTCCAATTTGAATTGGAGGAAGGTATTTCAGACGAAGAGGCGGAAAAATTTATAAATGAGTCATTATCATTATCCGATAATACGGTGGATAACGATCAACTCACCATTGCTCCTGAAGTAGACTTGTTTACTGCACGTTTAATGAAGTATGAGGTATTATCGTGTACAGGGTGGCCCCAAAGTCATTAGACCATTTTAAAATATAACTTTTTAGAAAGAGCCCGCCACTGTCAAGAACAAAATGGTGGCCATTTGAAGGACATTATCTACAAAACTAATTAAAAATAATTACCAAGAAGTATATTTATTATAAAAGTTGTTTAATAAAAGCATAAATGTGAATTTTAAATACATAAAAGAGTTATTCTATTTTTAAATGGTTTAGTGACTTTTGGGTCACCCTATACTTAATTTTCATAAGTTAATCTCTTATATTGGGTGTCCACGTAAGTACCACCACGGAATTTGACGACTTCTACAAAAATTTATGTCAGACAGACGTTGAACTATATTTAAGTGTGCATAAGTTTTGTAAAAAATACTATCGTTTCATTTAAAAAACAAAGATAACATCCATATTTCCAGAAGAAGTGCACATCGAAAAACTCATGTTCACGAAAGGTATGCACACTTACATGTAGTTCAAGTTTTGTCTAACACAATTTCTTGTAAAATCGGGGAAAGTCCTGAAGTTTCGTGGCGACACTTACATGGGATACCATGTATGTGTGACATTTTTACCATTTATTCTTTTAGTCACTTATACTTAATTCGATATTTTAGGAGAAGTCGAGTACTTCTACCATAATTGTGGGAAGAAACGTTTTGAAGAGTATGGATCCATGCACTGTATTAATCATAAAATGGCCGAAACCGTTCAAAACACGTTATTTTAAAAATCTATTGCCCGATTTACAAATTACGTTTTGCAAATCTTGTCTGAAGGTACGAAAGTAATCCACAATTATTTATATAATTATGTATATAATTATTTATATATTTATGGTTTATAGAAAATAATTATTTTCTGTTATTCTTTTCAGCTGTTTCATTTAGATGATTACGAACTGGCTTTATTGCGATACGGGCATTGCCCATTTTGCAGAACAGTAAATAAATTTCTCGATTAAAATTTCTCTATTACTATGAGCTACGTATAGTCGTAGAAAAACTATATGATAAAATTATTGGATATTCTATATTTGCGAAATATTCGATATTTTAAGCATGTACAACTGCATTTGGCAAATTACTTTTAATATACTTTTTTTAGCTTTATTTAAGACCGATATGTCCGAAAATCTCGCTGACAGTTACTTTTGTGCAATAAAAATAATTTACAATATGTAAGATACATTACTATTTCTTTTTTATGTGTATACAATGTTAATTTTTAAATATTCACGAAGAGGGTACCACATTAGACAATATAATAAAGAAAGCGTAAAATAAAATTAAGGATATATACAAAATCGTAAATTTAATTTTTGCAGTCTTATTATGAACTGAACTTGTTCTCTGACAGGCAAATTGACAATACAGTTATGTAAGCATGGGCGAACATTAAGAGTTCGTCTTTCCGTGAGTGCTAATTGTTCTGATTCCTTCGGTACCGTTAAACGAAATCTTCGAGATGATCGCGTCTGTTTCGGCCAGTTGTAATTCCAAAGATGTTGTGTGTAGTTTCGTTCATGATTTTCCTTTTCGGAAATTCCGCCATCTGTCAAATCATCCGGTTGGATAATGATGTCGCCGCAGATGTCCGAGATTCAAATATTCGCGGAAGATGTGAGTACTGTTATAGCGGGAAAAATATATAATGTTGCCGTTAAAAATATTATATTGATAAAATCTCGAAAACGTTCTGGAATAATATTGCATTTCGTAATATCAACAAAACGAATTTTATTATAATTGCTGACTGGAATATTATTAGCACAGTATTTACACATTGCATGGAACTGTTATTTTTCTGCATCATTAAAACGTACAAATTGTTTGCTGTATACGGTTTCATAATTTATTTAATACGATTTCTTGTTTCAAATAAATCAACTTCTTCTCTAGTGTAAATTGTGACAAAATGATCGAATGAATTTTTAAACAGTTTTCCCGCTGTTCAGTGTTGTCCGTTTTGCAAATTCGGAATGCCTGGCTAGCAACAATTTAAATGGCACCTGTTTCACCAGAAAAGAATGCCGTGACTATGGTGGGACTGCCTCTGGTAGTTGCGCGAATGGACATGGTATTTGCTGTGTCTGTGAGTAATTAAATTATCGAATTTATTTCTGAATTTATAATTAATAAACCGTTATTTCGACTCAACATGTTTGTTATTTTTATAGTTCAAAAATCATGCGGGTCCACTACAAACGTGAACAATACGTATTTCACAAATCCAGAATATCCAACCACTTATGACGGAGCAGGACGATGTACAATAACAGTGCAGCGTTGTAATTCGAATATATGTCAGGTATGTATTTAATAAAAATATAGCATTAAACGTGTCTATCAATTTATAGATATATGTTCCCAATAATCAAATATATGTTATTGAAACGTTTATTCCAGTTACGCCTGGACTTTTTGGAATTTAATCTTGCCTCGCCAAATGCCAGCGGAATTTGCGATTATGATCTTCTTTTAGCTTCTGGATCATCGACGTCTGTGCCTCGAGTTTGTGGAGAAAATGCAAATCAACATGGTAATAAAGAAAAAAAAGTATAAACACGATGATGCATCGTCGAATATTGCATGGTTAATCATTTTTAAGACAGTTGTATTCAAATGATATAACGTAAAAGAGGATCGTTAAAATTTTCAGTATATGTGGATTTTAATGACGCGACACCGATTATGTTATCAATCGACACGAATTCCGAGTATTCTACAGAACGTCGTTGGAATGTAAGAATTCAGCAAATACCATGTGACGCCACTTACAAAGGTATATGTGTATTTTAACGCTATACTGTTTTCAATAAATGCTTCTAATATATTTCATATTTTTCTTGCAGCACCAAACGGATGTTTACAGTATTATACCGGTGTTTCAGACGTCGTTACAAGTTTCAATTACGGCACAACACAGAATCCAAGAGGTACTTGTGTCGATCGCTTTAATTCGTCGAGATACATGGTATAAAATAAATTGCGGGGAAATGTTCATTAATTAACGATTTTTTGTCTTATAGCACCAGAAATTGGTACACGACAGATAGCAAATACAAATTATGGTGTATGTGTAAGAATGGAGCAAGGGTATTGCGCCATAGAATGGTCGCAAACAACGCCAAATTCATTTTCTGTTTCCGGAGATACAGGCTCCTTTGATTCTACTATAATAGGTAAATTATAACATAAGATTTTTACTTTTTCTGATCCATGGTGCACATAACGGTAAATATCAGTTATTAATGACGACAATAATAACATTGTTAATTCTTAATTAGGTACCGAGTTTGCAGCAGAAGCAGGAACAAATTGTACTAAAGATTTCGTTATCATTCCACATCCATTTCAGAACGGTATGGCAGTTGGTGCGGAACGATTTTGTGGTAACGGCTTTGTGACAAAAACATGTAAGTATACTGTAATGTCGTTGTACATTTGTTTTTTCTATCGTTCATGTATTCTTATCGCTATTTTCTAAAAAAAGAATGTTTATACGTAAAAATGAACTATCTTCTTATTTTAGCATATTCAAAACCGTTTGTATTATACGTTGTCACAGACGGAGATGAAATAGGCGAAATTGAAAATAAAGGATTCTCATTGACGTATCGTCAAATACCTTGTGCGGTTTAATTTAAGAAAATTCGATAATTTCGTGTAAGACTTAGTTATAGCATTGGAATTAATAAATAATAAATTTCTTACATTCTTATGGCACTTCTTTAAGATATAACGGTAATCCAACAAACAGAAGTACCATACTTTTCCCTTAGTTTTACCATACTTTTATATTGTTCTTCAAACTTAAATAGAATGAGAATTTCTTTTTCAAGTTTAAACAATTCGTTTTAAACAGTAGATATACAAGCAATAGCATATTCGTGTTTTCATTTTATTTACTTAGTACTACATGCATTAATACTACATATTATATATATATATATAAAATAAATTATAAAATGCAATTGTGTGTTTAACTTTTTACAATAACATAATTGAACGAATCAATACTTCATTGTTCGATTCACTTGAACGTAGTGATTTTAATGAAAATGAGTCAAGTAACAGATTTAAAAGAAATTAATAATTACATTACTTAGTTAACCAAGTATCTACTACCAGAATGAGTATCCACTTCTTTCATCATAGCACTGTACCATGCGTCAAGTTTTGTGTTATTTAAGACATCTTGGAAAGCATTACACCCTTCTATACTCTTCAAAATTCCATAAACAGCAAGATCTGCTAAGTTCGGCGTTTCTCCTCCCATAAAAGTGCCACCGCGCTGCTTTATAGCTTTTAACCATTTGTTAATGTCATCATAAAGAGACTGCCGAACATCCTCTTTAAGACTGTGCCTTTTCTTTAGACGTTTTGAAATCATCCACATAGCTACAGCACCCACATTTATCATTATAAACCTTTCCCACGTAGGGAAATATTCTTCCCATTTACCAACCTGGTAAAGAAAAATCAATTAATTTTCATTTGTGGTTTCAAGAAAATTAGAATAGTTCATAGTATCAACTACTGTATACATTTTATGTTTTTAATACTTATATATTATTTTATATACTATACGAAGAAGCACTGATTTATCTTTTCATCATAGGTATACTTTCAACAGTGCTTCCCGTTTTAATTTAGATTCTACTTATACAATGACTAAATATTGTGAACGCACATACTTGGGAAAACCAGTTAAACGTATTGTAGGCTTCATCGAGTGTTCTATATACATTCGGTGACAGGGTATGAACAAGCGAATCGTCAGCCCATTGTCTCCACTTACGTTCTTCCCTGAAAATATAAACGTAGTTGCACTCTATGATTCCTTTTTTACTGGTAAACAGCTCTAATTCATATAGAATGCTGTAAAGAACTTAAGCGATACAACTTTGGAAATTAAGAAATCCGAAATAAGAATTTTATAAAACAGTTTCGAATTATTAGTCGTAGTACCTATACTGATTCTAATTTTGATTTTCATATTAACCCTTTTAATTGCATGGGTTGATTTGGACCGATTCAATTCACGTGCGAAAAATCTTTCTCGCTGATATCTGCCAATTATTCGACGCTAGTTTTAAAACGAAAACGTTTCTGTTTAAAATCAATAGATGGTTCTAGATGTCTATTTCGACGTTCTTTTGTTATTCTATAGTTACTCTATTCTAACAATAGATAGGCGTTTTGTACCAGAAGTAAGAGGGTTAATTTCAACATTAATAAGCAGCATTAAAAAGAATAAATTATTAATAAATGCAGCAGTAGGTCAGATCACATAAAGTAACTCACATAACACCATCAATGGTGGTCTTTTCTGGTAAAGATTCCATATACATCAGATAATATTTATTCATAATTTCGTATTTCAACTTATCATTTTTATCGTGCATTGCAATACTTGGATAATAGTCTATTAGTTCTTCAATTTTTTGTGACTTGTCCTTCAGGTGTGACGACACGAGCGAAATAATCATAGAACTGTCGTTCAAAGGCTGATAACCAGATTTCGTTTTAGTTAAAAGTATTGGTACTTTTCTATAAGGTGACCATGATATTTCTTTTCTTAATACTGGATCTACTTCCACAACATCATAAGACAAACCATAGTAATCCAAGAAGACTCTGACCTAAAATTTTGTATCTATAAATTCTACTGCAATTACAGAGTCCTGTTATTATAAACAATAAATAGCTGAATCAAGCATTTTATAAAATTTTTTTCATTTAAAACTTATCAAGTTGGTTTGGATATTTTACCTTGCAACAAAATGGACATGTTTGATATTGAAAAAGGGTCAATTTCAATCCACTTGTGTCTGTTGGTGAAATAATCTGAAATAAAAATTAATGTTTATGTGAATACAGATAATTATGTAAGCAGTAAAGCACTGAACAAAAATTGACATATTAAACAATATATGTATAGTTTTAAGTTAATAATTACACTTTCAATATTTCATAGAAATATAGATTTTATGGACTAATTTGCAGAAACTGGAAATGAAGATAGATTTATCCTCTAAAGGATTTTATCTGATTACAGAAAAAAACTACAAAATTTGAACTTCTTACTATACACAGGTTTAGACAATTATGTATACTGTAAGTGCATGAAATCTGCAAGTCTATTTATCGCGTATAGACGCACAGTGAAGTCGACAAATAAAATTAACATTTCACTTAATTATTATCGCATTCGACAAACCTTTCTTGAAACTGGTACTTGTGGTTTTTCTTTCAATGCTTCGAATTTCTGTTCTTTCCCTTCAAGATGATACGTTTTAGAACTTTGTATACTTGAATAAATGGAATAACCTGCCGTGGTAAGCACCCCAACAGAAACTCCTATTAGACTTGCTTTTAATATAGTTCTTCTTGAGGATTCTCGAGCCGCCGACGAGAAACTTTCGTTTCTTCTTGGACATGTTTGAATGATATGTTTGAAGGAATTTAAATTTTGTGGAAATTTCGACAATTTAATTAGCACAGACATTGCGGCTACTTATCAACTATATTTTATATGCACAATTTCAAGTATGTAAACTAATTATTTTCAAGCTGTCGGTCAACAAATAGTTTCGTTACTTCTGTGACATAACACAACATTGGAAAAAGCCCGACGAAAGGGTTATGTACCAAAAATTGTATACTTTTATTAGTCTCTGTGGAAATAGAATCTTGTTCAAATTGAACTGATCATAACAAATACGTATTATATGATTAATATCGAAACTTCGTTAATACGATATTGTACGATATTCGACACAGTTCGCATATGAATATTCAACTAATTCACTAATTCAACACATTCGTCATAGATTATAGAAATGTACATTACATACATAAATACAAGCATAAGTACGCGAATGGCCAATGGTTGAAAACAGATAAAACCAGATAAAACTTTACACTGCTTTACACAATGTTTGAAAGCCAATGAACAAACGATTTCTGACTTTATCACATGTTGCATAATTGACGCCACAATTCAGTATGGCAAGTTTATTAGGTAATTCCTGGTTTCAAGTCTAATCTCTCGATGTAATATTCTTGTTCTTTGAGAGTAACACAAATCGTGATAGCCGTTTAAATTCTAAAATACCGTCGAAAAATGTCAGAGAATAAGTTGAAGAATGTTACGCATTGTATTTTTGACATGGATGGACTGTTACTCGGTAAGTGATTTAATTTGTTCTATACCGTACGAAGTTGTATTTGCACGCACCGAACTTATATATGTAAAGTGTGGGCGAGTTAAAGATAAAGTAGCTTGACGCAATAATTAGAGAAAAATGTTATAATTTTATTTCAATTTTACGAAATTTGACATCCTTACGAGACGTATACCACCATACACCTCCAATTAACCTGTAGATAAGTTTATATTTATTTTTATGAATATAGTAATTTTGTTTTGTCTATGCACGTGTAGTAATGAATAAAGTCTCAATGGCAATTATTAAGAAATATGAGGAATATATATTAAAATACCCCACACATCTGTATGAGTGGATTCTACTGCTGATGAAAGGGGTAAAAAAGCATTCATCATGTGTGAGTTTGTATGTGCTGTATTTCTAATCTTCCGGCGAAATTTCTAATTAATATACAATTTATAAATCATTATTTAAACGAGTCGATAAATCGATTTTAGTTCTACTGTGTTATCCGTGTGAATAATTATTTTATTAAACTCCTAATAGATACAGAAGCGCTTTACACAAAAGCCTTCAATCGCATTACAAAACGTTATGGAAAGGAATTCACATGGGAGCATAAAGCAAAGATAATGGGCTTTAAAACTATGGTTGTAGCGCAAGCGGTAGTTGATATGTTATCTTTACCTATGACAACAGAAGAATTTGAGAATGAAATAGTTAAAATATATCAAGAATTATTTCCTACTGCTAATCTAATGCCAGGTAATAAATAAATTTTTATATAAAAACTTTAGAAATTTTTCAGTCAAATTGTACCAGTCTATTTTACCTTTTTGTCTTATTTACGATTGAAAATAAAAAAGATTTTGTACAACAACAAGCATAATGAAATTCAGAAAAGAAAAATATTTTTTATAGAAAAGTATTGCTGTATTTAATCTTTTAAGTGTCTTGCAAACAGGTGCAGAAAGACTTTTAAGACATTTAAAGGGGAATAATATTCCTATTGCATTAGCGACAAGTTCGAATAAAGAGAATTTTAAATTGAAAACTCAAAGATGGACTGAAGTGTTTAATTTATTTCATCATAAAGTTCTTGGGAGTTCCGATCCAGATGTTGTTAATGGTAAACCAGCACCAGATATTTTCCTGGTGGCTGCAAAGCGTTTTCCTGACAATCCTGATCCATCAAAGGTTTGTTGCTATAATTTGTAATCTTCTTTAAGATTGTCTTGTGACTAACTGTAATTTATATGTTACACTTTTAGTGTCTTGTATTTGAGGATGCTCCAAATGGAGTAAAAGCTGCACTTAGTGCTGGCATGCAAGTTGTTATGGTTCCAGATCCGATGTTACCAAAAAGCTATATTGAAAACCCAACATTGATAATAAACAGTCTTGAGGAGTTTAAGCCTGAAATGTTTGGTTTACCGCCGTTTAAAGCATAATAGGCAAAGAATATATACTTAACAGGTATATAGTTTGAATATATGCACTTTCATAACTACATGACAGTAAACAATTACAGAAAAGGTAATAGAATTTAATGTTCCAATACTTTTAACAAATATTGACATATTAATAAGTATACAAAAAGAATGCAAAAAATTCTATATTAGTTATGAATATAATAAATCACGAATTTAGATGTTACATTATTTATTTTTACATATAAATATACAAAAATAACTTTTAAGTGTACCCTGACATGTACAAACATGCGAACAAAGTACATCTTCTAAATCGTTATGTAAAGATTTTTCTATTTAAAATTTATATAGAACTAACGATATCAACCAATATAGTATAATCTATTACAAATATTTTACACTTAAATAACAAACATTTCGCAAAAGTGATAAATATTATGAGTTTCCCTTTTTATTTAAAGAACTTGATCACAATCGGCTGTATATATTTTTACTTCAACGTTTCGTTGTTTTTATTTCACTAGTTTAAAATTCTGTGTAAATATTTTTAAAAATATTCATGTTTCAATTGTTATAAAAATCCATGAATAAGTGGAACGTAATCGAAATATAAAAACAGCTAAATTGCTTTCGTATGTAACAAAAATTCTCGAATCTGTAATAAAAGAACAAACATTGTCAATCCAACTGCGTTAGAATTTTAATCGCCCTAAATATTAACATACTAATACACATTGTATGAAACTCACCACATTTCATCGTCTGATCCATCAGATATATCCAGAGTACCCGTATTCAAACCCGTTGATTTATGTTGTGAATTCATACTTGAGAATATTGTATCCAAACATACGACAGAAAATGCATTTCGTCTTAATATCTTTTCCATTGCTTCTTTCAGCAAATCATATGCTGCTCTCATACCTTGTGGGTATTGAGATAACAAGTCTAAAAATGTATTAAATATTAATTTCCTTGCTGTTCTATTTTTCTTTGCTTAAGGGATCTTGGGGATACATACTTTTATATTTCGAGTGACTCACATCAAACAGATGAAGGTAAAAACACATCTGGTTGTAAAGTTTCGTTTCTGAAAACTGTGGTAAGGCAACAGTTGTAGTTTTATACGTAGGGTACGCCAGGGCGGATGATACGAGCGAGAAATTATTCTACATGCAAAAATATGTCGAAATTGTAAAATTAAATTTTTTGTATGACGTTTTGTTTCCGAAATAATCAAATTTTTGAAATTCGTTAAATATATATTTATGTATTTGTTTTAACAATAAGTGTTAGCCTAGTCGTATTCAATTACACGCGTATTTAGCAGATTTTCGAATTTGACTTGTTTCTGCATACAGAATAACTCCAATGTCTGGAGTTATTCTGTCCTTATATCCGTCCTGGTCCACACTGTGTATACATATTTATAAAATTCAAAAGAAATATCTTTTTTAACTTACTACTCTATGCAAATCAGCATCCCCACATTTTCTACAGGTCGGATATTTTCTGTGAAATCCTAATGGAAGTAGCTGTGTTCTTTCACCGCATAATGGATTCTCGCACTCTAACCAACCACTGTAATATTCCGTAATTGCTTCTCGTGCAGCGAGTGTCATTGCATTTTGTATTGCGTTCGCATACGTCCATGGCTGTACTATGCATTCTGGGTTTGAACACGAGGCGAGTGACAATTTATTACCAGTAGGCTGGAAAATAATGTTTTTTCCCAAGAAATGATCGCAACTGGAAGGTTAATATAATACTATGCTTGGAAAAAAGAACATATTTTTGTAACTACTTACCGTCTCTACGACGACATCCTTAAGCATAATTTCCGATTGGCATTTTTCATCTCTACAATTAAATTTCAGTGGAAGACAAAATCGAAATCTATCTTCGTTTACTAATAATGGCACATCGTTGATTCCTTCCTCGTGTATCAATCTCTTAGATTTATATACACCCTCCAAACCTAGTTAAAAATATATGTTATTTATAGTACATGTCTGATAGTTTATAGTATCCGAGATTGAATTCAAATTTCACCTAAATTTTCAGCCAATAAAACATCATCGATTCCTTCAATTGGTTCACAGATTCTCAATGCAATTGGAAATACTTGGCTTAATAAATAGTAATTAACATCGATTTTCAAAGACTCGCTCTTTTTGTACTCGTCAATGTGATACGCTCTCTCAGTTGCAGACTTTTCTGTCCCATCCTAATAGAAAATGAAGTTTCTTTTATAATGTTTATAATGTTCTTAACTGTTTAATGTATAGCATATAATCTCTAAGTTTACAGATATTAATTAATACAAACATCGCATATAATGTATGGAACAGTGTCTCCAGCTTTCCACATTCTACCACCTTCCTTATTTAATCGTAAAGCTACTTGCACATGAGCTTGTTTGGTATCTGGATATTCGTTTGGGTTCTTCGATAATTGTTTTGTAATAACCAACGACGACAGAGAAACTTGATTTTCACGGACATTCTTTGCAACATTTTGTAACATATTAAAAATCTGTTCTAACCGGTTCTCATTCGATTGATTAGAAAGTAACTGATCTAAGATTTTTCTGAAAATTATTAACAACGCCGATAAATGTCAAGTTTGAATTGTTATTATAGCATAAAGTATCATCGATTTTCACTGACTTTCCAACGTCACAGGCTAACTGACACCAGTCTCTCCTCACAATGTCCAAACCTTTATGTTCTTGTATTAACTCTATCTGCCCGGAGGGTAATTTTGTCATCGTAACCGCGGCATACTTCTTCTTTTGTAAAAGTAATAAATAACGAAACACGCCGTCAATGTCTAACTCCACCCGTTTGTATAGTTTGTTTACTTCTTGTTTAATCTAGGCAGTGATTTTATCTTTGAATATAAGTACATAAATATAAATATACGTATTTCTATTAACAGTTTAGTATTTACCTTTTTTCCAACCGCAAAAACCTCCTCGTATTCTATCAAATTAGTATTTATCATTATAGAGTCAGTGTCTCCATATATGACTTCATAATTCAATTTTTCAACAAGATTTTTCGTATTTTGTAGAATTTCTCTGCCTTTTGCTGTTGAGATGTTTGATATGTATGTTATTTTTAATTATATGACGATGCAATTTTACTTAATACTTTACCTGTGACTAGAGCAGCAAGTCCTTTAGCATAAAATCTACAATGGGTTGCACCCAAACAACCATACATGGAATTAGCAGTTAGTTTTAAAGCCAACTGCCTAATGTTATATTGCGTTTTTAATTCAGGTGAAATGTTTGGTGCTTTCATTAATTTCTTCACTTCTACCCTACTCTCAACCAACTTACGAATTTCTGTTGGGATCACTCCAGGCTCCAGATTCGACTCAGGAATTGCTAAATCCTGCGAACATGTGTATTTATTTAAAACTGAATTGAGCCTATTTAATCGATAATTACAAACATATTTACCCCGCTATCAGAATATGCAGCACCAGGCACAGTAGTGAAACATAAATTGTATTCTTGGATTATACTGGGATACAAAGAATTGAAATCCATCAATAAAATCAGCTTGTCATAAAAACCTTTTTTCGGATCAAGAACCAAACCACCAGCGTAAGCTGCTTTCTTTTTTCTAGTATTTTCTAAATAAGATACAATATTGATTATTTTAAAGTAACGTCAAATTCAATGTATTAAAGAATCTTACCATTATTTTCAGCATTTTTCCCCTTTTTTGTTACTCGTTTATCCGGTGTTATGTAATGTTTCAGGTGAAAAGCGTGTAATAACAAGTATTCATTTCTTTCTGCACGTCCTGCTGTTAAAGTCCTTGACATAACATTCCCTGTAGAAAAGAATATATACTTCGTTAAAAAAAAAGTACATATTACATACAACATTTTACTGTCTGCTTTACCCTACCAGCAATGCATGTGATTTGCAGTGCAAGTGGAAGAACATTAAGTTCAAATACAATAGACAAAATATACAGTGCTTCCGTCAGTGTTATTTTAATTAAATTATCTATTTTATCCGTTGTACTATAAAACGATGCACACTCCCCAGGCTTTATTTCTTTACATTCATTTTCCTTTTTCTTTAATACCTGTTAGTAGTAATTAAAATTTAGTTTAATTTCTAGTAAATATTTCAAAACAATTATACCGTATTATACAAATATTATTTTGAAGTGTTTACCGCAGTGCAAAGAGATTGGAGGTCATAACTTCTGACTTTGAGATTCAATTCCTTAGCTGAAACTTGTATGTCGCACATTGGACGACCGGCTAAGACTTGATTCAAATTTATTTTACCCTGAAATACATTATGTCAAGTGTTTTTGTGAAATAATAGACTTACAAAAACGCAAATTACATTGGTATGTATGGCTCTTTCGGAAATGAAAACAATTATGAGTTCTAATATTCCATACCCTAATAAAAGGTGGCACTGAACGTCTTAGTCTTCCGAATCTACTCCAATTCGAAACTTTCAAAGTGAACATCCTGTGCATTAATATGTCAAATTGAAAGCCGCAATCGTATCCAATTAATAAGTCCGGATCTGTTGCGTTAAGTATTTTTAACAATTCCTCGAGTAAGTCTACTTCAGTATCAAATTTCATCACTTTAGTGTACGAGACATTTGAGAGCATTTCTCGCGATTGTCTGGGCCAGGGAGTATCGCGTGGATGCGTAATCACTAAAATAGAATTATAAAAACTTTATATCGACGATCAAAGATAATATCAAAATTCTAAACGATGTAAATTAACATACAGCACATGTGTTGTTGAAACGGTGGCTTGGGTGGTTCTTTATCAACATGAAATTTATGATGGATTAATATAGCAACCATAACTACTTCATTCTGTTGGGTCTTAGAGTTTAAAGATGTTCGTACATTCAAAGTCGTTATTACCAATGGCGGTAATGCCTGAGATTCAGAAGAAACTGATATGTTTTCCATCTTCATACAATTCACCTGTTTGCACATACATTGTCGCGAATTAGTATTTTTCTCGGGGATAAATTATACCGACAAAATTAAATTATACCTTCATTTTACACCAACTAGTTTGTACGCCAGTTGGTAATGGACATTTAACATCCAACCAGCATGGACCTTTGATATTTCTTTCTATTAAAAGCAGTTCCAAAGAATTTACTGTCGTCCCGAAAACACGTTCTATCGATGCTCCAGTATAATCGGAGGGCATAGCTGGATAATGCGCAGAGTATCTCACTTCTAAGTACTCAGACATAGCTGGAGTACCTTCTTGCTCGAAAGCGTAATGCTTTGTAACTGTACTGCAACGGAATTCTTTTATTCCTGACTTATTTGCGAACTGATTGAATTCTTTGTACACGTCTTCCATCGAATTTAATGTTGGTTCATCGTTGCTATCCTTGGATGATTTTATCTAAAATTTATAATCGTTATCATAATACGCTCAAAACGAAAGGAACATGCTTATTAACAGATACATATTTATACGCACATGTACTCTAGGAAGAAGATAAATTCGTCGAGGAATATTTTTTACTGTTAAACAACAAGAACAATATGTCTTTATAGATGGTACAAAGACTTTTCCGAATAAGTATACAACTCCAGGCTGCTTGTAAGGATCTTCGTACGCATCCCACCAATAAAATCGAAAAACTTCTTCTTTATCTGCATTAGTTGTAAGCGGTAAAGACAATTCTGTAGTATCTATGGACATTTCAATGTTCTGTGTTTGCGTTGAAAATTCAATATCTAACAATTTACTGAAATCTTCTGATTCAAATATTTCTTTTTCAATGTCCTTGTTCTTTGCTTGAACGACCGATTTGCTTTTTTCGTTTTCCTTACTGACTGATTTTTCAATCCGATTTGTAGTTTCACTCTCAAAATCTGTACTACAAAACTTTAAGAAAAATAATAATTGTAAACCCTGTAATTCACTTCAAAATGTAAAAGTATTAAATCGAAGAAAAAACGTACGTCTCCGACAAATTGACTAAGATCTTCACTATCGTCTTCGATTATTTGACTGTGACTTTTTTCCATAACATTACTCTTTGATTCTGTGTCTGATATTGCAGATGTCGTTTGTGATTTATGAACACCATCATCATCTACAATAGTTTGGCTATTACTACTCTCTAATTGAAGAACTGATTTTGCTTCTTTATGGACACCTGTTTTCTTGATCCTATCAAATATTATTAAGTCATCATCATCATCGGTACATGTCATTTTTTGATACTGAGAAGTAGAGCTTTGATTTTGTTCTGTGCGAACACTTCTGAAATTATTCAAACAATGAGATTTGTTACTGAAAAATAATTAAGAATCTCACAATATCAGTAACACATATAATAGAAACAATTACTTGTTATTCAACTGAGAATCAGTGCAAAATTTGTTTTTAACAGTTCTTGCTTGTGGTTTTTTTGGTGTATCATTCTTTTTCAACTCTGACATTAAATCTCCTAAAATATTGTCATCGTCGAGGGCAACATTGGTCTTCTTTTTAGAAGGCATATTCATCAACATATTATGAATAGATCCTTTCTTTTTAACATCTTCCTTCTTGCTTTTCCTCGGACCGTTGACTTTTTGCTTTCTTGCTTCTTGAATACTTTCATTGTCCAAATCGTCATCAAAAATTTCTCTGCCATCCTCCACATAACCACTTTCCCCTTTTGGATGAAACAAATTGTTTTTATGATTATTCAGACTTTCGTATCTTAACTAACATTGAAGATATTACCATCATCAATAATCCAATCATCATTTTGCCTTTTTATTACAGTTTGACTATATTCTTTCTCATCAACTTCTTCATACACATTCTCCAATTCGTCAACCTCATATTTATGTTTAGTGCCTTTCAACTGTTTCAACTTTTCTAAGGCTGACAGCCTTCCAGTTTTATCCACTCTCTGGCGTTTACTTCTACTTGCTGAAATTGAATTCAATAGATAACTAAATAGATTCAATCAATAACATATATTATTAATATACAATTGAAATGCCACTAGTCATTAACAATGATTAATAATATTTAAGTTATTTCTCTTTATAACTATAATTCTTAATTACACTTTATCTGGTTTAAAATTTACTAATGAACAATTGAAGACTTTTTTAACAAAATTTCGAAGCACTTGGATGATTGTGTGGTACTTACATGGTGTGTCGCTCATGTTCTTGAACAATAAATCATAAATCGTTCAATTACAGTGCCATAAATTATCAGAAGTGTCGATTTTCAAAACAAAATAAACGAAAAATTCACGTAGAACGTAGAAGAGAGAGCCGGTTTTGTTCTAAGATTTCAGTGGCAAATAGGTTTTGGTAACTTTGGCGGGAATTTCAATGAAATCGATAGATAACCGGTATCGATTACTCTCGACAAGCATAACTGCAAAACTTTTGCACACGATTACGTTACTAACTTCGCACGACGAATTTGTGTTCGACGGTTCAACGATCGACAAGCTGAACGAAGGTAATTCTTCCAGCTTCAGAAAATGTGTGTTTAACATAAATATTCGTTTAATGTCACAAACATTATAGATAAATATAATTCGTGTTACACTTACCTATATTTCGATTTTGTTACGCAAGGATTAAAGTCGAGTGTAGTTTTGTGTCATTCTATTCTTTACTGTTACTGTACTGGACAATTATTCAACACATATTTGTTGAATTTATTGTAAGTTTATTTCGTTTATCGATAATTCGTATACATATCTTTACTTTACTATGTAAAATTTGTCATATTTGGCCAACAATAATATACTTCGTTTCAAATATTTTTAATTTATTGTTCATGATTCACATGAAAATGTGTTGTTTCTTTGTTCGTTGTTTAACTGTTTAAGCATACACACGTTCGTGTATTTTTGCTAAGAATCTTTTTTTACAAATTAATGGAATTCAACAAAAACGGATTTACATTTGTACAGGTTTTTTTTTACATTTTTTAGTTACAATGTCAAAAACACATAGTCCTACTGTTTTTAATGGAGAGGCTGACAATTTTTATGATCCAAATTTTACTTTGGACATTAACAAGAGGATGCGTGTACCAAAAAGTATTCGCGTAAATGGCGACTATACAGATGAAGATGCAGCCGGCACGAATGGCTCTGCTTGGAATCAAGTGGTTGCTACAGAAAAATTTGAGATGCATGTTCCAGATAGAATTTTAGTCATTGGTAAATATGTAATAATATATACTAAAAATTCAGTAACATTGAATTATTATGAAATTTAAAGAAGATTGGTATAAAATATCTTCAACATAAGAGTCTTAAGATTCTTTTGTAAGTTTCCTTTATTCCCTTTATTGACAATTACTTTTTACTATATATGTAATGGAAGAGATGTTCATTGCAATTCACCTCATGTAGGACAAGAGCAACACATTGGTACAAAGGCACCACCAAGGGAAATTATATTAGAAAATGCTGTACTACCAACTGAACCTGGCATGGTTAGAGTACAGGTAAATAATGCTTAATTCTTTGGTGTCGCGAAAATCTTTGTGTATTAACTAATCTTTGTACAAATGATCTTCTAGTACTTTATAGTTTGACTGAAATATATTTTCTTAACTTATTGCATTTGATGACATTCAAATTGCATAATTGATATCTCAAGTTTAATTAATATTTAAATGTTTTGTATTATTGGTAGACACCTCCAAGAATTTTAACATTGGATAATCACTACTTCCCAACAGTCGATGAGGAAGAACCAACATCATATCGAACAGAGGCTAAGGATTCAGCATCCTCTAGATCTCGTGTACAATATTCTACAGAAACACAAATAGTTAGGCACACTAGGTACAGATATTTATACATATACATATGTATATTTCATAGGTCATATTATATAGCATGTTTTGTTGGAAATACATGTAACCTTTTTCAGAGAACAAACGCCCTCTTATAGTGCACTTGATGTTTCTCTTCCTCCCAGTGAAGAGATACAACATCTGCGTAGGCAAGTGGGCAAGTTAAATCGTCGAGTAATGGCCATTGAGTTGGACATGTTGCAACGTCAGCAAAGAGATAAAATTTTATATGGATTAACATTAACATACTTAATTCTTAAAGCCTTTTCTTGGTTAACTAGAAACTGAGTTTGCGTTATGCAAATGGAAAAGGTTTGTATCTCGTATGGAAAGTGGTGCTACTAACCCATATAAGTACAAGCTGCTACACAAGAGTCTCTCTTGCTTCAAGAGAAAATTTGTAACCAAAGACTCTTTGCCCTGGGTACATGAAATTATAAATAATGTTCAAAACGAATGTATCGTGTATATTCAAAATTAAGTTGTTAAGAATACATACATGAAAGTATTACAATCAAATTTTTGAACGTACACCTTATAACGTACAACATTCATTTTTGTGTTCCTTTTAGTGTGTAATTCTCTTTGATTTAACATACATATAAAGAATTGAATATATACGATACCGATTTTCTAAAATAGTTGAATTTGAACATTTAAGTAACTTGTTTGTAAAGTGTGACTTGCAATTTCCAATAAGAAAAGAAGTAATGCATGCATACCTTGGATGTTTAAGTTGAAGATTCATTTTACATGAATGTAAATGTTTAGTAACAATAAATTGAAAAGATATACAAGTATTAGATATAATATCAGGTATTAATAGACAAGTGTGAATTTCCAAATATAAGAAAAATAATGTTGCAAGATCCTAGTTACTGTTATTCCCTGTAACTGAAATCTATTTTGACTTTCATTTCCTTCATTTTTTTTAAAATTCTATACAAGTGAAAGTATGGTGATATATTGACTCTAAATTGTTTACACTGACTATTGTGAACATTTAGAATATTATTATTAGGTTTAACACATATTTTGTAGCCATAATATCCATTATTGTACATTTATATAATATAAATAATGTTACGGAAAATAAATAATAAACTCAAAATAATTTTCTTGCTGTCGTATTCATATTTTGCTTCTAATGCAATTACAAGTTTCAATAATTCATTGCATTTCAACTTTTACCCTTTTAAATAAACAATTCTCTATGGTTAATATGTTATATTTATTTCTATAATTACTGAAAATAATTTGAAATTATTGTTGCAATCGAAATAAGTTCTGAAATTGTGAGAGTATTTCATTTGCCATAAATATCCCGATATTTTAAAGATAAGTAAAATTAGACTTTAAGAGTCCCTGTTAATTACTTGTCACATGACTTAATTTTATTGGGACAATAGTTATTATTGCAGCGTAAGACACATCGACAAAATATTAATAATTCAGTATATCTTCTGTTATAGTTGCACACAACGTGTCTTAATATTTTTACAAAGCGTGTATATACTGTTTGAAAACTAATGCGTTTAACAGTAATTATACTTTGAACTCGTGAATATTCTGATAAATCAAAATATTTCGGATTAGATATTCATTTATCATATTGTAAATAACTAGATTAGAATACACAGCATGTAAAAATTCGGTGCGATCACCGACAACTCTGTACATGTATTTTTTAACAAATTTAATACACATGTGACGCGAACCCTTCATTGGATAATGTATATGAACTAGATCCATTAGGCACGACCATACTCAACATTGATTCTCTAGTTTCAACCGTTGAGATAGTAAGAAACTAGCGAAAGTTGTCGAAAAGTAATTGCATTATTATACTTAGATAAAGAAAACTGTCATACAACGATGAATTTCGGAAGCGACTATGAGATCCTCGTAAAGGAAACAATTTGCGGATTCGACTTGCGTATTGAGTGAAACTGAGTGAAACCATGAAAATAGTTACGTTGTTGACCCGGGTACAGTAGTATAGGGATCTTATCATCGTGAAAGTTAGACAATCTGTTAATGCATACGAGAGGTCAGTGCACGTCACGTAGTTATTATTCGGAGTCGAGAATTTTGTGTAAATTTATCAATCCCGAGGTGTAACGAGAAAGATTTTCCTGAGACTCTCTCGCGGCAAGACATTGCGAGAGGATACGCGGAGGTCTCAGGTGTTGTTTGGAGAAGTTGAGGACTTCTCCTCGGACGAAGTGTTCGCGTACTCGTGTGGTATAACGCTGTTGTATGTAATTGTGGTATTGCATTTCGACAACTTTATTTTCTTAAGGCACAGGCGTCTATTTGGCGTCTGTGAAGGGCAGACAGAGTGTGTGACAGGTTATGTCAACTGGATTGGCAGGTGCTGTTTCAAATCAGGTCAGTGTGTTGACTTGCTACCACACCGCTATTCTGCAGATACCTTTCACTGAAGACAGCCATTCTAAATTTTGTATATTTTTCCATGCAACGGAATGCAGCGGATGAAAGGACAAACCAACAGTCAAGGTGAGTGCATTAGATCCCTGTGCGATATATTTTTTTGTTCGACTACATTTCTCCTGACAATACGGTCTCCGTGTCCGTGCGCAATTTTCACCGTAGAAATTGCTATACGTGCACGTATTTTTTTATCGGCCGCGGCACTATCATTTTAAATACGCGCTTATTTCGTACAATTTGAATCAAACTATTTTCATATTGTGGTAAGTTAATGTGTCTTTTTTTTTCAATCACGTGAATAATTTGTTATTTATATTTTTGACGGCTAACTGTATGCATTCGCATACACACTACCGTGCATAAGTATATTTGGATACTTGATGGAATCCTAGAGCTTTTATCATTATTGTACTGTGAATGTCTCTAAATATTATATTAATACTAATAATATCTTTATTATACTTTACTTGCAGTAATATATACAAAGAAACACATGGCAAATACGATGTGTATGGTGTGTTATGTAGCAAGCAACTCGCAGCAACTGTCATTGAATTTGACACTTAACTGCAAAATCTTAATATTAAGATGTATACAGAACATTAGATACATGTATTAAGTTATTAAATATTACTGAATAATATTATTATATACTCTTTGATAAAGGTAGCTATTGTTTTTTGGAAGGCTGAGTGAGAAGTAAAGGAACATATAAAGGCGAACAGATAATTGTAATAAAATGTCAATGAAAAGGGAAATGATCCACAGATTTTGATTATATGGTGAGATGAGACAGAAATGTTCAAGGCAACTGAAACAGTGCTTCCATGCTTCCGAAGGTTCGTACATAATAGATCAGAAAGATACAGAGGTATCAGAAGACAGAATTTTATGTATCAAGCAATATGAATGTAGAATCTATCACATGTGAAAGGCAGGTGATATATTGTAGAATTTCCAAATGCCATAACAAAATTTGAAGTAATTATTTTGAACGCATTATATAATTAATATTAATTAGTGTTATTGATATTATCGCAGAACTAAAATGTATTATTTTATAGGTGTAAAAATAGCTATTTAATTAATACAGGTCCTTGATCATTTTTTAATAATTGCCTCATTATTGTTATCAATCCAATAATGTACACTGTCTTCATTAACTTCTGCCCCAATTTCTGATGCTGTCATGTATCTACTTTGAGTATAAAATATTCAAATATATTTCAAAGATATATTATCAGTTGCTCTAATTGTATGTTTACAAAATATAAGCAGGTATGGCATAGAAATACATGATATTTCTACTTCTCAAGTGGTACTAAATTTTTAGTGGCTACTAAAGATCAATTTTCATTGAATTTCAGTTATAGTTTTTTTATTTACATCATTTGTCAACAGATATTATTTTCATGATTCAATATTAACTGTAAATGGTCATATAAGATAAAAATAACAGACACATGTGGAGTAAGTAGGTGTACTTGGAATATATTTCATATTCTTTCAAATTAGCATAAGTATTCATATACTTATGGACGGTAGTGTAATCTAGATAGTGCAATAAACTACGAACATACCACAATACATCTTAAGTACTTTTATTACCTAATAAACAGACAGATTTCTAGTATACCTTTTCAATTCCCTTTTGTAATATTTTGTAATTATATATAATATTATTTGTTTAATTTCTGTATATTTATTTTCCGAATATTGTTTTCTTAGTATATTTTACAACAGTCCAACTAATATGTTGTAATATGTACATATTTTACGAGTAATATAATAATGTTCTAGTCTGACTAAAAAATTTTATTTCTACTATGTTATCAAAACAGAACTTCCAGATTATTTTATAAAGAGCAGTAGACTCAGTACATTAATCAGACAAAATTCCATCCCCGATAGTGAGCAATGGTCCTAAAGAACACCAGCAGCAACCGCAGACAGAACATGCTGGCGGAGAAGATACTGGATTTGATTCGTGGAGAGGAGGCAACAATACACATCATTCAAGTTATCCAATTGGTACTGGCGACCCATATAGCCCTTACTATGCAGGTACTTCATTCCCTTATCAAACATTCGGCGCCGGGGATGGTACTTGGTCGAATGGAACGGACCCTGTTGCATTTCTTTCCGGATATGGAGGTCAAATAGGTCATGATGCGTATGGCATGGATGGAATGTTCTCCGCTAGCGCAGGCGGCGGTTTCAGTACATTCGGTCAGCCTGCTTTCAATTATTTCCATGGGAACGGTGATTTTAGTGCTTGGGGCACTCCGAGAAAAACACGCTACGAAGACTATTATCAGGCCCCGCGTGGTAATGAAAATTATCCAACGCCTAGTAATACCGAAATTAAGACTATCGAGCAGAGTGTGCAAGGCCTGTCTTTAGGAAGCGGAGAAGTTCCGCGACAGGAACAACAAACTACATCTAATCAACCGATAAAACCGGAGGCGAAAGAACCCCGAAAAATAACATGGGCAAGCGTTGCAAGTCAACCTGCCAAGCCAGTGCCTCCGCTCTCATCTTCCCAAGGAATGAGAAAGAAGGCTGGCATGCCTCCACCGCCTATTGTACCGGGAAAGCACAATATGGATATTGGTACATGGGGCGAAGGTAAATCGTCTGCTCCTCCTCCAACAGCGCCACCGCCACCACAGGTACAACCTCCCGTTCCACCACCTCCACCATTGGTTCAAAGGCAAAGACCTCCTCCTCCACCCTGTTGGAATAGACAGCCCACGACACCACCATCGCCTCCACAAGCGCAGATTCATATGCCTCCTCAACAACATCAACAACATCAACAACATCAACAACATCAACAACAACAACAACAACAACAGCATCAGCCGCAGCAACAGCAGCATCATCAGCAGCAACAACAACAGCAGCAGCAGCAGCAACAGCAGCAACAACAACAGCAGCAGCAGCAGCAGCAATTACAGCAGCAACAGATTGTACAATCACAACAATCTCACCCTGTTTTGGATGAATTGAAAGTGAAAAACGATTATAATCCTGTAGATTTTGATCAAACTGCTCCTGGAGCTAGGTTTTTTGTTATTAAATCATATTCCGAAGACGATATTCATAGATCCATTAAATATGAAATTTGGTGTAGTACCGAACACGGTAACAAAAGATTGGATCAAGCGTACAGAGAAGCCAGTCGTGAAGGCGCGCCTTTATACTTGTTCTTCTCCGTGAATGGATCTGGCCATTTTTGTGGCATGGCGCAAATGGTGTCGCCTGTTGATTATCAGAGTAACAGTTCTGTCTGGTCTCAAGATAAATGGAAGGGACAATTCCGTGTACGTTGGATTTATGTAAAAGATGTTCCTAATGGGCAACTTCGTCACATTAAGCTAGAAAACAATGAAAATAAACCGGTAACTAATTCGAGGGACGCGCAAGAGGTACCCCATGCAAAAGGAGTGACAGTGTTACGTATATTGCATACTTATCGGCACTCGACAAGCATCTTCGATGATTTCGGACATTACGAGCGCAAACAGGCGGAAGAAGATCAGCGTAAAGTACCGCCGAATGCTATACAGCATCATCATTCTTCCAATCACAGAAACCGCGGACATCCGCCTGATATGCCAAGGGATCATCATATGCAGCATCCGCCGCAATTGCATCATCAGCGCAAAGTAAGCAGTAATTTTTTTAAAGGCTCACAGTTAATAAATAAAATTCAATGGAACAGACATTGTACTGATTTGTTTTGTTTCCTTTATAGGAACGAGATGGTGGTGGTCGTAGCAGAGGCAGAGGAGGTACACGCCAGTAGCGGTGGATACAACAAAAATATACTATTATTCATGATAGTAATCATCATAAAGGAAGCACGCTACGACTAATTATCGTCATAACTACTTATCTTTGCTTTCGTGGATACACAAAGGGCTTCTAATTCCTGTGACAGAACTCTCATCGTCGAGACTATCTCCTTCTGTTAAATAATCAACTTGTATGATAATTAGCGTCGCGTCGGCATCATAAAATATTATCTAATCATAATTACTACGAAGAGGAACGTAATTCACTTTCACGGGATATCGAGTAAACTTGCTGACAGTTGAAGCATATAGTGTGGTGTTGCGTGCTATTCGTCGAAAAGGTGTTTCTTAAACGTACAAATTAAAAATGAAAGGAAAAAAATGATATGGAAGAAGAAAAACTGTAATATGTGGACTAACCCCCTTGTAAAATGCTTGAACTTTTGTTGATAATGAAAAAAAAAATCTATGCGAGAACAATATTGTAAGCAAGTGTCATTTAAATCAATTACCATTTTAAACTTCAATGGACATATACCTGGTGCCTGTGGCTGAAAGGACTCTCCTCGCCTTTCTTTGTTAAAAAGGTGCAAAGGCTTATTACAACATTTTAAGTTTATTTTGTTACTCTATAGTAACGTATATGGTGATGAATATTATTGTACTATTTCATGAAAATTTCAATGAGATTTAATTCTTATTGTAAAAGCATCTGTTATTTTCGTTTTCTTTTAATGTTTGATACACTTTCTTACTCAAGGTTTCATGATTTTATGAATCCGAATTGCTTTTACCAAAAGAGAAACTTATCTATATTTTCATAAATATTTGAAAAGCTAATTGTTCAAGCTCTTTCTTGAAAGAATATTCTTTATGAGTAATATCACTAAATTTAAACAATTTTTCACGGAATTATACGTAGGAAATTGAACATTAATATTTAAAAAAAAACTGCTTATCCAATAATGCGGATTAGGAAACTGAAACATAGAAAATAATAGATTTTATCATAGATTTGATTAATTTTTTAGTAGTTATATATACAAATAATTACATATAGCTGTTGATTTCTAGAAAATTATAGAGGAAATGACGAAGCAGTGATATTTTATTTCCTAAAGTTTTATAAAGATATAAAATTATACTTTACTACGAATCAGCAGTATTTTAGAAATTGATCAGATTTCATACAAACTAATGATGAAGTAGTATGTGATTTTGAGTTTACTAAAGAAAAGAAAAGGATTGTACAAAAATTAACGAATTAGTTGAACACAATGAGGTGCAAAATTTTTTAATTAAGGCATGCTAATCATGATAATTACTTCTGCATACACGATCAATGAATAACAAGAAAAAGAGTACCTAAGCTATGTGCAGTAGGAGTCTCTTTTCTTGATTCTATGTCGTGAATGTTGCAAAACCAAATGCATCTTATTAAAGTAATATATCAACGTTAAAAATTTATGGCTGATATTTTTAAATCACTCCATCTCATTTGTAGTTTCATAGGAGTTAAATTGTCACAGAAAGTGAACACTTAGAATTGTCTAAATAGAATAGTCGATTGTGTAAGCTCTATTAAATTTCTATGTTTTTAGTTGATCAAAGTTAAAAAGAAGACTTTGTTAAATAACTTACCAATTATCAGTTTATGACAAATTATTATTCAGTTAAAGAAAGTAATAAATATTTTCTTCAATCATATTTTAAAGATTCATTTAAAAATGTTTGGATTCCAAAGATTTATCTGAACTTTATTTTATGATTGACACAATATATACTATAAGTATACAAGCTGGATATCTGTATATTATCATCGAATCATAATATGCAGACATACGAATAGTATACTCGTAATGTATCTACACTGTTTAGTATTTACATTGTATAATCATGTTTGATTAAGTGTTGAATCAAACTATGAATTTAATATTCAGATTTAACTATTAAAAAAACTTTCACATGCGCAGAAGATGCATTTTCCGAAGAATACGAATCATTCGATTGCAATCCTGATTGGTAATCCTACAATTAATATAACAATTACTAAAACGATCAGTATCATTTAACATAAACATACGTCGTCTACGTTTCACGATGGCCTCGAATAAATTTCATTTTCAAACAATTTTATACACGAAAGGAATTTGAATTATAATATCACACTAAACGTATGTCCGAACGCTCGTTCGCAAAATAATTCTTGTTTTAAACGTGATTACCAATCGTAAATCGCAATCCTCTTTATTAATGTTCTCTCCGATTATCCCATCTTACTTCCTTTTTCATATGTTTATCGAAAGATTTCCCAGGACCGTGCGACTTGGTTGTCGTCGTCGCCAGATCCGGACACAATTCTTCCGGTGGTGGTGTACGTGGTCTTAGCTCCCCATGCTCGCCTTCATATCTCTGAGCAGCCTGGGCTTCTAATTCTCTCATACAATTCATCGTATCGTCGTGTATCTTTTTCGCCTCGACAGCTATATCGTCGTCGAGTAACTTTTGTCTAGTGAAATAGTTTCGTACATTGTCCCGTACCTCCCGCGAGAACTTCTCGGGATTCTCTTCCATGTAACGGTACACAAAAAGATCGGCCCCTACTATGATGAAGTAATGATTAAATATATTGATTTTCGCCCCGATGTAAAAGTCCCGAGGCGTATAATATTCCGGATTGTCTCTTCCAGTGTTCGGCTTCGGGACCAATGTGGCTTTTAAGAAGCAACCTTCGCGACGGCCCGAGTTACGTTTCTCCAGTTCTTGAATCGTAATCATGCCTTCGCTTAAACTGTATTGCAAGATGAAATCGCGACCTCTGTCTTCAGGGTGCACCGCGTCCATACGCATTGAGTAACGCAACTTTTTCGGGAAATTCACCAGCTGCCGGACAACATCTTTTCTCGGCGGTTTAGGCATGAACGACAAACAACCTGCGTAAGTATCCTCCGGCGTGCCGAATTTTATGTGCGGCGGCGGCACGTATTCGGGCGCCGATTTCGGTTTCTCCTCCGGAAGTGGAATTCTTTCCGGTTGCATCATACCCAGCATATCCGTGTAATACTTCCGTGTGAAGGAATCGCAGTCGTGTAAGAAAAAACGTCGACTGAATATAAAAATCGTGCCGCCTATCTGTAACCGTGAAACACGTTAACACAAATTAGCAATATATGATGTTATATTTACTAATACCTAAAAGTCGCGTTTTGTTTTTTAAAAATATGCCAGTGACTTACAGTGAAATCTTTCGGCGTATAATATTCGATAACTTCTGGATCGCCGTATTCTAGATATACGGCCGGATAGGACGTTGGTAAATTCTTCCAGTCTTTCGGTACTTTCATTCTTTTCAGTAGCATCGCCACCGGATCCTTTCCGCAGTTAGGTCTCAATACTTCTCGCACGGCTATCGTGTCGTCGGTCAAGAAATACATTATCTGGTAAACGTCCTCGTTCCACGTCGCGGTGAAACATAACACCATTTTATCATATTCTAAAAATCGACGCCTAGAATCGTCCGGAATCGGCGTTACGTGCATCGGTCGATTCTGCTTGGATTCACGGAGCGACGTGTATGGATCTATAGGAGGTTCCTCCTTGTTACCGACATCTATGCCTTGGCTGCTCAAGAACTCTCTAGTGAATAGATCGCAATCGATAATATGATAAACTACACCATAAATACCTGAAATTAACGAAATGTGATGGTAAATAAATTACAAAAACATCGCAACACTCTAGATTTGATCGAGGCCCGCATTTACTTGCACTTTACTAAACTCTACCTTGTATTCACAGAATCCTCACGAGTTTCATAAAAGTATATGATAACAGCAATTTATAAGATATAAGTATACATGAAAAATCGAAATTTATACATGTAGATATACTCATCGAACGTACATACGTCAATCCCAACATTGAAATCCTTCCAGTGAAGCGTATCTCCCCTTTCATTTTTTTCAATTTTGCCTCTTCTAACGAGCCTTCCTTGCTGAAAGCCTGCGTTATTAACCGAAGGTTCCATCACGCTTAAGGTATTGTCCTCCAAAAAATATAGTATGTTTACATGACGTATCCGATAATGTTCGTCCGGGGAGTTGAACACACCCTGACGGAAGAATGCTTTGAAGCAAAGGCATTTCTGTGCGAATAACGCATAATGTGGAATAACTTGACGATATGCATATCCTTTTACGCGACCATACGTCAACGATGGATCATATCTGGTTTTCGAGTATTAATATTTTTGTATTAGAATCTTCGATATAAGCGATTTTGTATGAAATATAAATTGAATTATAAGTTGTAACTGAATCTCAGTAGCAAAATGAAAGTTTACATTGTTTATTACTTACTGTACAATAGGTATATCTTTTATGTATGCAGTGGATGCAGCATCTATTGGTCTTTCTCCAATACCAACTCTACTATGGCGCACCACACGATAACCATTCAAAAAATGTAATTTTTGCAGTAATCTATAATCAGTGATCTTTAAAAGAAAAGATTTCTTCAATTTTCATTGATCCAGTATGGTTATTATAATATTAAAATAGTCAATGCGTATCCACTTAACTTACACTTGGATCACGAAATGTATAGCCAGGTATATTTGGTAAATCTTCCATATTTAATTATAAAAGTAATGTGTACAAACCATATTTTTACTAGACACTTGTTTGGAGTAACCTTTAAGTGTCTACCTGTCAGGAGATCTGTTTAATTCCGTTTCTATAACAACGCCACTACATATTGATGAAACACTGATTTTTTAATTTAGTAATGCCTAATGCTTACTGGCTTCTTTAAAGAATTTTATGATCGTATCGTTTATAAGGTAAAAAATAACTAGTTTAAATAGTTATTTGATCATTTATTTCTGCATAAATTATTGACAACAGTAGCATTGGATGGTTTTCACTAAAATCTGTTAGTTGCCTTGGTAATGGAATCACATACTAATTATTTCTTTGAAAATGGCCATACATCCTGCGGATAAGCAGCCAGCCACTGGTACAGTAATCAACCACGCGAATGCAATATTACGAAATAATTTCCATGACACCCCCTCGCCGCCGCGTGAAGCCCATCCCACACAGACAACTGACCCTACTTTACAATGCGTTGTTGACACAGGTAAACCAGCCTTACTTGCCAACAAAACTGTCACTGCTGCTCCTACCTACAATCAATATTTAATAGTAAGAAGACAACTTCCTTCAAAGGTGAAAGTTGTATTCGTGAAATCATTATACCTCTATAGTAAATCCAGTTGTTGGTGTAATACGTGCTAAATCTTGACCTAACGTTTGTATGACTCTACGTCCCCACACCCAAAGACCGGTTGATATTCCTAGACCACCGTAAAGTAATATAAGTAATGGTGTTTCTGCCTCTTGTCTAGCCGATCCCTCAGCATATACAGCCCAAAGTGCAATAAGTGGTCCGATAGCATTGCTAACATCATTACCACCATGTGCAAAACTACCAAACGCTGCAGTTAATACTTGCAGGAAAGCAAACAGTTTAGAGATTTCTGGCGGCTCCTCATTCTTCTTTTCAGGTTCAACTTGAACACCCTCTGTGTCTGATCCTGCTACCATTAACAGAGGACTTGCGCTACTATTACCACGTAATTTTGGCGCTGCTTCTTTAGCGTTACCGTTACTACTACTACTGCTACTACTTTGCGGGGCTTCCGATATAACAGATAATGCTGTAGTTTCTTTCTTGTCGCAGGTACCAAAATTTGTTGTTGCTTTTTCGTTGCTACTCAGTGCAAGTAATATCCTCTTTTTCTGCCATGGAACAACGAATAAATAAACGACGACAGCTGAAAATAAACCGAAACCTATTGCAGCTATTAAACTACCCCACCATGGCACTTTATCGAGCATCAGAACTGAAAACAGAAACATAGTGTTGAACTGTACTTAATATACAAAAGTATTTAGATAAAAGTATAAATATTCACGTTTAGGTCCATCATGTACAACTGATATAACATTGACACCAACAGTAAGACCATATGCTAGTGGGAGAATATGAAGACCTTGTTCTAGGGGCTTACTGGATTGGAGTACAGATTTTCTTAGAAGCCAAAATATAGCACCTGATACAATTCCACTAAGTACAGGACTTGCGAACCAAGATGCTGCTATATTCGCAAGGGCTATCCATTTTACCTGCAACAACATTTTCGTAAAAATCGCGCAATAATGTATACATTAACTTAGATAAATATATGATTACTGACCCCTGCAGTACCTTTACAGACAAGTGAAAAACCAACTGTAGCACCAACAATGGAATGAGTTCCAGAAATAGGTAATCGTAATGCCGTTGCTAGCATTAGCCAGATACCAGATCCAGTTAAACTAGACAATGCTCCTATCATTAATTCTTTTTCATGGCCTTCGTATAGTGTAACATCTAATATACCTTTTCTCATTGTATCAGAGACCTTAAGGGAACATTAATTAATATTTTCTGTGTGTAACGACACTTAATATATAATTTATAAAAATGTAATTGTCTTTAAAAATACCTTATAGCCGATGAGTACAGCCCCAGCAATTTCAAATATAGTTGCTAAAACACAAGCTTGGAATATTGTAAGTACCCCAGCACCAACGCTTGTTCCAAAACTATTGGCAACATCATTGGCTCCAATTCCAAATGCCAAAACAAAAGCTACTAAGAACCCAACCACCACTATCCATACCAAGTGTTCATCATATGGTACAGTCATTTTTATTTACTTAATACTTGCTTCTTTTGAGCTATGGGTATGCCCTCTACTTCTATGCATTTGTCAAAAGACTATTGTTATCAAATGGCCTCTTTCCATACTGTTTGAAAATAATGCATTGTCGAATAGGAGAACATATATATCGAGGAAGAGCTTCTGATTAACTGTGCTATACATTCACACGTAAATACTTATTCATCAGAATGTATACTTCATTTACATTCACATTCATGTATATATATATGTGTGTCTGTGTGTATACATATATATATATATATATAATTTATATTTTTATTTCACTTCTAATACAATCAATCTTGTAACTTTGTACATGTAGCAGAGGTAGTATTTTGGCTCAGCACCTAGTATATTTAGCATTATGTTCTTCTCAGGCGCTAACATACAGTTACTAAATGACTCGTGTTAGCATCAGAACAGTTACTGTGTACAGACTTCTTCAAATGTTTTAGTATCTATTAAGTATAAAATATGATGTTCAACTTTATAACTATTCATTATCAGCGTTTTCCTTACGCGGAAACACGCTGATCGCTGGTCTTCCGGCATCTGCAATTAACCATAACGTGTGTATTTTACGCACTACGTACATGCTCTTTACAATAGATTTGGATATGTTAGAATACGACGATTCTTGAAAGCAATGCAACTACTTTCATTAACAATTACCTTCGTACACACATCACAATCGTCTTAGGACCGAATGTAAGGAACAATGTACCTCGACAGTCCACGAAGGAAATTCAATTATTTGACTGAAACGGTATTGCCAATTTTGTTACGCCCGATTCCGAATGGATGCTATTATCCTTTCCCTATTCACGTGGCGACACTTTGTTAATCTTGATTAAAATTCACATTCCTGACAAAACCGACTTACAAGAAAGTATTCCATTCGTTTCTTTTTACTTGCGTGTAATACCGAAAGTGAAAATCGAAGTCGTTACGAAGGGGGTAGTTTTACCCGAAACTCGACGATGATTTATAGGCCGTATAGAGTATTATTGGAAACTATGTGAAAGTAAAGAGATAGATAACTAGAATAGGCAAAGCTTTCAAGCATATTATATAAAGTTTTTGTACACAAAAGAAAATGTTAAAAGGCGCAGTCTTCCATTACCACTGTTTGCATCATTCTGTGCACGATCTTCCGTGTAGTTCACATTTCAAGATCCATTTTTCAAGAATCGCATGAACGATAGGCATTGGACGACACGATGACACGAAAAACTAAACGAACGTTCACTGAGAGAAAAAATTAATAAGACGGGATGTATTTTTTTCACTCACGAAACTAAAATTACTTCGCGATAATCTTCGGCAACTGGGGGACGCCGCTTAAATCCGCGTAGGGGTGAGATATTGATCCGCCATTTGCCCGCGAAACAATCTTATATACATGTAATACTAAAATGGTTTGCTGCAGCATAAATCCTGACGTGTTGTATTTGCAAATCGATGAACAATCGATCGACCACCCTCACGTTCTAGTATCTACGGTCTGATTTCTCTATAATGTCATCCCGTTTGTCGCGATGCGTTACGCATTAACCGTACGCCGGATCTTCGTGGGGGAATGATGAATAAGTCATTGCATGAAGAGTGTTAAATGAGCTATGAATTGATGCGAACATAATTACCAATAATCGCATGTCTGCTCCTACATGTATAGTTAAATCAAAAGGTCGTCTATACACAAATCTTCATCAGTTTGAAGCATCCACCATGATGGTTATCACTAGACTGAGAATGCTCATATGAGTTCACATTTTAAGAAATTAATTTACAGAAACATTATATTACAAGTGGACAAGTACTACAATTTACTTATTAGGTTTTCAAAAATGTTAATATATACAATATCTTTCTTTATATAATTAGAGTGAAATTTTAAGAAATTCATTTCAATGTATGTATACCATAATGTTTTTATTTTCATTATTACTATAAAGAAGCAGTTTGTATTAATTGTAAACCGAATGAATAAGGTATAAATAAGAAAACAATTCTACAATAATATACTTTATTTCTATCAAATCAAAACATACCAAATATCAGGAATTATACTATTGAACTAAATAAATATAACTTAAGCATATAAACATTTATCATAATATATTTGATCATTGTATTCTTTTTACATAATATAATAACAACTAGTTAAGTGAATGACAATTATATTTAATATTTTCTGCATCGTATGTACATACCAATGTTAGAATGCATACTACAGATAAAGTTAATTCACTGACCAATAATCATTGAAATTCACATGGCTTCCCATCTTTCTTTTTCTTCTATCTCTTTCTTCACTTCATTAAGGTATGGTGTAAGATATAATACATCCTATTTTATGACATATTATGCATATAAAATGTTTTTAATACATATAATACATTAAGGAAATTTTATCAATCAATTGTATTAAATTACCTCTTCCAGTTTAGTCCACTGTTCTGGTGGTAAAATTTTCCTTTGAGTATCTAATTGTAAAGCCCGAACGATACGAAACACACGTTCGTCTCTTACATGCTTAGGCAGTCGCCGTATTGCTTCTTCAACTTCAGGCGATTCATGAATAATATCATCTCTCATTAAACCTAAATTTATATAAAATTAAAAGTACATTAAACACTTTAAAATGAATCTCTTGATTTTTAAATCTCCATTATGTTCTCATTTATAAAATATATTTTTAAAAATACTGACAGCTTAATTATTCAATTAAAAACTTTTGCTAATTATTATTTGTTTGACACTTATAACAGTATACCTATTTTCCTTACCTAGTTTATTAAATCCAGACATGTTGTATACCCATTTTTGCAAACTCGTTCCTGTAAAGTAGTGTAACAGCAATGTTATATAAGAATAAAAACGTATATAAATGTCAAATATACAGATCAATTAAACGTTTACTTACCCTGACGTAGGATCGCCGACACTCTCATGTTACGTCTTTTGTACACCTAACGCGTAAAATATCCTTAAAACTTGTTCTTTAGAACTACTACTTGCTGGACTATGTAGTAAGTCTTGTGGTTGGATAAAAGTAGATAAGGTCAACCAAGAGTAACTATGAAGTTAAAACAGACCTCTGTAGACCTCGACCAAACCCTAGCCCTCCCTAGATCTCAGAGTCCCTAGCCCTAGAGTTCTATACTTCTATATTTTAAATATAGTTGAAGAATGTATATTATGTTATAATTTTGAAAATGTGAAACAAAATCGGAAGTATAATTATTGTACTGGAATCTGTAATTTAATTACATGACGCACTTCCAAACTAGTAATAGTGGCTAGTTAAATTTACAGCATACGACGTGGAACGTGTGTAACAACGTTTTCAAATATTTTTGTAAATGCGCAATAGTTGCCATGATATATAATTTCTCGATAATTATTATATTAAATTATATCTATAATTATTATTATTTTAAATATAATTCATGCAAGAATAGTGGTTTATTCCTTTTATGAACATGAAAAATCGTATTCTATCATAGGACTATTTTACGAATACCCTAGATCCAATTGCAGATGGCGTTGTAACGAGGAACTATTTTTTCGAAGTGTGGGCGTTCGGTGGTTAGTATATAAGCGTGGAAGGAACTACTTTCAATGCCTCTTCCTCATTAAGAGTAGAGTTGTGTTCACGTGTGGTTGTGTCTCCTTTTTCCACAAAATAGGTCACACAACCCACCTCCATTCGTGAAATAACTCTTCTATAAAAAAAAAACCCCCAAAAAAAATATAAAAATTCCAAAAAACACAAACAAAAAAATCGAAAAACCGTAGCTGAAAACCGTGAAACATAAAGTAAAGTGTGGAAAAAAATAGTAATCGTTGCGTTTCGGAAGAGCGCAAGCCATATTGAAGGAACGGGAGAAACCAGAAACCAGAGTATTTTAAACGTAAGCAGCTGCACTACGTGGAAATACTAGCAAAAATGAATCCAGGAGCTCCGAATTATCCTATGGCCTCGCTTTATGTGGGAGACCTGCATACCGATATCACCGAGGCGGTGCTATTCGAGAAGTTTTCATCGGCTGGGCCCGTACTCTCGATACGCGTCTGTCGTGATATGATTACCCGACGCTCGCTCGGTTATGCTTATGTCAACTTCCAGCAACCGGCTGACGGTGAGTATATTAATGACTTATTCCGATATTTCTCTGACCCAGATACCCAAAACCCTTCATAAACTATGTCCTTTGGCTGTATCATTTGTCTGCGCGTGACACGTGTTTCGCATCGTACGATGCCACCATATTGGATTTACATCGAACAAAGTAGAATGTAGTAGATGACGGTTGAGTCATACATTTGATTTTTTCGTCATTTCCTCCTTCGTTTATATACGATATCTAGCTGTTTTGTTGAACAATGACGATGCTTAAAATTACATTATTTTCTTTACATTAAAAATAACTTAGGAAGAAAAATTGCAGTGTTCTTTGATTTTTATCTGTTCTTGCAAAATGATAATATTCGAGTTCTTATCGCCACTCATAAATATTCGGCTTGAACATTCAGTAGTTATTTAAGTAGGAAATCAAAGCAAATTTGTGGATCTTTTTTTGCAAGTAGAAGAATGTAGTAGACGTATAAAATTTATCGGATATTTATGCAACAGTTGACAAAAAGTTTTCGTATATTTTTAGTGTATGTCTAATGATTATCCAGGATTATGTACAGTTTATTTGCCAGCACAAATAAAAATAAGTAGAAGCAAAAGTCTTTCACAAGGATTAAGCAATTTCAATAACACATGCTTATAATGATAGTATATATGTATAGTATAGGATACTTCGAACTCTTATTTTGAAACGTTTATACGCAATAATTCGAAAAAAACGTTTCATTAGTAAAATTTAAAATATCAATTAGTATTTTTTTTTTAAATTATATTGAACATAGATTATTCTTTTCTAGTAATTTATTCAATACTGACATAAAATTAATTTACAGTAGTTCCCGTATAATAAACGCATTTATCCCCGTTTAATTGATGCGGCGTTATCTCCATCAATTTCTGGAATTATTCTTTCCACAAAGCGAGTGTCCACGTTATCTGTGCTACGCATCGTAAAACAGCTGTTCGAACATTTCTGTTTCACTCACACTCAGTGTTTTTCACTTTCGTCTTCGATGAACTGAAGAAGTGAGTGAATCCGAGAAAGATAACAGCCGATAATTTCTAGAACACTTACTTTATCCGATAACTGTCGCGATGCGGATCTGAGACTGCGTCAATTAAGCGGGAACTACTGTACTTCGCTTGTTATTTTTAAAATCAAAATGATAAATTTAAACAATTCATTATTTCAAATGTTATATCTTACTTTGTACTTTAAATACAATCATTTTTGCCCCAACGTACTAAGTCGTAAAAATAATTAGGGTCAGAATGTTAATGTATATTACGATTTCATTTTTATATTGCAAAGAATAAGGAAACAGTTAATTATTATGTATAAAACCACTTTGAACCTAAAATTGTTAATTATGAGGTATATGAATAAATTGACAGCTATTTAAGAATAATTTAATATAACACGAATAAAAGTCCTTTTACTTTTCTTGAAAAATTAAAACATTGAACATCGTTCCATGGAAATTGTTTATCATACAATTGTAACAATTGATCATCGTGATTGAAATAAATTTTAATTTGAATTGTTCATTTTAGCCGAACGTGCATTGGATACCATGAACTTTGATATGATAAAGGGGCGGCCTATACGTATTATGTGGTCTCAACGTGATCCTTCCCTTCGAAAATCTGGCGTTGGAAATGTATTTATCAAAAATCTAGATAAAAACATAGACAATAAAGCAATGTACGACACGTTCTCTGCTTTTGGTAACATACTTAGTTGCAAAGTGGCTCAAGATGAATCAGGTTGTTCTAAAGGTTATGGTTTTGTTCATTTTGAAACTGAAGAGGCAGCAAATAAATCTATTGATAAAGTCAATGGCATGTTGTTAAATGGAAAAAAGGTAATCTTGCATGTCTCATGGATTCTTTTACATTTCTATTTCCTATGTTAATATAAGAGATAGATGTATCTGAACAGAGTATATATTTATTACAATTTTTAGGTGTATGTTGGTAAATTCATACCCCGTAAGGAACGTGAAAAGGAATTGGGAGAAAAAGCCAAGCTGTTTACCAATGTTTATGTAAAGAACTTCGGGGAAGATATTACAGATGACAAACTTAAAGAAATGTTTGAAAAATATGGGACCATCACCAGTCACAAAGTAATGAGTAAAGATGATGGGAAGTCTCGAGGTTTTGGTTTTGTAGCTTTCGAAGATCCTGACGCTGCTGAACGAGCAGTACTTGAATTAAATGGAAAGGAGGTTGCTGAAGGAAGGTGTATGTATGTTGGACGGGCGCAGAAGAAAGCAGAGCGTCAACAAGAACTGAAAAGAAAGTTCGAACAATTAAAGATAGAACGTTTGAATCGTTATCAGGGTGTAAATCTTTATGTAAAGAATTTGGACGACAGTATAGACGACGAACGATTGCGTAATGAATTTGCTCCGTTCGGAACGATCACCTCTGCTAAAGTTATGATGGAGGACGGACGTAGCAAAGGCTTCGGATTCGTTTGTTTCTCGGCTCCTGAAGAAGCTACGAAAGCTGTGACAGAGATGAACGGTCGTATAATAGTTACGAAACCATTGTATGTTGCTCTGGCTCAGCGTAAAGAAGATCGTAAAGCGCATCTCGCTTCTCAATACATGCAGCGTCTTGCAAACATGCGAATGCAACAAATGGGCCAAATCTTCCAGCCTGGTGGCGCTGGAAACTATTTCGTTCCCACTATCCCTCAGCCACAAAGATTTTACGGTCCACAAATGGCACAGATTCGGGCGACGCCACGCTGGCCAGCGCAACCGAATCAAGTACGACCCAATGCACAAACTGGAGGCTCCGGTTTTGCTACGATGCAAGGTCCGTTTAGAGCTGCACCACGTGCTCCTACTGCTCAAGCAAGTGCTATGCGTAATACGTTGTCTGCCAGACCTATCACAGGTAATAAAAAATTTAATAATAATTCGTAACAATTCCGTCGTATAAAACATTATGGTGTTCGGATTTCTGCTAATTATTTTTTGCTTATAGGTCAACAAGCGGTGGGCGGTGCAAACATGCAAGGTCGTTCCATGGCTGGCCCGGCAGTGGGAGTTTCAGCTCAGAACCGTCCGTCAAATTACAAATACACACCGAACATGCGTAATCCACCACAAGCAATGGCAATCCCTGCTCCTACTCCTGTTCAACAAGCTGTTCATATTCAAGGACAAGAACCATTGACTGCCTCGATGCTGGCAGCTGCTCCGCCACAGGAGCAGAAACAAATGTTGGGAGAGCGTCTCTTCCCGTTGATTCAATGTATGTATCCGCAACTTACTGGAAAGATTACTGGAATGTTGTTGGAAATCGACAACTCAGAGCTCCTGCACATGTTGGAGCATAACGAATCGCTGAAAGCCAAGGTTGAGGAGGCCGTAGCTGTATTGCAGGCTCATCAGGCCAAACAGGCTGTGGCTTCTAAAAAAGAGTAAACATCTTACATTAGGCTATTATTTTATTCTTTAATTATTCGTAACGATGTTCATTTTTTCCTTCCTCATTCTGCAATTCTCCTTGGTTTCAAAAGTGATTTACTTCTAAAGCTTTTGATGGCTTAAGCGATTACTACATACAAGAATGACAGGAACAATTGTTATTCAAATCTAATAAATGATCATGAAAGGGTTTTTCATCAAGTTTTATGATAATAAATTTTCCTTTAAAAGTATCAAGTGAGTTTATTCTTGCCCTCGTCTCCTTGCGTATTCGTACTCTTAATTTCTATGATATGAATTTAGTGTTACTGTATTACTTTCAAATGATGCATATATGAATGTAAAGATATATCAAATAAATTATTTGAAGTATTTAGACTATAATTCAATGTTTATTAGGTGAAATACAGTTTCATCTTAAATGTTTATACCCTTTTTGCTTAAATACCTGTTGGAGTAAGGAATATAATTATTTTATCGATAGTTAATATAAGTTTTTGGATGTACATTTTATTTAATCATGTCTTAATGTTTATTTAGTTACTTTTATAAGATAATGAAAATTTCAAAATAATACCATTGGTTCGTTCAATGTATGATATTGACGTTATTTACATAACGGGGTTATTCCATGGAAAATCGATCAAAATCGGACTTTTCGGAATTTTTTTCAATTTTTGTAGAAACTTAGATACCTACGAGAAAAGAATTTTCATTAAACTTTAATGTCCTGTGGGACATTTTGCCTGAATTACAGTAGTATGAAAATCATAAAAATGGTCTATTTTCGCTTAGCAGAGGTATATTAAAAAAATCAGAACTGGTTACTTATAATCGGTCGATTCGGGTAATTCTATTTGCGTCAGTTAAGGAAAAGTATATATTTTCAGAAAAAAACAGCATCCTGTTTCTGGAGGAAATAAATTTCAAGGATAATGAATACGTAGTTTATCCTTAAATATCTCAAAACCCGCGTCTTCGATTTTGTCATTTTTATATATGTTAATTACCACAGTTTCAGTAGTAGACTGTAAAATTTTCAGAGTGGGATCGCAATGAGTTTGGAAGGTATAAGCATTTTCATGGAGACATGTTTGACGATCGAACTACTCTAATAACCAGTTGTATACAAGTTCGGAGCAATTATTAAAAACCATAGCCATCTGTTTCCGTATTTGGTTTGGGTTTTGCAGGCAACGCCAGCTGACAAAATGGTAAAGCAAATTGGCAAGAAATCTTGCAACATAACTTGTGTCAAATTGGGGGCAAAAACGGAACAGAGTCTGCGTGAGCCAATTTGCTGCATATGTTGCTGCCAATTTGCTGCCTATGTTGCTGCCAATGTGGGCGCAAGTTGCTTATAGCAGATTTTGCATCAAACTTGTAACCATAACTTTATAACAGGCATTGGATAAAATTTGGCTTTGCAGGTTTGGCTGACTGGGCGGATATATAAAATATTATTTTCTTTTATTACATGTTTACACCCAGTCAACCAAACTTACGAAGCCAAATTTTGTCCAATGCCTGTTATAAAATTATGGCTACAAATTCGATGCAAAACAACTTGCGCGCACATTGGCAGCAACCACCGCCTAGCGCATGTTTTGAATAATTATATATAATATAGGCGCGGTTTCTTTTAAACTGGCAAATAACAATCTTATAATACATATTACATTATATTTATCATACTTACTGTATTGTATTAAGATTTCTATATAGATGTATATACAGAACTATGTACCTATAGGTGGAACCAACACAACTGTCATGTATGACGTTATAGCCTACCTAACATTATGTATGCAACAACATTATTTCAATCGCTCCTTGTTAATGTAAGTTGTTATTAAGATATCTGACCATTGAATATTACTATCCATTTACTGACCATTACTATCAATTATTTTGCAGATAACAAATTTCTCATTTTTTATTTGCGAATATCTTATTAAATATAATATTTGCGATAGGAGGAATTTTAGATCCCGAGGGAGTAAATCGGGAGTAATTTTTTAAGATAAAAATTGTTAAGAAATACTAATATTCCGCGCCAACTATTTTTCGGCAAAAACTAAGGTACGTAGGACATGTTCATAGGGTGGATGGATGGATACACCAGTAAATAAACATGTACCAGTGAATGAACATTATATATAAGGAGGAGTAAATTAATTTATTATGTAAAATATACAAATAATTAAATATTGATTTTTTTCAATTCCTTGTTTGTTCATTTAGATGATCAACATATTGTTTCTTTAATATCAAGAAATGTTCATTTACTTAATATTGTTCATTCATTGGTGAAACCTGTATTTTTTTCATTTAATTAACCTACATTTTTCGAATTTTTCAAATTGAAATCTATAAGTTATAAACATGTATAGATATTAAAAACTCTATTTTTTATGTGTCGAATAGATAGATAGATAGATAGATATACATATATTCTTTATTTCAGCCTCACAGCGAAGAAATTTGGATTTGGTTTACAACTTAGCCTAATTTTACATTACTAACTTAACTCACGCATTCTTCTCATTCACTCTCATCTTTCATTCCCTTTCTGTCTTAAATCCCCACTTATTTCTTATCATTCTATTGCACATTTTTCTTTCTCTTCCCTCCTTTTTTGTTTCAAATCCCTAAACTATTTCTCTGTCCTCTTGTCCTTTTTTCCACTCACCATGTCTTTTATTCTAACTCCTCTCTCTATTTTTCCACATTCCCTCACCAAATGTTCTAGTGTTTCAAATCCGACCCGCATAAATCATAACTTTTTCATCGCCTTTCTCCCAATGTCTGTTCTACCTTCTGTAGTTTTTTAACTACTATTCTTATAAATTTGTACGTTTCGTTGTAATTTGATTGTTTTATTTTCCTATCTTGTTCCTGTTGCTGGATCTCTAAGTCTCTTCTTCTAAGTTTTTCTTCCACTCCCTCCTCAGTCATGTGCCGAATAATAATTAATATTATTGTCATTTAATAGTCGACCTTAATAGTTACAAAAGCTCTTACGTGTTCATTCATTGATGCGTTTACTCTATGTGTTAGTCAACGTGATCTCGCGCGTCCATAACTTTCGACGTTCGAAAGATAAGGAATCTATCTTTCGGTCACGCGTTACATGGTGTAATTTACATCCTTGAAAACGGACTCCGTGGACCATTATCATTGTGTACAGAGTGTCTCAGCTAACTTGATCACCTCGAATAATGACTTAACGGTAGACTTTATAAAAATTTCGAGGCATGGAACTTAAATGGCATTAAGGGGCACATCTTATAAGGTACCCGTATTTTTTTTGGGAGGAGGCATTTCAGAGATTTCAAGGTCACCTTGATTTTTTTTATCGAAAGCACCTATTTCTTATACCTAGATCGATAGAGTAACAAATTCTAATAGTTAACGAGATATTTAAAAAATAATTTTTAATACGTACTTACCATCTGGAAGCTGTAGGTGCTCGAACTGATTTCTTCAACTTCAATACATCGTTTTCAATACAGTGATTATGTTGTAAATATCTCGTTAACTATTAGGTTTAGGACATAAGAAGATCAACACGTTTTTACTTAGAACTTGATACTCTATTCTTCTAATTCAGTCTCAGTCTCTATTCTAATCATTCTGTTAAAAAAAATCAAGGTGACCTTGAAATCTTGGAAATGCCTCCACCCTCAAAAACAGCACGTATCTTTGTGCCTTTTGATGCCATTTACGTTTCATACTTCAAAATTTTTATAAAGTGTCGAGGAGACCGGGGCAGATTGTAATACGGGGTAAATTGTAACATAATTAAAATTTTCTGAACGACAAATTTGGGAACGCAGCAGGATGTGAGAGCCGTTTGAAAATATTGATAACGTCGGTTTCATTTTAACAATCGATCATCAAGTGTCTGTTTTGTTGTTACAGGTTAGATTATTATTATTTGGAGCGCAAAAGTAAATATTGTCCTAGCACTTTTATTTCAATTAACCGCCATCAGAAACCGTTTGAATTTTTGCTTCTTTGTCGCAAACGAATCATTACATATTGGTGTATTATAATATGTACGCATTTCATTAATTTAATGTTTAGTTTCCCGTTTGCTGAGACAAAACGCAAAAATTCAAGCTCGGGCTAAATTCTAACAAATTGCTTGGGACAAAATGTAACATATTACTACTGATCTTGCTCTAAATGGTGATAAAGTGAACTTGCTATTTGCTGAAATATTAATTACTTTTAGGATGAAAACATACAAGAAGAAGCAGAAAGAGGGTTTACTTCTAAAAAAGATATGAAAACTGCACTGACAGAAATATTCCTTGTATATGTCACAGTAACTAAGCAATGATTGTTTACTATAATAATGATATGTATTTTCATTTATATTGGTTGGAAATGTTCATTTATGTTCATATTTGTGTTTAACTAAATAAAACAGACGTGTTACAATTTACCCCGGGCTAGGGCACATTGTAACAAAACATCCGATTTGTTTAAGATGAACTTAGACGTCTAAGTATCAACGATTTTATCACATATTTACACTCAATGAGTTGGCCAAATATATGAGCAGTAAGTCACGCAAACTATTTCCTGATTGAAGAAAACACTCTTGAGAAAAAAGTGTAAAAACTTTTTTTGTTAGAATCTACCCCGGTCTCCCCTACCGTTAAGTTATTATTCGAGGTGATCAAGTTAGATGAGACACCCTGTATATGTACGATGGAGTGTCGAGTGTCGTATATCCAGTTTTCTTCCGGTAGTCGGTCCAACAGATAAGCCCGGTTACTTCACAACGTTGATCTAAAATCTAAACATTTGCTGCGCTAAGAGTCCATCCATCCATTTATAATTGGAAAGGTGATACGTCACGTGGCCCACGTCTCGCCCCTTTGCTTTTGCACAGTTCTAATATATGGGTCAAAAGTACATAGAGCTTCTATGATAGAGGTCATGGTTTTCAACGTATGTTAAAGATATACGTCTTCTTGTGTAAACACACTCCACAGAAAAACTTAAGGGATCACCTCTGTGAACCCGTAAAATGGGGCTCATTTCAAATGGTCGTAAGTTACGACTCGTAACTCGTAACTTCAGCGAAAATCGTATCAATATCGTGAATAAGAAATCGGTTGAAAGAGTAGAATCCCTACGTTCAGATGCGTTTTCAAGATTTTAGCCTGCGTTGCTTCGTGGCAAAGTTATCGCGATATAAAGAGCACTCGAAAAATTTTTTAAAATTAAGTATATCCGTGATTTGATCCGTGTGGTTTTTCATACACGGGTTACGCGGGTTACACGTGCATTAACATATTCCTATTTCATTTCGCGTGATTATTACTGTATAACAAATTACTCAAATATTTGAGTACATTTACGCAAGTTATTTGCAAAATTGTGAGCGTTTAGCGCTTCCGTTACGTTGATTGTGAGCGGGAAGAAAGCTGACCGCCTCCATTGAACACCACTGCCACTGCCACGTGTTTTGCTGAAGTATTTCGCTTCTCTATTGAAATTTTCGTTTAAATTGATTGTTTCAAAAGTGAACGTGCTGCGAAAAGCGGTTTGTAAGTTCGTATTCAGCTCGTAAAGATCTATTAAAAACGCCTATTGAAGGTTATGAGGTCGCGAAAAAATTAACATTTTTTAACAGTGTAATAAGACGAAATAAAGTATAAACATGTTAATTTATGTGTACTCGTATATTTTGATACACGTGTACCTGTGTATTAAAAATATATTAATTATATAGGCATGTATACGTGTATTTGGATACACGTGAAATAAAGATCTCTACATAGACAAAAGTGACCAGATATTGGCTGGACGAGGGGGACAAGGGTTAAAGCTAGTTAAAGTAATAAAAATGATCGATTGTACACCATATCATGTTTATCAAGTTTCAAAGGCTGACATTAAAAAGGAGCAGCACTTGTGTTAGTATAATTGTATGAAACATATTGAATTATTAAATAAACTCTTTATTATTTTCTGCTAAACGTATAACACCTAAAAATTTTAAATTAAACTTTAAATGTGTAAATTGTAAATATATTTAATAGAAACGGGTACAAGTAATTTAACATTTTTTGTCAATCGTAGGTATAGTAAAAAATATATTTATAAATAATGTGGTAGAAGTGAATATTCATTGACAATTAAAATCAAATTTCACCTACAATTAGGTTTAAATTCAAATTGCCATTGCATTTGTAAGAGTTAGGTGGCCACATTGCTGACGAAATTCGAACACAATGTGGGCTTTCTTTATTATCGTTTAAATTTATTGTTTCAATAATGACCGTAATTAGTGTGCGAACTATGTCGTGCGCCGAAAATTCGACCGTTTCTATTGACTGCAATTAATTTGAGAAACTGGTTTATGTCTCCTTTTTACTGCAGGCTGCAGCTGCGGTAGCAGGTAACAAGGGGAAGACATCTGGTATTTCAGGTAATAAATCCAGGTAAACCCTACGGCTTAGGATCACATCAAGCTAGTGGATTCAATGCTATATGTAACGTATTTCCCCAAATGTAATAAAATATTATCTTTCAGGCGTGTTTAATCGTTTTGTTGAATTCACCTGACAATGAGTCGATATATTGTTCATTAACAAATGTACATAAGTTGCAGCGTCTCAAGATAATATTTAATTTCTTTATATGTAATAATTAGTTTACGAATTTTATGTAATTATAGCATACACATGTATAGAATTTTCAAAAATTCAGTATATGTACATCCATTGTAGAAAGTTAATTAATCTTGAATGAGGATTTTAGGTGGAACTTGACGAAACCCTTAGTAGGGTAATCAAATTTTTGTTTGATTTAGATTTTGTAAGCTAGTCCTTCAAAACTTATATTTGCATAAAACATTTGCAATCGAATAAAAGATATTTAGAAAATCTTGAGATGCCATCTACAGCAATAGGTCCAAGCTACTGGCCACTTAGTATTATATTCTTGTCATTAGATGGCGTTGTAATAACCTTTCAGCGCCAGTTCATTGAATACATATCTATTTAATTAAATACAATTATGTACAAATTTACGAAATTGAGAAGAAGACAAAAAAGTATATTTTTAGTTCCACTTAAGCTCAATTTCTGTATGACATTGTTACCGTCCGTGCTATATGTATACACATATATACTTAATTTTTTAACGTACATTGACATGCAAACTCGGTTTCCGCTAGGGGTAAAAGTGGTGTAGAAGAAAAGTCTTCTACCACTTGGTATTGGGAATTATTGAAATTCATGCCAAATTAACATTGGATGTAACATTTATTTCACTACCTGGAATAAATTTAACACGTGGTAGAAGACTTCTTCTACGCCACTTTTTCCCTTAGCGGAAGCCGAGTTTGCACGCGAGGATACATAACTGGTGAGTGAAGGGTATTGTGTCGCCATGTAACGGTAGGAATGTAATACTAATTGGCTAGTAGCCTGGTCATTATTACGTAGATTGCGCCACATATATTTTTGTTGCATTTCCAATTACTATGTACAAATTATAATAAAAATTAAATATTATGATAAGATGCTAAAACTGACAGTTATTAGTGCATAATATTGCTTTAGAAGAATACAACAAATTATCTGACACCATTGGAAAAATGAAATACTGTTTATTCATCATCATATTATTTACATGTGTATGTATAGTATGTAAATATCTAATAAAAAAAATCTTTATTATTAAATACATTTTATTGTATATGTATGTATAAATATTTGTATATATATTTGAAAGTACATTTAGATAAATAAATTTGTTCACAGTGCTCAAATAATTTGGAGTGTCTGTAACTCGGCAACATATGGCTGAAATGGCATGAATTATTCGAGCACTGTGTTCATTGGGCATCCAATAAAGGCAAGCAAATCTTGTCTGCAGCACGTGGGTTGCCCTGGCGAATACAATAATGCAAGACCCTAGAAGGGCTCAAGCTGTACAGGTCTAATTGCTTTTTAACACGGATTTGAAATTCCTGGCAGCCACATGTCGCTTGACTTTTATGATGCGCCGTGAAGAACAGACAATGGGGGAAAGTATCCTTTCTCCAGTTTCAGGTCAATAGAACCAAAACCGGCCGATATCTGTTTTGCCTCAAGCTTCGTCCGTTCTTTGTGACAATGCGCAGACCTTTTCTGCGTGGTACGTTCGTTTCATTGTATTTAAAAAGCAATATAAAAGTCAACATCTGGTCCGCATCTGATTGGAAAAACACAAAATCCGTCTTGGTTATTCGAGGCAGACACCGATTTATTATTTTTACGATTACCGTCTTTGAATGTTTCTTTATTAACAATTTATAAGAAAACATCAGGTCATGCCGTAGATAATGTTGTTTTTACATATGCAACATTAAAACCCTAACAAATGATTTTTATCGTATTCATTTATCAATAATGTATTGTCCATTATTTTCTAAGATTATATTCTACTTACCCAGTAATTTTTTAATTCCTCGCTTGAAAGATTCTTAAAATTTTAACGTAAAATATTTGGTCACTACTTTTTTTTTAGGTTCACCATTGTGTTAAATTTTTTACACTTTATGGTATTCTTTAGCGGTTGGAATAAATGAAATTTCTGTAGGTGTTAAGTAAGCTTAGAGTACAGTTGATAGGGTAATAATTATCAATTACAGTTTTATTACTAATCATTTGTGTAGTAATTTCGTTTGTAATTTTACACTGTCCTTTTATATCCTCCTCGTGTACTCCACAAACGTTTCTAACAATACTTTGGTATTGTTTCCTTTCTTGAACTCATGTAGCATACAGTGCAATCCCGGATTAAGATTTTTGTAGCACAGAATTATCAAACTTTCGAGGATCCCCGTACTTGAAAAGTTGGAGTAGGGGAACATTTTTTAATATGTACAACAAAATAAAATACACAAATTTAAAAAAATTGAAATTTATTCTAAATAAAATTAAATAAGATTTAATCATAACGAAGTGGAAGGTTTAGAACGTGGCCCTTCTGGGACATGGGGTCCAAGACTACAGTCCTCCCCCTTGATCCAGCGCTGATATAGTGCTATAACAGCGTTTCGTCAACAATTATTTCAATCAGTTTTTTCAAACACGAACTAGAGCAAGCGAACGATCTTTGTATTGAAGTCAAACTGAACTAGGATGCCTGAGATAGTACAGGTATTAGAGAATCCATAAACAATCAATTTAAATGAAATATGTTAGTTTTTGTAAATAGAATAAGAGGCGGCATTATTTACGGCACGTCCTGATCATTGGCGTAACTAGAATTTTTTTCTGTGGGGGGACAAGGTCCCCTCACTTTCGCCTATAACACTCCCCATCAGGCATCTATACGTAATTTATACCACGTGTGTGGGTTGCACAAAATACAGTTACACATTTTACAATAATTATTTACAAATTTGTTTAACACTAAAACTAAGAATAGAAGGATATAAATATAATTCTTAAAAATAAAAGAAATTTGAGATTGATTGAAATCAAGAGTATATTATGTGCAGATACGCACAATTAAAATCTATCATATATAAGCTTCAATTTACTGTTTTTTTTTCTGAAAAAATACTTTTCACATTCTCGAGCGCTAGTTCCCTTAATTGCATCCGACCCTTCAATTGATGTTGCAAGATTATTAGTTAAGTAGAATGTAAAAATTAAATTAATACTTTAACGTAATGAGGATAGTATTGAATTTTAGTACTTAGTTGCGTTGTGTATTGCATTTCGGCCCAAGTATTTATTTTTTATAACATAAGATTTTACTAATTGACGAATGTTTTTTTTTATATATATTTAAATAATTTTTGGACGGGGGATCAGGCCCACCCTGGTCCCTACCTAGTTCCGCCAATGGTCCTGATACATCATCTTGAACTGTGCTTTTTCGAACATGATATTGTTTGAATCTCAATTAAAAATAATATATTTACAAAAAGTATGTATGTGGTTAGGTAAGTGTAATGTTACGATACGTGGAGAGCACTACAATATTAATTATATTTTGACAATATTTTTATACTGCCCATGTAATTATTATTTTCGTAATTCATGTGAACCAGGTGTACCATTACGTCTACCTTCTAAGAAAACTAATCTAGAAGAGATAACATGAAACTTGATAATAAGTATCAGCTTTTAATACAAGATTACGTTAAAATAAATATTGACATGAATAAACTAATTAGTTTGCAAAATACAGAAATTATTTCAATCGTTCCCATCGAATGTCCTTGATTTAAAATTAACTTTAATGCTAATTTTATAATAATTAACGTTAATTACGATTCAAAGAGTCACAAGCACAAGTGATTTGACAATTGAATGCTCGATGTTCGTCAAATGTACCGCGTTCTCTCTCTTGCCAGCTGATTGGTCGGTTACGGTGCAATATAATTGGGCGGGGAAACCTGATTGGTGGAGCGAGGAACTGTATCTTACGTTGGGAGGTGATTGGCTGAGTAGTACTCCGCAGAGGTGCAATGGAGTTTAGAAACAGGTCTTCGTGAACGATAAACAGCAGATCAGGAATGTAGAGTCAGTTTCATTCGAAAGTTTGAATCAGTTCAACTCAGTTTTAAAAAAGTTCCGTAGCTTCTTTATATACTTATACGACGATTAAGGAAAAAGGTAGGTCTTTACTCGTACGCATGTATAACGATGGCCTAAATTTTTTTTCATCAAGTGTTTCGTCGTTCCTCGCGTTGCTTTGTAACTTCGATTGATACAGATTTATTCTAAATTCGAAGTAATTCGCGTACGCGACGTATTATCCCCTGCAGAGTGCAAATCAGTGTTGTGTGTAGTCCAGTATAAGTACAGCTGTTGTCAGTGCCTTTCCGATTTGAGTTGTGTACTCGTTACATGTCATCTGGAACTAAATATAATTGGTTTTATCAGTTTATATGTCGTTCAGGTAACAGTGTGCTCATTTCAACAAAATAAGTTGCTATAACATTTCCACCGTTCATTACACTTGCTGTTTTTTTATTTTCGGTGAAAACGCCATCCCAGTGACACCGCTGGTGGCAATTGCATTTCCAATCGCCCTGTTAGACCTAATAAGTACTGTAACATTGACGGAATAAGAATGACATACTTACAGAGGCACTTGGTTCAAATGATTCCGAATATTAAATTCATTGAAATTAAATCGTCTTGAGAGTGGTAATTGTCCGATTACTAATTGTCATTAGAATAGTAATCTCGTAGGAATACAGTGCCGGCCAAAAGTTTTGAATTACACTTTGTGATTTTTAACAGTGAATCATTCGGTGCACTTTCTCTAAATTACAAGTAACACTTTTAGCAATTTTAACCGAATTTATAACATAATCATTTTCTTGTGAATACAATTATTTGTAATTACTTGAATAAGTTTAATCTGAAAAATGCCTGCTTGTCAAAGAGTGATTCTAAACTTTTTACTGGCAATGTAAGTATTGAATGCGTATGAAAATAGAGATTAAGTATTCAAATAATAGTATGGTCTTTCTGTATATTTCATTGAAGTAAAGAACTTCTTATTGCCATTATTTTAAGTAATTATTAAATACTTATGTTTTTATTGAAGCGATATTTAACGAGTTCGTTAATTTTATCAATTCCTTCAATACCGATTCGATCGCCATTTACCGGCGTTGCTGAGTTACACCACTTACAATTGAAAATCGGAAATACTAATGTATTGTGCATTCTATTCTATTGTTTAAATTTTGTATTGTTACCGTATGAATTTAACGTTCCAAAAACGAAAGTGTTCTAAAGAAGTTCTTTGTCAAAGTATCCACGTCTGTAGTATTTAGTGTAGTATGTGGTAGTATGTAAATCCATGAAGTTGTTTCTTTGCTATTTAAAAAACTCTTTTCTAACAAAAAAATTCTGTTTCCTGAAAATTTTCCTTTCTATTTCATTGTAAATATAATTTATTGATCAAACTGCTTCTTAACAAACTAAACCTCAATAAGTGTGTCAAATTAGAAAAAATTACCGTTTGTTTTGGCGAGTGTTTACATTTTTTAAATTTTGACTTTTGCAAATGTTTACAGGATTTTAGTTATTGCAGTTACAACTTATATACATACACACTACTATTATTCCTCGTTCTGAATAATATAAGGAATCAGTGATGGATTCAAACAGGGACGAAGTGATAAAAAATGTACGAGCATGTCTGATAGTTTCAAAGGGCGGTGTTAAAATAGACCACTTAAATAGTAAGTAACGAATGAAGTAGAAATTGGAATAGGTCATTAGAATTGAAGTTATTGTGAATGGCTTTTTTTATCAATTTATATTTTTAATTTTTTTTATATTTAATTATTAATCATTTTAAATACAATTATATTTTACATAGTACAATTATACTTCCATTGAATCTATTTACATTTGTCTTGAAATTTTTGTAGAAGATTATAGGACTTTACTCGACGAGGGGATACCCTACCGCAAGCTAGGGTATCCCTCTTTAGTATCATTTTTGACAACAATTCCGGGGATCCGGACCTATGAAAGAGGTGGAGAATGTATCATAGAAGCCATACCTACCGAGGAATCTGCACATATTTCAAACTTTATCGCTCGGCAGAAGACATCAACGAAGAAACATAAAAAATTCGTAAATAAATGTTTATATTTATTACATCTTTATGTGTATACATTTAGTTTATTACATCTGTACAACATTGTTGCAGGTAAATCCGCGAACTCATCCTCCGTATCGCCAGCCTGTGATGACAAAGAACTATCCGCGTACTACAAGATTTAATATAGATAATACCCACATGATTGGAAGGTAATGTCTTCTTAATTTCTCTTACAGTAGTATTGATGCATACCAACGATTTGATCCAAGATATATTTATGAATATTTAAATTTGTTATTTAGACAAAGCGCAGTCACTGCAATGCAACCGACGAAAATTACTATTTATCCAAACAGCGAGAAACCAAGATATATACAATCCAATTATGGAATACCACCGAGTTCTCCTAGTAAAGTGAGTCGTATTTGTGTTTACCGTGTTTCATTTTATCGGCAAGAGTAACAATGTATTTATGTACGTTTTCAGAGACTGAAAGACAGACAACAAGTTAATTCTGTTGTACCGCCAAACCAAAGTCCTCCTAATAAGCCTAAGGATGATTTTTATGTCAAGAACAATGAGAAGATGATCACACCTGTGATAAATCAGAAACCAAAGACTGTTAATAACAACGTAGAGACTTTTCCAAAGGGAAGAACTTCAAATCTTAGCGAAAGACTCAAAGTTACTCCTAGTATACCTTCATTGCTTAATATACCCACCAGTATTCCATCGCCACCTCCGCAAACTCCACCGCAATCTCCTCCGCAATCCGAAGTGTTGTCACCTCTTTCGCCTGGGCAGGCTCTAGCGGATGGTAAAATGTTGCAGTTTCCACAATTGCCAGTTAATTTAGTGGTAAATATTTAGCTGTACCGCAGTACTGAAAATATTAACTTTTTTTTGTACTGATTAACATATTCTTTTCAGACGCCATTAAACAATATTAGAAAGAACGTGCCAAGACCGCAAAGTAACGATCCACGAGAAGAATTGAGGAGGAGAGTTATTGCGTTAAATCTTCCAGAACCTGTATATCAAATTTGCCCCACGACAATTAAGAATGCGAAAGAGCGGGCCGTGTTCGCACAAGTGAAAGTATGTGATACTATTTTCTAAAGTTTACGTAAAATAAATATTTTGCGTATTTACAAATATGCGTAAATTGTTTTCCAGATTGGACCGCATGGATACTCAAGTTACCCCGAGGAAGCACGTACAGAAGATGAGGCACAAAAGCTTGCGGCACAGTTGGCTTTGTTAGATCTTAACGAGAAATATGGAGCACCGTTTCGTCTGCAAGAAACCAGAGATAAACATATAATAAAAGACCGAATTTTGTTCATAATAGATGCCCATCCGAACGGTATCTTTATGCATCAGGTACCTATATATTATAAAACAATGTATAAGGAAATATTACCAGCAATTTGGGAGAAAATAATCGAAGAGTGTCCGGCGATAATACTAGAAAAGGGTGTTGATAATTCAGTAATTCTGCGCAGATATGTTTCGTCCACTGAAAAGGTAAGAAAAAAAGGATTCATTGTAAACTGTGATATACGTGCAAACTTTAGATAAAACAAGATTATTATTTAGTACGTGATTTTTCAGGTACGAAATATAACTTCATCGAAAACTGATAAGGTACAATTACATCCGATTGGACCTCCTACACCTGGACAATTACAATTACCAGACGAAGATTTTTGGCTTGTGTCCGTTACGTGCGTTATAAGTACTACAGAGGTTTGGGTCAGACTGATAGGAGATGCATATAGTGTGAGCTAAATACCTTCTACAAGTTCTCATTCCGTGTATAATCTTTTAATTGTAAATACAACGTATTTTTATCATTTATACACAGGATCAATTCGACATCATGCTAACCGAAATGACTCAATATTATAAGAAAGCTCAATCACCTACAAAATCATTACCAATTGAAATTGGTAATTATTACGTTATTTTCGAAGATGACTGTTGGCACAGAGTTCGTTGTATGGATTACAATCAAACGACCGGAATGGCTACTGTTTTATTTATTGATCATGGAGACGAAGACACCTTCCATCAGAGTAAACTGCAAACACTGGACAAAACGTTCTGTGTGCTTCCCGCTCAGGTATAACAAAATGTTTATAAGAACGCAAAATGCTTTAAAAAGGTCAAGATATTGTAAAACAATATTTACTAAATGTGATTTTAATGTTGTACTAGGCACTGAGATTATGTTTCGCCGGTTTGGAAGACTTCGGCGAATGCGACACTATTTTGGGGCAAATTGAAAAGCTGTTGCTCGATCGTGCATTGTTCGTTGAGGTGATTAGTCGCGATAAAGATGAAAACGGACCATTCGTAACGGTTGTTTTTTACGACACACACGGACCAGACGATATTAACATTAATTCTGAACTGTCTAAACAAATTCTGCAACACACTGCGGCTGCCTCCAAATTAGACGTTGTAAGTATTTGACTGTTCTGATTCGAAGAATATCTACGAAAAAGGTATTTCTAAGAAATAATATATTTTTTCCATTGTTTTTAGGAGGGACAAGTATCCGAGGTATTCATTTCACACGTAGACCAGAACGGTGATGTTTTTGTCCAAGTACAGTCGGAAGGTATGAAAATTCTGGTGAGTTTGTTAAATCGATTAATATGCACCGGATTAAACGCAGAAGAAGTGGAAAGTTGTACCGTGACCACGATCGACGTTACTAAAACGTACTTCGTGTCGGTGAATAACAATTGGTACAGGGGCAAAATCGTGAACAACTTTTACGATCCATTAAGAGCATTCTTAATCGATTTCGGTAAGACTGTTGACACGTCGATGAGCAATCTTCTTTCGCTACAGAAGCTGTCCGAAGTGTTAGCCAAATATCCGGCTCAGGTAACTTATTATTTTTATGAAACTTAACCGTATTATCTGCAGATTCCGATTTTTATTGTACGCATTTCTGTTCGTTAGGCAATGAAAGTACATCTTCATAATATTGATAAATCAATGTTCAATGAAAAGATGGCTGCGAAGCTTGCACAAATTGCCCCCAAAGGAGAACTTCTTCTCGTGAAAGTCGTGTCGACTCGAAATAATGTGCCAGTCGTAGAGCTGTTTAAACGTATTCAGCCAAGTAACATGCTTGTTTCCATCAATAATACTTTAGCGCTAGAGGATGAATTAACTAGGTATAATGAATATACATATGCGTATAAATTTAGGAAGACTTATAGAAGAATAATAATTAATTATTTGTGTCACTCTCAGATCGCAGGGCGATGGAAATAATAATATAAAGCCAAGGAAACGCATTGAACGTGCCAATTCGAAACTCGCGGGAAACGAGGATGACGAAGTCAGGTGTCTGAAACCACCAAAAATTTCAGGCATCGGTGAATATTTCGACGTGCACGTGACAATGGCGGCACATCCGGGAAATTTTACTATCCAGCCATTCGATGATAAGCGTTCCTTGGAGGTAAATAGTAGTCTGTTTAAAATAGTGTTGCAAGAATACAATATTGACATCGATTCCCAAACTAGCGTTGGAGTTAAATTTATCAGTAGTATGTTCTTTTTGTGTTTTCTTTAGACTATGATGATTCAGTTGCAAGAAACTTGTCAAGCGTACAAAGGCCCTGCTCCGACCGCAGAGACAATGAGAGAGGGCAAACTTTATGCAGCTAAACACATAGATGGCCATTGGTATAGGTATAAATGAAAGCAAAATATAAATTACGCTTTTGCATTTTTGTTCTTCTGTATTCAGTATATTCGAGTTTATCGAATTGTATTATATTTTTTTTAATCAAGTTTTTTTAATCTTTCAAGGGTATGCATTTCGAGTATAATCAAAGAAAACATGGTTAGCGTTTACTTTTGCGATTTCGGGGACGTGTCGGTACTGCCACTGAGTAAATTGCAACCTTTGAAAAGTCAGTTCTTAGAACTTCCGTATCAGGCCATTAAAGCAACGCTTGCTGGTATGTAAATCGTTTTCTTTATCTTTCTTTTTTCTTTGTACATTTATTTTTCACTTTTCGATCTTGTCAGAAATATATTTTACTTTGTGCACGTTCTGTTGTTCATTCGAACAGGCATACGACCGATTAACGTTGACTGGTCTGTCGAGGATAGTTTGAGGTTTCAAGAGTTGGTGGTGGAGAAAAATTTTGTCTCGATTGTTGTTGAATCGAAGCACGGCGGACTTTCTCCAGCTGACACGATACTGGGTCTAAAATTGATAGACGTTAACACGGCCGAGGACATTTACATTGATCGACTGTTGGTAGAAGAGGGTCGAGCTACACGCATGGACTAATTACTCTGGCATACATAGATAGTGTACACGTTTGGATGCGCGTTACGAAAATCGACTACAGTGGCTCAAAAGTTTTATCGTAGTGAGACTGAAGAGACTACTGGTATGGAGAACGCGTATGAACACAAAGATAATTCTTTCCTATACATATGCTGAAAAGAAACGTTGTACAGATTCGATATTTTATCATTGAGGATAGTTGTTTGTATATAAAAGTAATTCTTTCTACTAAATGGTATTTGAAAAAATAACAGATATATGCATATATGCACACGCGTGTATGTACATATATGCATGTATATTCCTTCAAAAAAACTAGATTTATAATATCTGAGAAGTCATTATTCTTTTTTTTTCTACTTTTTCTCTAGCAATAATTTATTGATCGAAACTCTAAGCAATATATGGACACGTTTAACGAGTATGTTACATATTCTTTAGAGGAATTTGTTTACATGGTATATAGTAACTACGCACATTCATTTCAGATATTTTCGTTGTTTTATTATTATTATTTTTTTTATAACAATCGATCTATTTAACCTAGCGTGGTTGTATAACATCTGGCTGTGGCATGTGAAAGACTACAGGAGAGTTTTCACGATAATTAACAGCATTCCATTTTTGACATATGCTCGTCTCGATGTACGTTTATTTATCATTCTTTGTTTTCTACCATTAGTTTTCCCTAAGTTAGAATATTTAGAAGTATCTACCAAAACTTCCAGTACTCATAGAACGTTCTGTTCTTATATGTGATAAAACAGTTTTATTAGTTAATACTAATCTTCCTATAGTAACATTCTCTCTTATTGACAATATTGTTAATCCTTAGTTGATTTGCTAATTTAATTACATATAATCTGGAACGTTATTATACATAGTATGTTGTAGCTGTTTGTAGTTTATGCAACAAACGCAAAAGTGACTGTATTGATATAAAATATCCATATATCATAAATTTATCTTAGGAATCTCATTCGTTTTTTCGACGTTTGCATTAGATTCCAACATGTACGCGACGTTTCGGTAAAGTATATGATACAGGTATTAGCTAATTATAGAGCTTTGTGAGGAATTTTTTATTTTGTTAAACCAGTAAGATATAAAAATGATAACTTATGCGTTACGTTGCGGTAAAATATTATTTTTGATAATGATAACTTAATAAAAGGTGCCAATAAATACTAATGTTTACACGAACATGTCGTGAATTATTTTAAACTAACAGTTCCCCATAAATCTCTACGAATGAATGAAAAAAAAATCAATAGTAAATATATTTTGTAAAAGGATACTTTTTTAATTCTTAAAAAGACTTTTTTCATTTTTATTAAAATAAATGATTATACAAAACATCGTATTATATAACACATAATCTTTGCTGTTTCTGATTTGTAAATATAAATATATATCTCCAGGTACAAGCATTTGAATACATTTAAAAACGAAATATGAATAATCTTTTTATGAAACAATTATTTTGGTATATTGATCTCTAAAAACTTTAACAACATTTTACAAATTGTGTAAATTATTTAAGATATATACAAAATATTTTTATACAAACGTTCACAGTCATTACAATAGAATATATCATATAAAAGTAAATGTACCCAATAATATATACAGGTGTACCTTTTAAGAAATTTTAAAATTTCACTGAAGTATCAATCTAGGCAGTAAGTGATGGAAAAAATTATTTAAAATAATAGTATTACCTAGTGAATTGTGTAGATAAAAATATTGTATCTTTTTTAAGATTGTATACATACATTTAGTTCTATATTTATTTGATAAAGACACCAAAATATTTATTTTTACATCCATTAGGAATATTTTCAGTTTCTTGAACAATATATGTTTATAGTTAATTTTATAACATATATAATATTATAACACAGACGTCATTTTCATATTCAAATTTTTGAATTATATTACTTCCTAATCACGTGTCTTTTTAACATTACACATAATACATGAGGTAGGACATTAAAAAGATTGAAGATATTATACGGAAAGTATACGTCTATCACAAAGTATACCGTAATTTTCTTTAAATTAGTAGACTTGTGTATTTTTCCTTGAAATACTTCTGGTTATTGGTCTTGCCTGAGTTGTTAGTGCCTTTTTTTGTAAATGTAACGATCTCTTTTTTTGCTTTAACTCTAGCGAGGCTTTCCTCTTTTTTATATTCATTAGATTTGTACATGTTTGTGGTACAGGTACTTGAAGTATTGTACACTCTTTGGACGAACATGATGTATTATTATTAGAAGAACATTGTGATCGGGAAGTATCTGACTTATTTTCTATCATATGCTTTTTCTTCTTACAGTACACTTTAGCCCTAGGAGAGATAAGAACTTTAGGATTTTCTTTAAGCGAACGTGTGCTTATTGTCTGCTTATCCTTTGTTTTTGTTCGTATCAGCTCCAAAATTTGTAATTTTGCTAGATCAGGAAATTTTCTTGTTACTAAAAATTTCACAAGATTGTCCATGAATGTCAGTCGGTCTTGAGTGTTCATAAAGTTATATATTAAACATTTATGTATAGTCTTGTATTTATGATTCTTTACTTTGTATGTATGTATTGTACAATTATGATTATTCTTTAATTCGCACACCTCTTTCTCGCTGGCTAGACATCGATTAGTATGCGTGTTAGCCATACTTGTGACACAGGTAATGGTATTAGACTCGCTTAGGATCTTTGCGTATATTACTTTCTTATGATCACCGATAGATATCACAAATTGATTGTTATACATTATGAAACGAGCAACTGACCATTAATTTGTGTGCGCTCTTACAGCAGCATTTGATTGTGATGTGACATGTTTAGCATAAGAAATTACCTGAAATGAAAATTGCAATAGATGAATGCAAACTGTTGCATACAATTTTCATTGTAAGTAGTGCTTATGTAAATATGTTTTTGCTCTATCCTCAACATAAATAAATCTCTGCCACACATCTTTTCCTGCAAACATAACTGAAAGTGTGTTCCCCTCGATGAAGTTTTGCAACACTGTAAATACCAACACTAAGATGACAAGAAGATGTTACCTAGCAGGCTGATTAAGTTACGTACAGCGTGAGTATCGCGATCATGTTTTCAAGTATGAAATAAAATGGCATGGATAATTATAAACAATTCCGACGTCATACTGCGAGGTGGAACGACATTGGAACGGTTACAGAGGCTGTTTCACTATTCGATGTCTTACAAAGAGTATCTTTAAGGTGGAAATATGCGTTGCTACTTATTGTCCTGTTCAGTTTTTATTGATCGGCACGATGAATAATGCGCATCTGCATTTGCACTCACGAGCAGCGCGTTATTGAAAAGCGCACGCGTTGCACCAATAATTGTCAATTATTACACGCGTGTCACGCGTCGATGATTTATGAAAATCAATTTTCGTAATATCATGTCGTATCACGATATGTATACATATATGTATGTACGTATTTAAATATGTACAGTCTCGTCGGTATTAAAAGTGACGCTTATATTTTTAGGAAATCTAAGAGGTAATAAAAACTCATAAAAGTAAATGTGATTGAATTAGTAACAAAAATATGTTTATTCAACCCTTACAATACCAATAAGATTGATAATTTCATTTTATATTAAAACAATACTAAAAACAACAAATGTTTTCATTTTTTAAATATAAATTAAATAATACTCCCAGCTAGCACATGACGGCTAATGACGCCTTGAAGACAGCTTAATGACTCCTTAGACCTAAAATAGCCGTAAAATGTGCCTCTTCAAGGCGTCATGTGCTATCTGGGCTGTAATATACTATATAAAAAACAAATCTTGATACATGTATACAGTCAAATCTCGGTTCACGAACGCCTCAGATCATGAATAATTCGGTTTACGAACACATTTTACGAACACAAAACGTCTCGAATGACGTAAGTATATGTGTCCTGTGTCTCGAGTTACGAGTCGTAACTTACGACACGCACAACCATCAACATTTAAAAAAACACTATATACATTTTAAAACGTTGACGAAAACAAATCACACTAGACAACTTTTTAGTGAGACAGAGGCCAAGCGGGTCTGAAGCACACTCGAGTGGTGCTAATTGTAAGCAGTGCTAGTAGACAGAAAAATGAAAAAGAATTCTCTTCCAAACAATAACATTTCACTTCCACAGCACCTTCCCCTTACGCCGTCCACTCTCCCCCATACAGGTACGGTAAAACTAAATTAAGTCTTTGTCTATATTTGACTTGCTTAGTGGTGTATTGATGTTTTTTGTGATGAATTTAATGGTTTCCAATGATTTTGAATTAAGAACTTGTGTACAGAGTACTGCCCAGATAGCACATGACCCCTTGAAGACGTCCATTTTACGGATATTTTAGGTCTAAGGCGCCTTTAAGCCGTTTTCAAGGCGTCATTGGGCAGCATGTGCTATCTGGGTGTTGTAAAAGTTTAAATAAGCAATCATCTGGGGCCCAGGAACGGTGAATCCATTCTACAGTAATTCCTATGGGGAAAATGGTTTCGGTTTACGAACGACCTTTAGGAACGAATTAAGTTGGTGAATTGAAGTTTGACTGTATAATGTATTTATATAAGTAGTTAGTATGATGTTTGACAACACTTCGTTCTTATTACTTTTAAGAAGCGATTAGGCATGCTGTTTATTAATTTTGTTAGAGTGTCCAGAACAATCCGAGTCCATATTGAAATATAAATTCTCGTACGACATCATGCTTGTTTTGTGTCTCATGCACTCTGTGTCGAGACTGCAAGCATTTGGAAGCCCTGTCATAAATTCTCCAATGGTCAATAAGCGATAGGTCATCCGCCTTAGAATTCTCGTGTGGCTGCTTTAAAAGTAACTGATCTACTCGTGAATTAAAAAAAAAAAAAAACTACTGCTAGTATTGGATTAAACTTTTTTGGGAATAAAAAGGGGACATCTTCCAGTTGTAGAAAATATTTTTTTATGTCGATAGTTTTTACAGTTTCTTAATTAATGTAGAAGCTTGTTATCTTCTACGACGATGTATATGTAACTCCTATTGGCGTACACTGTGGCACCTATCATAGACATCTGATTGCAGAAAACAAAAAATGTTCTGAAAGTTAAATAGTTAACGATGGGACTGAACCAAACCTAAAGAAAAACATGAAAAATTGGAAAAGTTATAGCGTTTGAAAGAATAATTAGCTTTCTTCCCTAGATAAATTTAGGTTTTCAGTACCTAGAGAAATATGTATAACCAATAAAATGAGCTATGTCTGAAATGAATTAGTTTTTGAGTTATCGTGTACGCCAATTTCGAAAACATGGTTTCGAGACAAACGCGTCTAAGGTTATGGCGCTTGCCGTTTCGAACTGTTACGCAACACACAGAACAGGCTGTACTTCTTTGTTTTTTGGAATTCGACTTTGAAATTTGGGGATCATATTTTTGACATACATGTACCTTTGATTTATGTAAAACAAATTGTTTGTTTTTTCTTTTTGACCTATTACACAATAATACCCCTTTAAGGAGTTACATTTCTCATATAACAGTTCTAGAAGTAAGTGATTTTTGCGAATTTTAAAAAAAAAATGAGAGTACAGCAATAGTATAGTAATTGATAATACGATAATAAATAATCTTGAAACTTAAGAAGCCGTCTTTAAATTATAAAACAAACACTTTTTTGTTTCAATTTTTCTGATTGTTTATTGGATATAATATTATGCAAGTTTTGTGATCATCTTCAACAATGTAACCATTGTTGGCGCACAGTGTAGCATCTGTTATAGTCATCAGAATGCAAAAGCTAAGAAATTAATCTATAAGCTGGATAATTTACTTACGCTGAGGTTGTGTCTATTTTGAAAGAAAAATATGAAGAATTAAAACAGTTATTGTGTTTAGAAGAAAAATGTACTTTTTTGGTAGATAAGTTGAGTTTGTATTATTTAAAAAAGTATTATAAATCAGAAAAGATATAAAAATTAAAGACACAATCCCTGGCGAAACTGATAACGAATTGATTTATTTGAATACATATTTGATCAAATAAAGAATACAATTTTTTTTTTATTGTATTTTATTTACAACTGGTTCTATAGAGCCAACCAGCAAATTTGATGAACTTGGATATCACATGCATGTGGGTGACACTCAGCAGCGTTTCCACTAACATATAAAATTATTTGTGTTTTATTTTTATAGATCAGTCGGCTTATTCCTTTTTAGCCTTCTGATTTCTGGTGCCAGGTTTTTGGCCAGCTCATTAGGGTGGTTCTTTATTCTATTTTTGTGTATTCTTGCAAATTTTTCTATTTGTTCCTTGACATTTTTTATTTCCAAATCATTATGAAGTGTATCTCCACTCACGTAGCATGGAACGGCTGCTCTATTTCTTAAAGCCTTCTTTTGGAATCTTTGGATGATATTTATATTGCGTTTTTTGGCACATCCCCGTAATTGTATTTCGTATATCCATATTGGAATGATAGTGGCTAAATAATGAATAAAATGAAAAATTATTTCGTTCGAAATCCAATTAATAAAATAATTTAAAGAAACGTCGTTTATGGGATAATGCCCAAGCCTGTTGTGCGCCTAACAGACCCGTTAATGACAAGTCCTTCAGGTTTACGATACGTCTATCGCTATTCAGCACGATATTCGAGGGCACTAGAAAACACACGTGTTCGCCAGAACTGCAAATCAATAAATCGACCTTTTAGGACTCCTAATCCCCGAATTGGTATAAAGCAAAACTGACAATAATAGACGATTGTGCTGTCTAAAAAATAGCCCGTTCCGATCGTTGGCATCGTAAGTAAACCTCTTGCCATCGAGAATTTGGATTCCAGATGTCCTGACACAGTTTTCGCGATTTTTATTGATGCCTAACGGTTTTCCACGCTGGATTTCGATCTTTGGAAAATTTGCGACAGTAGGGGAGATCGATGGCTGGTTATCTATATAGGGATAGGATGACTAATTATTAATATGTAGACTGCGTTTGTTTATGCATTTGTAGTGGCTTCGAACGTGCAAAACGCAACAAATTAAGTGTTTTGAATAAAGTTTGATAGTATCGATGTGTCGTTATTAACGTTGTAAAGCCTCTGGTACAGAATTCAAAATTCTGCTCCGTTTTCAGTTTTCGTTACTAGTATCTTTACTGGACACCACCGAAGAACGCGAGAGACTAATAAGTAGAGTGCGGATTTTTATGCAAAATGGTATTTTCTAAAGCAATTCATACAGAGAAGAGCAAATGTAGGAATTTATTTCTTTTCTTAAGTATTATATTGGGTTCGGAGTGAACTAGAAAACTGATTGGATCTGATGAAAGTTTTGTTTTTTTACTATATTTTACAGACCTATATAGGCTATAAATGCATAAAATCCGTGGTCTACTGATAAGTTATCACTTTTTGCATATACCCTACAGATTTAGCCACACAAGCTAACTAATATCATAGTGATACACCACTGGGTGTACTGACATTCATGCCAATTGAAATCAACATAATCCGTGCTAATTATCAGCGTATGATAGATTGCACAGACGCAGTCTACAGTAAAAGAAAAAAATTATAAGTATCTGAAATTGTAAATTTGCATAAACTTTCGCAGTCTGTTAATAATTTTGCACAGACGTGTGTTTTACCGCGGATAGATTTACTGCAGAAACAAGTAATTTCCATTATGACATTTGTTTGTTTCCGACACAATTTGATCGCACGTTGTTTAAGAGTTATCAGCGGTTGTCGAATTTGGAACCGTGACTCGAGCTGTTCGAAGCTCATTTTAACAACACTACTCGAAATATTAACTACGTAAGTATGTAAATATTATTACTACAAGATTTTATGTTTTCATGCTCTATATAATTACAGTAGAATAAATGTTAAAGGCAGAGCCGAATCAAGGGAGGAACTAAGGGGGACTGCAGTCCCGGGCCCCACGTTTCAGGGGGGCCCTATTCTGAACCTTCCAATTCGTTATGATTAAATGTTATTTAATTTTATTCAAATAAATTTCAATTTTTTAATAGTTATGTATTTTGTTGTGCTGTATTAGAAAAAATAACCCAGCTCCCCCTGGGCGCCAACAAATTTTAATCTGGGCCTGTCCAAATACCAACAATGAAAAGTTTATGTTCATAAGATAAAAGTTTGTTAAATATTGTAATGAATAGCTGTTCAGTAGATATTGTAGTGTGTTGAATTATTTCATTACTTTTCTGTTTCTGTAATATTAACCCTTTCAGACCTGGTGGTCACATTTGTATATATGAAGTTTTTTTCTTATCTATTTGAATTTTGTCATGTTTTGAATGTTTCTAGTAGGTCTAATAAATTCAGAATCGAATAAAAAACCTTTTTAAACAAAATATCATCTAAACAATATCATCTAAAAAAATCAAACCGAGTTAAAATGTGTAATTAAATATTTGTTCTAGTCTTAAAAGAAAATTCAGATCTGAAAGGGTTAAACCTCGTAAATTTTAAACTCAGTTTTCGCAGTTTAGAAACTACCCTGATAATAACCAGTTGTGTACAAGTTTCGAGCACACTGCCAGCAAATAATGACTAAACCCAGATAGCACATGACGCCCAATGACGCTTTGAAGACGGCTTAAAGGCGCCTTAGACCTAAAATGGCCGTAAAATGGCGTCTTCAAGGCGTCATGTGCTATCTGGGAAGTTGTGTAAAAAAATCATAGCTATCTGTTTCCGCATTTGACTTGGATTGTGTAGGCAACGCCATCTAACAAAATGGTAAAGCAAATTGGCAGAAAGTCTTGGAACATGACCTATGTCAAATTGAGGGCAAAACCGGAACAAAGTCTGTGCGAGTGAATTTTCTGCATATGTTGCTGCCAATTTGCTGCCTATGTTGCCGTAACATTATAACACGCATTGGACAAAATTTGGCTTTGCAGATTTGAGTGACTGGGATGCTAGACACGTGACGAATACACCAATAGTAAGCTATTATGTTATAACAGTTGGGCCGCCGGCACCAATCAGTGGGGGAGCATCTATCTTATGTTTGTAGCTGTCAAAGTCGGTGAAACTGTTGCCCTCGATCTTATTTTGTGTGACAAAAAAATGTACAATACATATACATTCAACCCTCGTCTCTCCCTTGTGTCAATCTGGCACATCTTTCTCCTAAGAAATTATGTTATTATGTCACGTGTAGATGAATGTACTTAGGGCTTCATGACATTTATTTCAAAGAATTTGCAAATTTAACTGTTTATGTTTTTATTATATTAATTTTTACCAAGGTTCACCCGAATTCACAAAGAAATATCGTCACACGATGGTGGGGGGACACACATCGCTTCCTGTCTGTTTCCTCGGTCCATCCCCTTCTTTTCCTATTTCCATACACATCCCCCCCCCCACCCTTCCCTTCTCCCTTGTATCGAGAGGGATGCTGCTGGCTGGTGCGCAAGGTGTCTGACGTCAAGGGAGAGGGCGTCGCGGGGTCGGCGAGCACGTTGTTGCCTCACTCGTGGCGACGAGATCAGGTGACCAGCCCCGACTCGGTGAACCGATTTCCGTCAGGTAGGATCGGCCCGGTGGGGTCCTTTATCTACCGGCGGATGCCGTCCCGCGCGAGTCTTGTTCACCCTCGACAACGTTCAACCGCGCCGTGACACAATTCGTGGTGATCCCTCTCTTTGCTTGATGCTGGTGGGCGGCGATCGAGTCGCGTGGAGAGTTGTTGCACGCTGATCATCCTTGCCGACCGTAGACGGAAGTCGACCAGGTAAGCCGGCAAGAATGAAAGGAAAGAACAAACAAAAAATGAAAATACACACACATACACACACACACACATAAAATTGACGGGCACGATATTGTATCCTTGTAACATAATTAAGTTGTAAACTGTCCCTGTTTCGGTAGCCGAAACTATAATTCGAGGCGCTTGAGCCCCTTCAGGAGCGTGCAATGTCAATTCGAAATGGGTTACCTGCAGTTTTATTTTTACCAATATAGTAATTACTATTGAGTAGGAGGCGGCAGATGCTACATACCGTGTACTCATTGACGTAACTGGGATTTTTGTGAGGGGGGGGGGAGGCTAGGTCCCCTGACTTTGGCTCGTAACATTTCCCCATCAGGCATATGTATGTATTTTATACTATGTACACCCACGTGCAAACTCGGTTTCCGCTAGGGAAAACAGTGGCGTAGGGAAAAAGCCTCGTACCATTTGAATTCGGATGTTTCTGAAATTTATGCCAAATTACCATGCATTTTAACATTTATTTCAGTACTTGAAATAAATTTACCAAGTGGTAGAAGGCCCTTATCCTACGTCACTTTCTCTCCTAGTGGAAGCCGAGTTTGCTCGTGAGTGTACGTGGGTTGCACAAAATATAGTTACATATTCTACAATAATTATTCACATATTTATTTAACATTAAAACTATGAATAGAAAGATATAAACATAATTCTTAAAAATAAAAAAAAAAGAAAGAACAAAAATTGGAGATTGATTAAAAGCAAGAGTATATTACGTACAGATATCTATGTATAGTTAAAATCTATATGAGCTTCAATTTGCTGTTTCTTTTTTCTGAAAAAATATTTTTCGCATTCTCGAGCGCTAGTTTCCTTATTGCATCCAGTCCTTCAATGGATGTTACAGGATTATTATGTAGTTACAGTAGAATGTTAAAATTAAACAGGTTAATTCTAATACAAATTTATTTAATACTTTAACGTAATGATAATAGTATTGTATTTTTTGTATTTAGTTGCGTTGCCTATTGCATTTCAGCCCAAGTATTTATTTCTTATAACATAAGATTTTACTAGCTGACGAATGGTTTTTTACATATTTCAATAATTTCTGGACTGGGGGCCAGTTCGTATTCTGAGGGGCCAGGCCCCCGCTGGCCCCTACCTAGTTACGCCAATGCGCATACTTTTGATGAAATATTTTAAGTAGAAGTTTTACATATCAATTTGCAAATGACGTTTGCAGTACGATATTCAGGCCGCTTCTAGGTATGTTAGGGCCCTTTACGGCGACAGGCACCCCCGTGCACGCGAGGCGCGTACAGCCCTTGGCGCGGTTACGTGAATAGGCGACTCTAATAAACGCTTAATTTTACGAGGACACAATATTGTGCCCGTCGACTTTACGTACACAGTAGAAACGTGGTGACTCTTCACTTGGCGTGTAACCTTGGATGGGGGGGGGGGGTTTTATTCCGTTTGTTTTTTCTTGGTACCCTGCAGAGATCGTGCGTTCCTGATTACCAGAGTTGGACACAATTTTATTCGAATAATACATAGTGAAACGCAACAGTATTTAAGGGCAAAATTCTGAGCTTTAAACAGTTAATGAGGTTAAACAATTGTTTGCCAAATGTCGATTTATTCTAGAAGAAGTATTATTTTGGTTTAAAATGTGGAATTTCCACGTTTAAATAATTGGACCTAACAAAGTGCTTTTATATTTTTAATTCGTACATTCGAAACTCTTTATCTAAATCATAGCTTCCCAAACTTTTTTTGACTCACCGCCCAATTTTTTCTGCTCAGCTCCCCCTTTGGGTAAACTATCTTTATTATCAAACTTTCTAAGTGTAGTTGTCTGTGTAATCTTTGAATCTTAAAATCTTAGATTGGAAATAAAGAATATAAAACAACTAGTATGCTCTTCCAGGTCTCCTAAGCGCCCACTTTGGGAACCTATGATCTAAACTATGAATTTCTTCTATTTCAATGTGTTTCCTTCGTTGTGTTCCCAGATAGCACATTGACGCCTTGAAAACGCCCGTTTTACGGCTGTTTTATGTCTAAGACGTCTTTAAGCCGTCTTCAAGACGTCCTTAGGCGTTATGTGCTATCTGGGTTCGTCACGCGATGGACGATGCTAATGTGATCGATTTATCGAATAATGAAAATTTGTGTGATTAGAAGCGGACGAGGTGGTCCAGCTAATTTGATTCGTCGGTAATTCACGATCTTCTGCGTATGCAATGGGTAAAAAAGTATTCGCACACCCTATAAAACAGAATGACTTTTCGAAAATTGGACCAAGTGACTTTATTTGTTTCCGTGAGGTTGGAATGATTCGTATGCTAAAGGACGTGTGAACCAAATTTTAGAAGAGTTGCAATTGGTCGGAACCGCGAAGAAAATAGCGAAGGTCGTTTTTTTGAAACTGTTTTTTATCTGAGGCTGTAATGAAAATTGAATAAATACATTTTGAAGATTTATGTTAGTTGTATACATACGGAAACTTTCATTGAAATCGGTTGATAACGAACCGAGCGACAGGCACCGAATGACGTAAGAGTGTTTTGATTTACTACAGTTGTGAGTCGAAATGTCGCGAGAAACTGCGATGTTTAACACTTGTAACCGTTTGTATCTCACAGCAAACATTAATTCGATGAAATTTTTAGCATGTATATAGGGTGTCCTAAAATAGTTGTAATTCCTTGAAAAGGCGCACTTCCTGGAGTGATTTGAAACAACTTTTTTCTTGGCGAGAAAGTTCCTCGAGGCTTCGTTAACGAGATATTAACGAAAAACTTCGACCAATCAGAGCACGGGAACTCAGCCGGCTAACTCGCGCTCTGATTGGTTGGGGTTTTTCGTTAATATCTCGTTAACAAGGCCTCGGAGAACTTTTTCGTTAAGGAAAAAGTTTAGTTTTACTTACATCTATTTTGGGACACCCTATAACGAACGAAAATCTAAGAAAAGTATTTTTGAAATTTTTATTACAGTCTCAGATAAAAAAGTTGTAAGAAGCGACCTTTACTATTCCCTTCGCAATTCGGACCTACTGGAACGTTTTCAACATTTTTTTTACATATCATTTCGTAAACTAATCTTTCTAACTATACAAAAATACTTAAGTCATTTGGTCCAATTTTAAAGAGATGTTCTGGTTTAAAGGATGTGCAACTACTTTTTTTACCCACTGTAGTACTTATACAGACACATGAGAGAGAGAACCGCCTTGGTGTCCGCCATTTTTTTTTTCGTACTGATACGTCATCGTTGAAACGGGTTCGAAATTCGTTCGTCGGTTTTTTCTTGGGATTATATATGGGAAACGTAGCGTTTCCACTTGTGAGTGACCTATTGGACGTTTCCGGAATGTGCAGTGTGAACCAGTTTTAGATATATACTTTTGAAGCGATTGTTTTTCGTATTCTGCGTTGTTGTCGACTATCGGTTTGTTTTGTTCAGTTTGGAAGAATATTCGTTGCTATAGTTTGTGGACAATGGTTTGTACAATGTTTGTTAACACTTTGATGACGGATGACGTAGTACGGTCTTTTCAAAAACGAAAGTAAAATAGAAAAAAAGGGGAAAAATCGATTTTTCTATATAAAATTTCACAAATAAAAATTAAGTCGTTTCTAAATATTTTTGGAGCACCTGAAGTTGTATATTTGTGAATAGAAAAACCTTCCCGCCAACGAAGTTTTAAGTATGTACACTATCATTCATACGTTTGAAAAGCGGTTAAGTACAATTAAAAGTCAAAAAAGTCAATTTACAGATTTTTTTGATTAGAAAGGCTTATATACTATATGTATAGGTTTATGTATATATTTATATTTATTATACACGACAAACTCAACTTACAAGTAACCAAAAAATTTATTCTTATCAAATTTTTGCCTCAGCAAAATAACCACCTTTATTTCAAATAACTTTCAATCGAATTCTGGGAATTCTATTTACTAACTTTTAAAGTATTCTTTATTTATGTTTTTCCATTTTGCTTTAATATACACCCAGAATCGTGTGGCATACACACACACACACACACAAATAACAGAACACGCACACAAGCAGAACACATAGTACAAAACAGATTTTTGAGAAATGTGATTAGAAAATTGATTTTTTTTCTTTACTTTCAACTAATTAACAAAGGATAATTTTGTTTAACGAAAAAACACGACAGCTTCCAAACTTTTGAATGGTAGTGTATGTTGAAGACTTCAGATGTACGTTAGTTTTTGTTCTCAACGGTAAGATTCAAATTTACCGTTGTTAAGGGTGAAAATGTTTGAGACGGTTCAATGATTTTGATAGAATTTGGAGTAACATTGCCTTTATAAATCCTTCATGAAGTATTTGACTGTAATGTGGAGTAATTTCTCAGAAACATTGAGTTCAAGATATAAATAGTTCATTCATTTTAATGTATAGTAAAGTCACCTCCATGATGTTTGTAACGGTTATTTCGAAATTGTACGTTGCAACAACCGGAATGAGTAAAAATAACTAATCGATGCAGTAGAATCTAAAGGAATATTGTTATACAGATGCAAGCAATAACATTCAAGCGTCATTGTGAAGAAATTATAAAATTGAATTCCCTTTATAACCGTTATTTTCAAATATAACGTCACCATGGCTAAAATTCGAAATATTCGATCACAGACTCTAAAAGAACTTACTTGCGTACGACGATTATAAAGGAAAAACATGCTCGTATTCTGTAGAAAATATTGTACGACAGTTCTTCGAAATTAACCATCGATTATATTGAACATTTTAAAAATAAGTTTCTCACTGCCTGTAACCGCAGTATTTAAATTCAACGACGCCATCATTGAAACAATTCGAAATCGTTAACCAAAACGACAGGAAATGAACAAATATTCTTACTTACTATTCTTAAAAAAAGGTTACACAATAATTACATTGAATTGTCCTTCGACTAAAAGTGAATTTATGCACCGTTGTAACTGCCATTTTCAAATTCAACGACGCCATAATTAAAACGATTCGAAATCGTCGACCAAAACAACAGGAAATGAACGAATATTCTTATCTTTACTTTTTAAAAACCGTTACGCGATAACTATAAGGAATTATCTTTAAATTAAAAATTCATTTCTGACCATTTCTAACTGTTATTTATGTTAATTCGAAATTGTCGATCAACCTGTCGGAATGTAAACAAATATTTTTACCTATTTTGTTTTACAAATATTGTTTTTTTTGTGTTCCTCCTCTCGTCGCGGAACCTTCTTTCCCGGACACCAAGGGGGATGTAACAATTCATTAAACGCGATAGATACCAATCATTTGCGTGGCGGAGTGTCACCTCGTTTCTGTTCATTCAAAACACGGTTATTTCATGCAAAATCGGACAATTTTCGGAGTAACATTTCAGATTTTTCTTGAAATTTGAATACATTGTAGTCTTTAGTGGTATGCAAACATATATCGGACGATTTTTGAACTTTTTGAAAATTGTTGATTTTACAACTGTATAGTGTCAATCTTTTTTCAATAAATCATAACTATTGAACTAAGAAACTGATTAAAATAAACTTTGTGGGTGCTTACAGTGGAGACATAAGAGTACTTAATAAAAATTATTTCAGTTAAAAAAACATATTTTTTAACCATTTATCTTGCAATTGTTTTTTAAAACAATTTTTTTAGAAATGCAATTTTATAATAGCGGGACAACATTGAAAAATTTGAAAAAAGTTGAGGATATAGTCCTATTTGTCATCTTTATAGACAAATTTGCAATAATATGGACACTTTAAAATTGGCGAAAAAAGGTTGACACTATATTTCAAACGGCTGTAAAATCAAGAATTTTTTAGTTTTGAATAATCTTCCGAGACATGTTTATATATCATTAAAGACCACAACATATCCAAGTGTCAACAAAATCCGAAATGTTACTCCAAAACGTGTCCGATTTCGCGTGAAGTGACCCATCAACAAGATTACTTTGTACAAAAGTGACACGACAGAATGTTATATGTATATTCTACACAGTGATCTTAAAAATGGGATGTTAACAGAAAACAATCGAATCGTATAAAATCGTTCGAAATCGCCTAGACGATCGCGATATCTCGGGTAACCGAACGAAAAGAAAAAGAGACAACGAACGAAATTTGTCGATGACGGATAGCAAAAGTTATGGATTCGTAGAATGACGAATTTGGAAAGTTATTCAGAGTTCCTAATTTCAGATACACTAATATCTACGAGTAAAAATTATAATTCGACAGAATTTTGAAATCTGTACTAGAGGCGTCACTAGATTAGAGGAAAGTCGCCAAATGTGGAATACCATTTCGTTTTTTGAATGTCATTTTTACAAAATCTATTTTCCAGTCATATATTTACGCTTAATTTAAGAGCAGTCTTATATTTTTACCGTTACGAACAATGTTTAATATTGAACCTGACAGTAAAAAAAGAAACATAAATCGTACCTAATATGGAATAGGTACCCAAATATGGAATCCTGACATCAGATACAATATTTTCAAGGAAAATAAACAAAAAATAGATTTATTCTTCTTATTGATTCAGGCGCTTTCGTTATGATGAAAAAATTAAATAAAAAAAACAGCTATTTGCACTAGTACATTTATCATATTCCATATTTGGAATGTTACAAAAAAAAAAATGAAAATTTAAAACGAGATAGAATTTTGAATTCAGTACTGGAGGCTTTATTACATTAATGATAACACATAAATAGTATTACAGACATCATTGAATTCTTTGTTTAATAAAATACATCCGTTAGTAAATTAAGCCAATTAAATCGACGGCCGTGATTTCGGAAAAGGAGAAACAAAAAAAAGATCGGTTCGAGACCACGCTGGGCGCGCCGAGATATTCGCTTCGTCTCTTAACAAGTTCTGGTTTAAGGTGTTGTGAAAATGCCGGATACTAAGGCAATTGCACAGCTGACAATCACAACGTGAGCAAAGGTTGTTCGTTTACGCGGATCATCCGGGGGATAATGATTACAGAACAGACCTGGAGCATGATGCTGGACAGCGATGTCGCGGGCATCAATGAGTAAGTATTCGTGTCAACTCGAATTCCCTGCTCCGCGTCCCATTTTGCTCTTTTTTTTCATATTTTTTTGTTTCCCTCTTTCATTTACACCTGGAAAAGAAGTACAATATATGTATACTATACTGTCGTCCAATAATTTGGGGTATCGAGTGGTCTCAAGAATTCTTTTTTGAGAATTTCTCAAAAAAAAAAGTAAAATTTTTTATTTCTCAATTTCTCGAGAAACGTTTCGAGAAATATCTTATAAAATTTGTAAAGTCTAAAATAGAAGATTAGAGAAAAATTTGATTATAGATATCAAGAGTGTTGGTACAAAGTAAGCAGATAAGGAGTCACGCGAGAATTCAAATTTTAACTGTTACATTTTTTAATATATATTTTTATGAAAGTGTTACGAACAAATCGAGGAGACTCTCCTGTTGAAAATGAGTCCAAACACAACGTAATTCGGACTATTTTTAATAATATACTATCTGTATTGCGATATAACGTCTGAATAAAAATTGTTATTCCTGCATTTTCCCTATTCAGAAACATGCTAGTTGTCTGAAAACAATATCATACATTGCAAATATTGGGGCAAGCGTTACAGAATTTTCTCCGATTTTTCGTTGGTTATGTAGATAAGTATATTTGAATATTTGAATATTTAATTATACATATAGTATAAATATTCAAATATTCGAATACTCCGTACTATTAGAATTATTCGAATACTTCGTACTATTAGAATTATTCGAATACTCCGTACTATTAGAATTATTCGAATACTTCGTACTATTAGAATTATTCGAATAGTTCGAATATCCGAATACTTACAGTTCTACTTTCGATATTTCGAGAAACCCATCCGTAGAAGCTATACAGTTGTATTCCTCGTTAAAATTCGCTACGTGCTGACACATAAACATCGACTTGTGGCAGTGAATTATTAGTCGTTCAGTGTATTTTCTTATTTTTACGTTTTATGGTGGAGTGGTTCTTCGTAATAGATGGAACAAAACGAGGTGTACTACAAGTACAGCCATTTTAGGTGTATGGAATTTTAGTTAGGTTGTTGCGTAATAAGTGTCTGCTTAGAACTAAAGAATTTGAACGATTACAACTTGTCTTAAGTTGAAAAATATTCATTAAAAAAAAATCCATTTGATTCAACAGATTTTTACCAACGAGTCACGTGCTTCTTGATCCCATGTTCAACAATTCTTAGGCACCTACACAAAATGAAGCCAATATTGAGAATCAACATTTATTATGCAACAACCTAATAGTTAAATGTAGTAGGTGGATGTTCATGTAAATACAGATTTCTTGAGATACTTTTTTCTGGTAACTGAAATGAATGTAAAAATGTGATTACAAAGGGTATAGTCAGACAAGGGGACCCAAAATGCCCTTAGACCGATTTAGACTTGTAATATACCATTCGATAGCTTTCCAAGAAAAAACAATGTGTACGAATTTTCAACCCTTTACCTCGACCAGGGAAGTAGTAATTGGGAAAATTCTTTTTTTTCTTGGACATGGAAATATTTAAAATCGTATAATTTACTTACGTAATAAAAGAAATACAAAAATTCAAAGTATAAATTACTTTTTCATGGAAAAAACGTTAAAAATATCGGTTTTTGATTTTTAAAACTATGATGGAACCTACCAAAAAATCTTTAAAAAGTTCAGGACAATACTTGGTCATGATATATTCTTACTGTAGTTATATGTATAAATGTAGTCGCTTCAAAATTTCGGTAAGAAAGAACTTTTTTCAGAATTAATCTGTGTTTTTTATTTTTGACAACTAGGATTCTCAACCAAAAAATCGCGAAATATTTTCCAACACGTGGCCCGATAAATATTATCTATCAGAATTTTTACATGCAATTACATAGAGGAAATAGAAGAAAAACCGCATAATCCGAATTTTTCCTATTACTACCCTCCTGGTCGAAGTAGACGTTTGAAAATTGGTACACATCTTTTTTCTTGTTAATCTATCGAATGGTATGTCACAAGTCCAAATCGATCTAAGGGCACTTTTGACCCCTTATCTAACTATACCCGTTGTCAAAGCCATTCTTGTAGATCTTAATAAGTATCTTTTCATCAATTTTTTTATCAAGTTCAAATTCTGCAGAGATAATTACCACCGAATTTTTGGACGATAGTTCGTACACGTACATGCAAAGAAGACTGAATTCTTTCTTTGTTTAATGCGACACATCATTAACACAATAACACTGTTCGGTAAGTTCCACGTTAACAGATGTTCCGACATGATATCACACACTCGGTGGTATATTATACACACACATACGCATAACACAGGATTAATCGAGTTTATGTTCTTGCATTAATATTGGAACATTCATTGGTTACAGTCAAATGACCGTTGACTTCTACCTTCGAGTTTATGTTCTTGCATTAATATTGGAACATTCATTGGTTACAGTCAAATGACCGTTGACTTACGTTCTACCTGTACAAGTGTTAACATAACCTCGAATAAAAACCTTGTGTATTCATACGCACACTTTTTTCTGTTCACGAAGATATAATCGTTTTGATTAAATGATTTTATGTGACTTATGTCAATCCTCTAACGACGGTGTCTGGGTGCATTTTAATCCAGGTTTACGACACTTGTGCTTTCCTATATTCGATCTGATAAGGAAACTATAAATCATTCATACGTGTTTTTTTCGCGATGAAAAACGCAACTTGATGTTTTTCTTGACAACGAAGAAAAATGTGTTCTTTTTCGAAAAATGTAACGTAGGGGAGACCAGGGACAAACGTAACATGGGACGAAAGTAACAATTGTTATAAAACAAATGCCAATCGACCAACAGTCCTCTTCTCCCATATTTATACACAAATTCCATCTGTCCTCCAGATCAGTGGTCGCTAAAACCCAGCAGTAAGCGGTTTTCCTAATACGACTATTTTATTGAAATAATATACCAAAAGTAAGTTTGCAATATCTCTTTCAATTGTCTATCTTTTTGTTTTAATTCCGTAAAATCCTTCGAAAGTGTTTGTCTTTTATTTAACAATTAAAGCATTTTCAGGTAGATATAACATTTTTCATGACAATAAGTTCGGTTTGCATACAGGGTGTAACAAAAATGTTGAAGGACCGGAAATCGGACACTCGTGAGGTGATTTGAAGCAAGTTTTTTCTTAGCAAAAATGTTATCTGAGGCTTTGTTAACGAGATATTAACAAAAAATCCTGACGTATCAGAGCGCAAGTCTGCCAGCCGAGTTCCCGCGGTAACGTTGTTAACAAATTTTAACTAGAGTTGAGTAGAATTTTATTTGAATAATACATAGTGAAAAACTGCATAATTGTTTGCCAAATGTTGACTCATTCAGGAAAAAGGTATTATTTTGTTATAAAAACTGGAATTTCCACGTTTAAACAATAAAAAATGGCGAAGTACTTTTTCATCTTTTATTCGTTATTCGAAACTCTATTTGGATAATGAAAGCGCCCATCTCTATTTTAACGAAGATATATTTTATTAACGAACATTTATCAATTAAATAATATAGCTCAACAACAACCACCTCTACATTCATTAACTTTCATATCGATTACTCGTTCCATTTGATATGAGTACTTTTTTCGATACCGAGTATATATCGAAACCGAAAGTATCGATACTAAAAATACTCGGTATCGGAACGAAAGTATATCGATTATTTACTTGTATTTTCTTCAATCGGTTCATCTCTAAACGCACGTCGATCTAGTAGAATTAAGCGGAAGCACGTTTCAAAATACATTTATAGAGAAAGATGAAGGTGGGTTTACATGGACCCAGGCATCGGCGTCTATGTCGTCTAAAGACTGCACACCTGAGACCAAATTTGTTGTGTTATACAACTATCTATTATAAATTTACTGTATTTTGCGTCCGCAGTCTTTAAGGTGACATTCGTTCAAAACTTTCAACAATTTAAAAATTCCTTTTCCAATTTTCATTGCATCCCGACCAGTGACCTAACCCTTATCAGTAGACCGCGGTCTTCGTGAATTCATACCTGGGTAAAATCGGGACCCACTATTATTTTCAAAAGATTTGCATCAGTTCATCGACGAACGTTGATCGCGATAGACGTGTGCTTAGCAGAAGTATTGTGTTTTTTTGTGTTTTTGGACGCTCCAATCTAATTTTCAATCATTTTAATACTTCACAACTACTGTTGGGTAAGTATTTTTTTTTTAAATCATTCTATTTGTTGTGTATTAAAGTGTAAATAAACTGTATAAAGTGATTACGGGTCTGGAGAATCGGATGAATAGTATTGGTACAGATGCTAGGGAGCAAAATGATTAAATTCGTTATTTTTTTGCATCTTTCTTCTTCCTAAAAAGTTCGATCTAAGTAAGATATCATTTGGCGAAGAGATTTTTTTAATAAACCTCAATTTTATTTTATTTCGTATTTTATTAACAGACTGGGGATGTTTATGCGTTTATAGTGTTTCCTAATAAAACAAATGTTTTAATAATATTTAATACTTTTTAGGGTAAACGCACCAATGAATGAACACTTAAGAGCTTTTGCAATTATTAAGTCGAATTTTAAATGATAATAATATTAATAAATATTTGGCACATGCAAAGTAGATTTTTTAATACCTTTACCGTTTTATAACGTATAGATTTAAATATAAAAAATTGCAAAAATGTAGTTAATTAAATTAAAGAAAAAAAATACTGATTTCACCAGTGAATGAACAATATTAAGTAAATGAACATTTTCAAAAGCAACAAGGAATTCAAAAAAATCAATCATTTACTGGTGCATCCACCCTATGTGGTATTATTAATCTAGTAAAGCCTCTAGTACAAAACTCAAAATTGTGTTTCATTTTAAGTTTCAGATATTAGTATTTGAAAGTGTGAATTCTGCATAAACCTTCGCAGACTATTTATTAATGTCAGTATTTAAAATTTTATCTTTAGGCTTCCGATTTTACCCCATTCCCCCTATGCACAACAATCCAAAACGCAGTGTCACAAAAAGTCAAATAAAATTTCATCAGATTCTCGTTTTATTAAAAAATCTGTTAGGACTTTTGATAGAATAAACAAATCTCTATTCGATTCCAGTCTCTACAAACTGCAATTCGTATAAAATTTGCGCAAATGTCCGCAGTCTGCTGATCGGTGATAGGTTACAAAGCGAAATAATGAATGTTTAAACACTCAGTCGAACGTTGTGTTAAATGTTCTCTGTGAACGAAGAAGTTCCGTCGTTATTGGTGGTTAATTTCGAATTCTCCTGTCGGATGGTAGGTTGAGTATTTCCCCGAGGAAACAATTATGGATCAAGGCTGTGAAGAAACTGACTTCCGAGAGGCTGGGCAGGGAAGGACTGGCGGCGTGGGAGGACCGGAAGTCTACCAACGATCCGGAAGTCGCGGACGAGTCAGACTCCAGCGACCCGAACGAGGACGGGGAGATTCCGACCGACCCGGACGTGGTTCTTGCCGATCAGCCTGTTGATACCGAAGCTCAGACGCAGAGAGGTATTTAGATTTTATTGACAAGATGTATTAAGATCGTGAAATTGTAGTTAATGGATGAGATACAGCGAATTCGTGAAACTATAGTTGGGGGTGAGCTATAAGGAACACTTGAAGTTATACATACATAGTTAGTGGAGTAAGATATAGCAAACTCGTGAAATTATAATTTGAGGGTGAACTATAAGGAACGTTTAAAGTTATAGTTAGTGGACTATGATATAGCAAACTCGTGAAATAATAGTTGGAGTATGAGCTATAAGGAACATTTAAAGTTATAGTTAGTGGATTATGATATAGCAAACTCATGAAATTATAGTTGGGGTGACCTATAGGGAACGCTTGAAGTTACAGTTAGTGGACTAAGTTATAGCAAACTCATGAAGTTATAGTTAGTGGACAAGGTATTGCAAACTCGTGAAATTATAGTTAGTGGACAAGATATAGCAAACTCATGAAATTATAGTTGGGGGTGACCTGTAGGGAACACTTGAAGTTACAGTTAGTGGACTAAGTTATAGCAAACTCATGAAGTTATAGTTAGTGGACTAAGTTATAGCAAACTCATGAAGTTATAGTTAGTGGACAAGGTATAGCGAACTCGTGAAATTATAATTAGTGGTTGAGCTACAAGGAACTCTTAAAATTATAGTTAGTGGACAAGATATAACGAACTCGTGAAATTATTATACCGTTGGTCGATAAAATATAAGAAACTTCTGAATTTATAGTTGATGGATAAGCTCATAAGGAACCCGTAAAATTATAGTTAGTGGACTATATATAGTGCACTTGTAAAATTATAGTCGATCCACAAATAACGAATTCCTGAAATTACAGTTGGTAAACAAGCCATAGGAACCTGTAAAAATGTAGTTGGTGGACAAAATGTAATGAACTTGTGAAATTGTAGTTAGTGCATAAGACACATACTAACTATACATAGTTAATGGATAAGATACAGTGAACTCGTACAATTATAGTGTGTTGATTAGCTATAAGGGACTCGTGATATACATATGTATAGTTGATGGTCAAGGTATAGCGATATTTTCATTCGAAGTAATAAATTAAGGTCGTGAACCAATAGAGCAAGCATAGTAGTGTAATGTACCTGTAGCTTTTTGTACATTGTATTTAAAAGAAGAATATGTAATAATATTGTATATTCGTCATTAAGCACCAACGTCGGTAAGACTATTAATAGGCTTCCGGAGTAGAAAAGAGCTAACCTAATATTGACTCTTCACTTATCATTAGACTGTGGATGTTTATGCATTTATAGCATCCCTTAATTTGGAAAGTACAATAAAATAAAGATTTTAATAAAGGTTAATATTAAGTAAATTTTATTATTACGATAGTAAAATCTCTAGTACAGAATTCAAAATTCCACCTTGCTTTAAATTTCAAATATTATTGTCTGAAATTGTGAAATTGCATAAACTTCCTCAATCTACTTATTATACAAACAAAAAATTGTCCCGCTGAATATTAGAGAACAGAAATATTTGCCTAATTCTATAAACGCAAGATAAGAACCTTAAATTCTAGAGAATACTCGATCCTCGGTCGGCCATTTTGTTTCAGCCCTCGTCATTTACGTTTTATATCATTTACGCCGCTAATGGTACGCGTTCATGAATTTATTTTATGCGTGTACAGCCTTTGAGTTATAAATACCCCCTGGATATTTTCAGATGTTTTCAAGAAAGGAGTTCTCTATAAGGGAATATTTTGTCCGTCGCTCTCGAACAGCTTCCACAGCAAGCAGCTCGAGACGTCTTACCTCCATTACTCGAATCGTCAACGGCAGAAGTCGTTGATCATGCTGAATATCGTCGATCTGAGCTTAAAGGTAATATAAAAAATATCATCTGATCTTTCATTTAATTTTACTTAATCCTCTATTGAATACTTTGACTATTTACCAGCTTATATATTATCAAGTAATCAGACTATTGGATATGCTTCAATTACTTCGATCAGCGTATTTGTTCAAAAACAATGTCTCACTTTCCGTCATTTCAATAACACATGTTCAAGGTTATACTTAAAGAGAATACAATAAAAAGAAATCGATTTTCGACCCTTCCGAATGGGAATACCTCCTTAAACTCAGTTTTCTCAGTTTTGAAACTACATAGTGAAGATAGAACAATTAAGAACTAGAGCAACCATTTTGTTAAAATCAATTTTCTGAAAATCAAAAGCATGTAAGATATTTAAGGTGCTCACGTGGGACACCCTGTATACACAGCGAGTATCTCTGATCCGCGGGTATGCTGCGTGTATAGTGGGTGATCAAATTATTATGAATGCTACGAAGTACCACTCATTTGAATTTTGATCAAGAACGGAATTCAAAATATACTTACTGTAGTACCTTCTTTATTACAGAACATATCGTTTTGTTTTTACTGACATATGACACCGATTTTAATTTCTTAAAGAATATATATGTATATATTGTATATACAGACTGTCCCAAAATAGTTGTAAGTCCTTGAAAGAGGCGATTCTTGGGGTGATTTGAAACAACTTTTTACTTAGCGAAAAAGTTCTCCGACGCTTTGTTAACGAGATATCAACGAAAAACCCCGACCAATCAAAGCGCGAGCGGTTGAGTTCCTACAGTAACGTTGACTACGTGCTACCGCAGGAACTCAGCCGGCAGACTCGCGCTCTGATTGGTCGGGGTTTTTCGTTAATATCTCGTTAACGAAGCCACTGAGAATTTTCTCCCTAAGGAAAAAGTTGTTTCAAATCATCCCAGGAATTACCTCTTTCATGGACTTGCACATATTTTGGGACACCCTTATATCAATATTTCGTCACGCCACCCTTCGCGTCTACATATAATCGCTCGAATTCTTCTAGGCATACCTTTAATATTTTTTCGAGAAAATATAATTTAACCCTTTGCACTCAGTAGTCTTAATTTTCCATACATTCTGTTCCTTCAGAGAGGATAGTCGAGTGCAAAGGGTTAACAATGTTAGAATAAATAATAATCAAGGAAACCAACAATCATAAAAAAAAACAAACCGGCAGTAACAGGTCATATTTACGAACAGAGTTGGACAAAATGTAATCTAATTACAAAATCTAAATTTCAATTATAATGTCATTGCAATGTAATTGCAGGACAATTACAATTACCCTGTAATTTTACAATTACCTTCTAATTTTCGTTGTAAATTTAGTGTAGTTAATTACAGTGTAATTGTAATTTTCTTGCAATTACATTGGATTTTGTAATTAGATTACATTTTGGCCACCTCTGTTTTACGAACCATCAACGGTAGCACAATTTGGTAGCTTGTTATCATAAAAATATGCATCTTACTGTAGACTGATTCATGACCATACAAAAATATAGTTAAATTGCGCATCTTTGCGTTAAGAAAAGAAAAAAAGAAAAGTGCATACTTTATTGTTATTGATGTCATAATAACATCGAAACCATAAAATATGCAATTTCCCTATCTGTTCATAATAATTCGATCACCCACTGTAGATTGTTCTAATGGCGATATGGCTGTGGCAAAGGGACGGGGACAGCGGCGGTCTGATCGAGGGCCTGTCCTGGGCGTCCTGTTGCATGGCGGCGAACCTGGTGATCTGCATCCTCGGCTGGTGGCGGTGTTTCTCCAATAATTATTTGTACTGGGCGTCCATATTCACATGGTTACTGATCAACTCGCAAGGTGACACGAAACCATCAACCCCAATAACAGGCCGGACAAAACGTATCTCTCTCACGATGAACGTAAAAAAAGATTGTACATATACACGGTGGCGTTCCTAGTATTGGTGTCGTCCGGTGCGGTAACCTATGGTGTCACCCCATCTCCCTCAATATTATATACAGACTCCTCTCGATTATTGTCCAGCCGCTATCCCCACCACTGTGGCAGGAGAGGGGGGGTGTGGACCCTTTAAACTTTGTTTCCCCTTCCCTTTTGTTGCCGAGGCTTTGGGCAAGAAACGAATTTACGAGGGTCTGAAGCACTTCTCCCTGTAAGATTATTGTCCCCACATGGACTCGAGTTCAGGACGATAATCGAGAGGAGTCTGTAGAATGTTTGGTCGTTAGAAAGCATGGATTGAGGAGTTCATAGGGGATATGGTTTATTGTAGAAACGGGCTTGCAGTTGTACAATTGACAAAAATGTAATTTTTTTTTAATATACATTAAAAACATTGGGTGTCATCCCCACGATGGTGTCACCCGGTGCGGGCCTCAACCCCCCACACCCCCTTAGTAACGCTACTGCATATACAGCCGGACTGTCATGATTTCGACGGGCGTGGTTTGTTATTTTTTTTTCCTGTTCCTGATTCCCCTTTTCTATCATGGATAGATCGTATCCCTCGTATGTTACACACCGAATATAGAGTTTTGCTCCAGTGGCTCGTGCGTTGGCGGTCCAGCGAATTGCTTGAATGTCCAACGGACCGTAGAGGGAACGGCGGTAGAGCCGACTTATACGCGCGCCAGGCATGGGATAGGATCGATCGGCGATCCCGTGGCCGCTATATGTATTTAAGGGGTTAGACTGATGGGTGCAAGAAGGCTTCTTTCAGACACGTATTGTGAAAAAAGTAAAAACGATATTAACTTGCAGTTTGGTACCACAACCTCTGGCAACAAGGGTCCGATCACACGTATTTAATACGACATTCACTGAGAATATTCATACTTTAGAACTATAAAATGCTGTCATATAAAGATAGAAGTGACGGGAAATTGAAAGGAGGTTAATACGAAGTAAATAACAATAAAAGAACGCACCCTTCCATTTATTATGAAACGGATACACGATAAGAACTGAAATGTTACATGGAAACAAGTTTCCGATTAAGAGAGTTACTGAAAAAAAAGTTTTCGATCTGATTTGTTAATTCAAACGATTTTTGGTACTAATATTTGGTTATGTTTCCATGTGAACGTATTGCTGCTTTAATTCGTTCTGGCATTGAATTAATAATGTTTTTCATATATAACTTTGATATTGTAACTTTTCTTGACACCTTCCTCGGCAGAAAGGTCTGTTCTATTATATGCTATAGTTAGATTGTCTTCTAGACCCTTAATTTTTTCAATAAATTGAAGAATATCAGCAAAAATTCATGAGCCTTCGGTGTCCCTTTCACTTTGAACTTATTTACACATATTTAGATGTCCATAATAGAATAACAATTTATATCATTTTGTTTCGAGGAGTCCAGACACTTATTTTGTGTCAAAAGAAACTGAATAACTATTACTGTAAAAGCACAACGCAGTTCTAAAGTTGAAACTTTGCAATTGAAAAAAAATTGTTTTTTTTTTTCAAAAACTAGACGTGCTGTAAAGAAACGGTTTGCAGATTCGTATTCAACTCATAAAAATCCATCAGGAACGCCTATTGGAGGTGACAAAAACAAAAAAAGGTTAAAATTTGTTGAACAGTATTTTGTGCACCCCTTCCTTGGCTATTTCCTTCCTTCAAAGACTCGATTATTCTGACCTTTATATCGAGTACACCTTGTGTGGTGGCATATTGAACTTATCACTTGCTTGTGTACTGAAATAAATTGTACGACTAACTAACTGACTCAGTACAATTGAACTTCTATTTACATTTCTATGGTCTTTTCTTGTGTTTATACTTATAGTACCGGACAAAAGTATTCGTACACCCTTTAAAACGGGACAACTTTTTTAAAATTGGACCCAATGACTTGAGTTGTATTGTGAATATAGGGACATAGTTTACTAAATGATGTGTAAAAAAATATTGAAACAGTTGCAATTGGTCCGAATCGCGAAGAAAATAGTAAAGGTCGTTTTTTACAACTTTTTAATCTGAGGCTATAATGAAACTTTAATATATACATATCGAAGATTTATGTTAGTTATATACATGTTGAAAATTTCATAAAAATCGGTTAACGTTGCTACGAGATACCGAGGATTAAAAATGTTGAAAATCACAGTTTCTCCCGACTTTTGACCTACAACTGTAGTAAATCTAATAATTCTTACATCTTTTGATGCCTGTTGAATTTGATTTCAATGAAAGTTTCAGTACATATATAACTAACATAAATTTTCGATATGTGTTTATTAAATTTTCATTATAGCCTCAGAATAAAAAGTTGTAAAAAACTACCTTTACTATTTTCTTCGCGATTCCGATCATTTTGCAACTTTTGTATCTTTTTTTATACATCATTTAGTAAATTAATGTCCCCAACTTTACAAAAGAACTCAAGTCATTTGTACCAATTTTAAAAAAGCTGCTACCAATCATAGCGCGTAGCCAACGTTACCGCGGGAACTCGGCTGGCAGACTCGAGCTCTGATTGGTCGGGGTTTTTCGTTAATATCTCGTTAACAAAACTTCAGATAACATTTTTACTAAGGAAAAACTTGTTTCAAATCACCTCACGAATCTCCCTTTTCCGGGTCCTCCAACATTTTTGTTACACCCTGTATATATAATTGAACGCCAGACACTAACTAACGACGAGCATTCCGTAAAGATGGCGGACGACTTACGTGACAACCACGATGTGAATTGCAGGTTTTATAGGCGCCGGTCTAGACTTCGCTAGTCAGCAGCGTCTAATGTGGTATATTTTGTTTGTCGTGTACGCACCGTACGCGATGCTGCCGTTGCCATTGAGGTGGTGCGTCCTCGCCGGTTATGGGACAGCATTGACCCACATGGTCCTCGCAGGGATCACATTATTACGAGACCCGACACACGTAAGAATCGTTGGTCTACGCTCACTCTCTCTCTCTCTCTCTGCTTCGCAGTACACTCTACATCCCCTTCATTCATCGACGAAGGGCAACGTTCAGTTTTTGTCAGGAGATTTTTCGGATCAGAGGATCCTGATTTTGCGTGAAATACATACTTTGAATTTCTTCAGATACAGGGTGTACTAAATACCTTTTCAACACTTTAAATTGCGATTGCTCGGGAGTCTGCGCAGTTAACGAGACTGCATTTGTTTTTATTTGTGTTGCTACTCATGGGGGATGTTCGTGAAATGATGTACAAAACAAATGGCATTCTTTACAAAACAAATTGTTTTGAAAATGTTTGTTTGAAAATAATTTTTTCGAAAATTCTTTCCTACCGATATATGGATGATTAGAAACGATACAGAATTTATCTAAACTTTTTTCCAATGTCTTTTGTAGTTTACGAGTTACAAGTCAGTAACTAAAAGACTCATTTGAGGAAAGAATTAGTCATGTGATTGCTAATAACGGTCGTCATTTTGAAAATCTTTTATCGTAAAATCCGATTTGTTCAAATGAATTTAAAAGAAAGAATCTCAACTATAACCTTTTTCATTTAAAAGTTATTAAAATATCAAGGTTGGAATAGTGTTTAGTACACCAAATACAGTAAATTTTCGATTAATGATCGAAACTCGGGATTGCTTTGGAACAGTTATCGTAGAAGAACACTATTTCCTATTATTTCTAGGTCTACTATTCAGGCCTTTATATTTTCCCGACGGCCCACGAAGATTAAATTCAGTAGTGGGGATGAAGCAGATAGCATTTAACGTAGAGATCTTCCCGAGCATTCACTGAGAACTTACTGTATACAAGGTGCGGCCGAATAACATGTCCAAGCAGGTACGAGGTGATTCCTTATACAAAAATAAGAACAAAATATGGAATAAAATTTTTTCATTTAAGGCTTAGTTTTTGAGAAAATCGACTTTGAAAATCTGCTAGATACAGGGGCAACTGTGCTAGCGCGTCTGTTCATTGCATTCCGTTTCTACTTACTACTGTGGCGAATACACGTGTTTCAGATTAATTTTCAAAGTCGATTTTCTCGAAAATTAAGCCTTCAATGAAAAAATTTTATTCCATATTTTGTTCTTATTTTGTCATAAGGAATCACCTCGTATCCACTTGTTCATGTTATTTGGCCTACATATATCTTGTACATGAATCGTTCAATGTAAGTATTTTTGTAAGACGTGACAAATACCCTGCAAGACCTGACACATTATCCTTCGCTGGTGCGTGTGTGGAATCTCCTTTTTTTTTCGCCGCAACTCCGCGCCTCATATTACAATTCGATTTGCAGCTTGGTCCGTTTGTTTTTCTTTTAAATACACGCCGTTTTGCTATTGCAGCTGCACGATGTCGCGTGCATAGTTCGAATGCTAACGACCAACGTCCTTCTTTATCTTGCAATGAATCTAGCTGGCATGTACACTAAGTATTTGACAGACAGAGGACAGAGGCAGGCGTTCTTGGAGACCCATCGGTCCCTCGAGACCAGACAGAGGACCCAGAATGAGAACAACCGACAGGAGAAGCTGCTGCTGTCCGGTGAGACACGACTTGTTAATAAAAAACTAGGATATCTGTCCCAATTACGGAGCCTCTGTATTAAAATCATCATTAAAAAGAAATACATTTATAAATAAACATAAACAAAATTTTGTTGATTAAATTTAATTATTAATAAATAAGGTTTAAAGTAAAAAACGACAATTTTAACATGTCATACTGGTTTAAGTATTTATTAAAATATGTGCTTTACGCTTTCGATGATTTCATAGAAATTTCTTGGCCAAAACCTTAAGAAAAGCATACTGAACTGTTTCATATAAATCAATTATAAACAGCATCTTCACCGTATAAAATGCATATTATATCCTAAAAAGGTTTAGCGTAATTAAACAAAATTAATTCAACACCTACAATCCTTTTACTTTTTATTTTTAAGTAAATTCCGTAATACCGCGTGATTTTCAGTCTTGTTCGTAATATGGAGCTCCCAAGATCCCCCAAGCGTAGATCTTCCCCATAACCTCACTTTCGTTAAATCAAAAGTGAAGCGCGTGTCGGCAGTTATATACATATAAATAGGTACCTAATCTCTAACAATACGAGTCAAGCTCCAAATAAAAAACGTTTCCTCTATAATAAAGAGGACAAAAATTGCCCTACTTCACAAAAGTTAGGCTAGAAGCGACATTCAATACATCGTAATACGGGGCACTGAAACGGGGACAGGCTCCGAAACTGGGGGCACCGAAATACATCTGCAATTACCGAAACGGCTCTCTAAGACAGACAAAAACATCTGTTTCTATTTAATTAAATACATTACAAAGATTTAATTTTTCTTATTTAAAAAAAATTCCTTTATAAAAAGGAATTGTTTAGCAACTGATATTGATGTTCACAATGTGAAATTTTTTGAGTATTTTTTAGTAAATACTTGATTGCGCAAACTGACTTAAAGCCTCCGTAATTGGGATACCCTACCGTTATACTAGATAGAACTGTAAGCAGGGCTTGAAGACTGTTATGATATCGATTTAGGTTCTCGAAACAGTTATCAAGAACCTTTATTTCGAATAACTGGTATGAATAACCTAAATTTGAGACTATATTTGTTTCAATTAAGGTTCTTACATCAGCTACCATATCAGGTCTATAACTGTTATATTTTAGGGTCTATATAAATTCCAAGACGGTTATAGAACCTATTTTCGTAATGATTCTACAGAATTCTACAGTAAATGAAATCACAAGACATTACAGTTACCGATTGCTATGTACCTTTAAGTAAAATTTTTGAAATATTATTATGAATTAGTAAGTAAATATATATGTACACATTTGTATATATATCATTTTTTTTGTAATATGAAATGTATTCGTTAATATAACATTTTTAACTACTTAACAAATTTTTACTATACGGACTTCGCAAAAAATATGCTGATATGTAATATTTACAGTAATCTATATGCGTAAAAAGTTGTGACTTTATTTACTGTAAAATTCTGTAAAATGGTTACGAGAATCGGTTCTATAACCGTTTTGAAACTTATATAGAATCTAAAAAATAACGGTTATAGAATTGATATGGGAGCTGTTATAGGAACCATAACTGAAACTAATACAGTTTGATATTTAGGTTCTCCATAACAGTTATTCAAAGTAAAGGTCCTTCGTACCTGTTTCAGTCGGAACCTTTATATAACAGTTTGAAACAGTTATTTTCGGGACCGTTTCAAGCCCTGGTTATAAGGCAAGAAAACAGTTAAAATTTGTCGAATAGTGTTACAAACCGTCGTAGTTTCCGATTTTCATTATTCGATAATTTAAGGTAGCTTATGCGTTTGGTGTCGTATCTAGCTGGGGCTCTATCTGGCGTTTTATACTTTCTATCGATTTTACCAATTTAATTTGAATGATTAATAATTCAAACTAATTCAAAATTCTGAAATGGAAAAAAATATGAGAAATAAACAGAAAAAAAACAACATTCTTTTATCCTTACTGTAAACGAAACTTAATTTTTTTTTTTACTTTTAAGAAAAAATTAGAAAGTTTGTCGGACAAACCGAAAGGTAAACAAGTGACGTTGACACTCATGGCAGACATGCGTAGAAGATACTACCAAACGCATTGAAACCTAAGCTTGCATACTTTAATCTTAACGTTTAGTTTCATTTGATCGTTAACATATCTTTTTTTCCGTGTCATCATAATCTCCGTAAAAAAATCTCTAACCACTTAATTTTGTATGAAAATGTCATTTTTTGTAACTGCACAAGAAGTGACTGCGGATTTTATGCGTTTATAGTTTCCCCCGATTGTCTGAAATTAAGTATATTAAGGAGTTTAATATGTTTTAAGAAATAATTAATAGAACCTTCGATGGGGGAAAGAAATTTCGGTTTGTTTCGAATTATCGAAAATGAATCATTGTATATTGATATTTGCATAAAGATCCACAGTCTAGTGATTAACTTCTCAGTATCAACTACAGTTCCTCGTGTTAAAGAGGCATTCTTACAGTGTTTCTTTTTCAATAATTTGATCATAGACTTTGTAATTTTTTGGTATCAATCGAAAGTTGAAGCTTTTAAGAATGTTATGTTAAATTTTCAATTAAATTTATTATTATTAAAAATTTGCGTGAACCACCTTAAATACAGTCGGGGGGCTGTGTGGAATTGCTACGTGTCGGGGTATCGGGACGAATATATTTACACATGTGTCGGATCGTAATATATAAAGATGTACCAACGGGGTTCGTCGCGGCGCGCAAGCACGGTGCTCGACGGCGCGTGTAACCTGCTCAGCCGAGTGACAAAAAGGGTCACTAGACACTTTCGCTCGATTGCGCCGGATGTGTTTTACCGATAGCCTGGCAGCGCTTTGCTTTTACGTACTTATCGATCTCTCGACGATGATTCGTTTAGGGGTGGTACATGCAAAATATAGGGAAGAGACGGGCCATCGAGGCTTCTCTGTATTGCGATTCACGGCTGTCGCTCAAAATAATCCCGACTCGCTTTTCGACAGAGTCGAATACAATAACACAAATGACGAAAACGATGAAAGTTCGATATTCAACATTCTTATATGTAAAGTTATTATGTAAATTCTCGTGCTTTTAATCGAATGAATATTTTTAACCAATAGCGCGAAAATTGTTTGAATATGAAACAAGGAATTGAAGAAAAATCAATATTTAATCATTCTGTTGTCTTAATAATTTTATTTACTTGTTTTTATATATAATGTTCATTTACTGATGCATCATCCTATTATTCTTATCAACGAGAAAGTGCTTTGAAATTTCTGACTGTTTGTTATAGTTCTGCCAGATTTCGTGGCCAAAGAGATGATTCGCGATATCGCTCGCGAAACAGCTCGAGGCGGAACGATCTCTTTCACGCCCAATCAATTTCACCGGATATACATCCATCGTTACGAAAACGTTAGCATACTCTTCGCGGACATCAAAGGATTTACTGGTACGTGAACACTTATCCAATCTTGTGTTTCAGAAAACCTTTCTGTTGTTGTTTTTATAACTCAATTACTCTCTCGAATGTGCATTTCCGAATCAATGCACAAATCATATATCTCCGAACAGAACGGTAAAACGCGTACAAAGGTGTTTCCATATAAGTCGACAAATACAGTTTCTTTCTTCATATTGTCTGTTTAATTCCAATTACGGTGCTAATATCTAGTGTACCAGTCAGTAATCTATTTTGTGAAATTCAATACGCTTACTTTCGAGGATATCAACAGCCTATGTTGCTTCAGCAATATTTAATTTCGTTCTTCGTCGTTCGCAGCCATTTTGAAAGAAGAAAAGGTTTGGCAAATGTTTTAAATTTGAATTGTGTTACCAGTTTATTAACGAGGAATTGGTGGATTATTTATTGGGACACATAATATATCCTACCTTCCATACAGATTTTTTGGCAACTAAGAAAAACAAAACACCCTGTGTATTATGTACTACTTGATACCAGAGAGGAAGTGAGAGTGCTCACGCTCGGGAATTCGTTTTTCCCGGGCAAGTGCTGCAACAAGCGGCCAATTCTGGCATAATAGTAGGAATCTACCCGTTTTGGTTCCACGCTAGCATATATTTACAAGAACCACAACCGTATGTAACTTTTACAGTGTTGCCAAATCTAAAATACGTAACGTTGTCAGATTATGAGTGTTCGATACGTACGAAAATCATTAAATGAATTCTAGCTTCTTTAAATTTGCCTCAAATGAAATACTGAACATTTTTCTTATTATTTATGAAGTTGTATCGTATATTATTCAGGCTTATAAAATATTGTAACTTACATGCCGCAAATAATTCCCTCCTCTGTAACTTGCAAATCTTCCGTACCGTCTTCAAAGCTTCATAAAGGTTCCATAAGTTTCACGCCGATTACAGAAGGACGCGTGACCACCAAATGTTCTAATTAGGCCACCAATGACCACCAATCGACCATCAATCGATTGGGACATATAATGAAACGTTAAAAAGTCATAATTGCCCGGCTAACTTCACAGAGGTGATGTTTAGGGTAATTTTTTTATTCATTCATGTAGGGTTTTCGTGGTTTTTGTGTATACTACTGTAATGCGTGAACAGTGTGTAACAGTGTGTGTGCGCGTGTATGTGTACTTTCTCGAATATTAAAATAAAACAAAACAACGACAATTAGCCGCTTGGTGCAGCACACATACTCGGGGACAACGCATTTCTGGGCGTGAGCATTCATTTCCTCTCTGTTGATACTTACCTCTATGAATTACTTATTTCATCGAGCCTCATCAGTCTTCATGAAGTAAGATCATTCACTTTTGCCGGTGACAAAACGTGGGACCAAACTTTCAACCGAAAAGGAGTTTCGAAAATTTTGAAAATTGTTGATTTTACAGGTGTTTGAAATATAGTGTCAACCTTTGTTCAATAAATTATAACTGTTGAATCAAGAAACTGATCAAAATGAGTTTTGTGGGTGCTTACAGTAGAGATACAAGAATATGTAGTAAAAATTACTTTAGTTTAATAAACATATTTTTTAATAGCGAGACATTAAAAAATTGAGGATATAGTCTTACTTGTCTTCTTTATGGACAAACTTTAAAAAATACGAACACTTTAAAATTGGCCGTATGAAAATTAATTGAACTTAACAGAACTCATTTTTACACCAGGCTGCCCCGTTAAGTAATTGTTGAATAAAAATGAAACATTCTAAAAATATTCATAGAGTTCCCCAGATCCCAGCTTACCAGTCAATGATTAAAAACCACTGGACCAACGTGTTATTTCGATATTCATAAAATCATTTCAATGCTTTATGTTCGATGTTTACTTCAGCGTTGGCTAGCCACTGCAGCCCCCAAGAGCTGGTCAAGGTGCTGAACGACCTGTTCGCCCGTTTCGATAAATTATCCGCGGAGAATCACTGTCTTCGCATAAAGTTACTCGGGGATTGTTACTACTGCGTGTCCGGGCTGCCGACAGCAAGGAGCGATCATGCTCATTGTTGCGTCGAGATGGGCTTGCACATGATCAAGGCGATAAGGGATGTCCGATACACCACGCAGGTAGGCCTGAACATTTTCCAATGTCTTACCGCTTCTAACGTGACCTGAAATGGGCAAGAAATAACAACTTGATTCGATAAATATTTAAGTCGCAATAAAAAAAATGTTTAATAGGTCAAATTTTTTTTATTACAAATGCCAACTGTAAATGTCGCTACTAAAGGATAAAAGTTATTTCATTCTCACCCCCGGAGGTGTTAAAAGAAATAACAACTTGGTCCGATAAATAGTTAAGTCGCAATAAAAAAATGTTTATTAGGTCAAATTTTTTTTATTACAAATGCCAACTGTAAATGTCGCTACTAAAGGATCAAAGTTATTTCATTCTCATCCCCGGAGGTGTTAAAAGAAATAACAACTTGGTCCGATAAATAGTTAAGTCGCAATAAAAAAATGTTTATCAGGTCAAATTTTTTTTATTACAAATGCCATCTGTAAATGTCGCTACTAAAGGATCAAAGTTATTTCAGCCTCACCCCCGGAGGTGTTAAAAGAAATAACAAGTTGATCCGATAAATATTTAAGTCGCAATAGAAAAATGTTTATTAGGTCGACCTGAACATGAGAATAGGGATCCACAGCGGGTCCGTGTTGTGCGGTGTGCTGGGACTTCGGAAGTGGCAGTTCGATGTCTGGTCTTACGACGTGACACTGGCCAATCATCTTGAGAGCGGAGGCATTCCCGGGTAAAGTTTCGCATTAATACTTTGACTGCCGTCAATTTCAATAAGCAAGTTCCATTTCATGGGTTTCGTTTACTACTCAAAAGCAATAGTTTTAGTGAGTAGGTATACAGAGAACTCTAATTACATTGCCACTGAACATACTGCCACGCGAGGCACTTCCCCTTCACACGTACTTTCACGCACACAAATTCCCTCTCCCACCACGTTGCATACGTCGGCGCACCAGCACGACCCAGCTTTTGCGCAGGCGCTGAGGCTGAGGTTATGACGATAGAACTTTACATGGAGAGGACTCAACTTATTGCCATTTTACTCCCCTACAGACCCGACCGCGGCAATATAGTTACAGTCCACTGTACTTGAAATGTATATTTTATACTAGTTGGTTTCGAAATCTAGAATGAGTACACTTGTAGATTCGAAAGCGTACTTGTAAGTAGTTTGATGTTAGAAAGATTCTAACTCTTCACAAAGAGTACTCGAATACTAAGCGTGTTAGTGAGATGTGGATAACTGATTGAACCATTGTCATTCATTGTATCGGACATTTAACATTTAACAAATTAATTTGGTTCAAAAAAATGTAGGTATATAAATGTAATGTGGATCATTTATATACAGGGTGTTCCGCTTAAAACAGGCCACCTAAATATCTTCTCTATCTGTGATCATACGAGAAATATTGTTTACGTAATTTAAATGGTTTCAAGAGACGAATCGGATGGTGGGAAAAATTATGTATAAGTGTCATTTTTTAATGGTTTCTTCAAGGTCACCCATGTTTTTTTTACGTATATGCACATCATTTTTCCTGCTGTATATTGTAGCCAACATTATTATGCAATTATCCATGTATAATAGTATGACCTTGAAATGACCTTGAACTCTAAAAACTTTTAATTTACTTACATAGTTTTTTTTCCATCATCTGATTTGTTTCTTGAAACCATTTAAATTATGTAAAAAATATTTCTCGTATGATCACAGATAGATAAGATATTTAGATGGCCTGTTTCAAGCGGAACACCCTGTATAATTTTCGCTAAACTACATACAATTGCAAAGAATAGAGAACTTCTCTATTCGTCTGGGTTCGAGTCTACTTAAAAGTATTGCTTTCCTTTTTCGAAGTATTTATGAAACGTTCCAAACTATCCAGTTAGAACCGAATCTGATTGTAATATACTTTATCTCATCTCTAGCTGCGTCACTCAAATATGGGTGAGACATACATTGCAAAGAGGCTGGACTATTGAAAAATCGGTACAAAATTTTAGATGATGAGCTCGAGAGAGACTATAAAACTTAGTACAGTGAAAAAATTAATAAAATCTAACGCAATTTTTCTTTAATCTGGAACCTAATGGAACCTTTAGAAGAGCATTTGATCACAATTTCTGCAAACTAATCCATAAAAACTTATATTTTGCATAAATATTCAGTCTATTTATGAAATAGTCAATTAAGTACCTAGTTAGCCAAACCTGCAAAGCCACATTTTGTCCAATGCCTGTTATAAAGTTATGGCTACAAGTTCGATGCATGATTTTCTATAATTATTGGCTACAAGTTCGATGCATGATTTTCTATAATATTCTATAAATATTGGCAGCAATATATCCAGGTTATCAGTTGGGAGGGGGGGGGGCAAAAATATTAACACATCGACTGCCACAGTGAAAAAGGCTGTACGTAGCCAGACACGAGGGGCAAAATCTAATTTTTTTTTTATAGGGTGGGGCAAAAGCCACTTTTTCCGTCCATGCGCGCAGATACTTTCCGTTTTTGCCCCCAATTTGACACAGGTTAAGTTGCAAGACTTACTGCCAATTTGCCTTATCATTTTGTCAGGCGTTGCCTGCGAAACCCAAGCCAAATGTGGAAACAGGTGGCTATATTTTTTTAGACAACTTTTGTCATTATTTGCTGGCCATTCGCTCGAAACTTGTACACACCTGGTTATAAGGGTAGCGTATGTCAAATACTCGAACGAACCGTTGCATTCCAGGAGGGTGCACATCTCAGAGGACACCCTGCAGTGTCTGAACGACGTGTACGAAGTGGAACCAGGGAACGGGACAGAGAGGGACAATTATTTAAAGGAGAGAAACGTGGTGACGTATTTGATCAAGCAGGTGGAGCCTCTGAAATCGCGACGGAGACAGTCCTCGCGACCGAAGATATGGTCGGAAGAAGACGCTGGCAAGAGTAAAAAGAGTTTCAAGCTGAACAATCCGCTGGCCGCGAATAGCAACGCGCCAAACTCGTCGACAGAAGACGATATTGGTGTCGATTGGACGCCGGAAATTCCATTCGAGAACGTGAGTATCACGCGAACCGTTACTTCCAACGTTCAAATTCGCGTCACCGCCGCCATTTTGTTTTTTGCTCATTTACGAGTCTAACGGACGTAACTTAACTATAAATATAAGTATTATTTTGCGATTCGTTGCTTCGATTACGGGATATTTTGAATATTGTCTCATAGTATTGGAAGAAATATTACATTTTGTTAAAAAGTTAAAGCGAAGAAGTGGTGTAAATTGCGTAAAAACTGGAGTCAGATGAAAATTTTCTGTATTAACAAGGGAATATTCCGAATTGACAATTGCCGATTTTTATACAACTTTGTGAAATTGTAATTCTTATAATAATACTTGACACGTACCTGTTTTTTTTACACTTTTTTTTAGCTGCTCTTATCCACGTTGGAAGGGTGAAAACGGATTAGACTATTAGAGATATAAAAACGGTATATTGCAATATTGTGTGTTTTTTTATAAGGAATCCATCTATAGGATTGGATTCCAGAATAATCCATTCGTTTAACGTATTTAAAAAATAGCACTTTTTGTTCATTTTTCTGATCAAATGTTAATTCATTTGCTTGTACATTGGATGTGGAAACAATATATCTAAATTTAACTTACAAACAAATTGGAATTTTGATTTTTGCATTATTAAAAAAAGTATTATATTTGAAGTTTTCAACAAGTTTTTGACAATAATCGTGTAGAACAAGCCAGACGATAATCGAGAGGAGTCTGTAGGTTGTTCAATGAACATTTTCAGAAGATCAAGTGTTACAATATAAATAATGTTAATGCAGTTGAATACGGCGACGTCGGTTAGTAACCTGGAATCGGAGTATCTCGAGGAAGAAAATGGCTCCGCGAAGGGTAAAGCCACGTCTCCAGCGGATCGATTGAGGGCAGCTGGTCTCGAAACCGCGAGCAACAAGCGGATGAGATCGGCGAACATAAACGCTTGGACGTTGCGTTACAATGACGAGAGCCTGGAATCAAAGGTCGTAGATCTGTTATATGAATTTTCTTAAATTGATTTCCGAGGATGCATGCGACAGAGATATCGTTTCGTTTGCTTGCAGTTCTGCCAGTTGCGCGAGGGTATGTTCAAATCGAACATGATCTGTTGCTTCGTCGTGTGGGTGTTCATCGCGATCTGCCAGGCGGTTATCTTACCCGAGTAAGCCAGTTTCTTGTAATTTTTAAATATTCAACTGTTGTTTTTTTTTAAAGCAATATCCCAGATAGTACGTGACGTCTAATGACGCCTAGAAGACGTTTTAAAGGCGCCTTGGACCTAAAATAGCCGTAAAATGGGCGTCTTCAAGGCGTCATGTGCTATCTGGAATGTATTAGTTAGGCTGGATGCACCAGTGAATGCACATTATACAAAAAGTTAAATACCAACTAAGTGATTTGGCACTAAATTTGCAACAATTCCAAACATAGAGTTAGTCTCTTTGGCCTGCGATAGACTCAAATGTTTATTTTCCATAATACCTACATACTTTAACCTTTTGGGTACATTTGACGAGTGAGACTCGTCATCTGCTTACTTGGGCGATGTTACGGTGGACGAGTCTGACCCGTCGTCTGAATTTAAAATTATTAGACTTTAAGTTGGTTCTTGTTCTATATAAATATTTCTATTTTGTTTCATTTATATATTTATTTATATTTTGTAACTAAAATGCTGTTTCAAAAATATATTTATATCACCAATATAAGTATATTCCAAATGAAATGTATTACTTTTACATATTAATCCATATAGCGACAAATTAAATCCGTCCCATGGGCATAAAAATCTTCAAATAATTCAGTACTCAAAGGGTTAAAATAAGTTGAACATTGACGCTTCAAATCTTCTTCAGAAGACAGACGTGCAGAGAATCATCGAAAAACTCAAAGTACCTATTACAATTTCCCAAATTACACCGAAGAAAAACGATATTAAACAATGAAACAGCAATCAGAATCGTAATCTTTCCTTTCCCAATAACTCTTCTTTTCCAGCCATGTTTAACCCTTCTCTTCTTCCGCCATTTTAAACCTCTTCCTTTTTATCCAATTTCCAACCTAAAATTATGATAAAAAGTGACAAAATTTGTCTACAAATCCATAGCCAGCCATTTCCGCATTTGGCTTGTGTTTTGCAGGCAGAACCTGCTGACATAATTGTGAAGCAGATTGATGGCAGTTTGGCGGCAGATCCTGCAACACAATGCAGGCTAATAAAACTGAATCAATTTACTGAATCTATCATCTACTATCTATTAATCTATTTACTATCAATCAATTGAACTGAATTAATTTACAACTTATATTCAAGGATCTGCCGCCAATCTGCGCGCAAAATGTTTATAGCAGATTCTGCATCAAATCTGTAGCCATTCTGGTTACAAAAGTTTATATCACGCATTGATAAAAATCTGGCCGTGCAGATTTGACCAACTAGGTAGAATCTTCCCTAAAATACTCGATTCTTCTTTCGTCAGCTGCAAAGTCCTCCTGCTCTCGTTACTGTTGACGACGCTGATCCTTGTGGCGTCGTCCATCTTGGTGATGGCGGAGGAAGTCAAGAGCCTGCCGACGTGTCTGCAACACGCCTCGTCGATGCTGGTCCACAACAAACAGCACCGAACGATCTTCATCTGCATCGTAATCAGCCTGATGGCCCTGACGTCGATCGTCGGCGTGCTGGCCTGTCCGACGTCGATTCGACGATTTCCAGAGGCTTTGGTTCTCGAGCAACAACAGTTGATCACGCCGACATTGAAGCCGGAACGTCTGGTGGCGACCACTGTGGGCCTCGATCAGTTCATACTGACGTTTCTAGAGGCGGCACTTCGGGATGAGCCTTCTGCGGACCGGAAAAATATGGCCACGAAAAATCGAACTGGGTTTCGCGATTCTAGCGACTTGGAGATGGAACTTACGGGGATTGGCGACGGGACTGACCCGTTGAATGGACGACGAAGGAAAGAATTTTTCAGATTTCATGAGAAATATTATATAATATTTACGCTGTCTTGAGAATATTTGTTGTATTTTTCAAACGTCCCTCGTCATTTTGAGTGGATGGAAGGTGTGATAGCCGAACTGAATTTAAATTGTGACGCAATCTTATTATAACCGTAGAGGATCATTTATTGGTGTACCTAACATGTATAAATTGATCAATCGATCACATTTTCCAATCGATGTCAGGGATTTTGTTCAAAATGAGATATGATGCAGTCCACGTGAAATTAGGAGGGATTTAAGTCATTAGTTTTTTGTTCTCAAACTTGTTTAAAAAATACAAGCTGCCGAAGTTTACAATGTTTGACTATTTTCGTGAAACCGCGTTGTACTTGAAAATTTATATCTCGGGAACTATTTACTGTATCGCATTCGTTCTTCGATTATTTTAATGTAGAAGGAATATCCTGCTGTAATAATTTTGTTGTTATTTGAAAAATTTATTTTTTAATACTGAAAATTATAAACAAATTCTTTTTTCGCGATTTCCTCTGTGCTTGTCAAGGGCTGTTTAAATTAAAAAAAAAATGGTTATATTTCTTGTAACCTTATTTCATATAACAAAATTCTTTCAGTGAGGCAATTCTTTTAGATTAAAATAATCGAAGAACGAACTGGATACGATACATAGTTCCCGAGAAATAAATTTTTAAGTACATCGTGATTTTACGAAAATAGTCAAATATCATAAATTTCGGCGGCCTGTATTTTCTAAATAAATTCGGTAACAGGAAAATGATGACTTAAACTCCCCCTAATTTCACGTGGACCATATGAAAAAAATGTCACACATCAAGGAAAAAAAGTGATTTAGCGTGGAATAACCCATTTATGATGTAATGATAATGGACGAAGTGTTGTTTGTGATTAAATGGTTCTTGTAGACGTGCTCTAATTATTATTATTGTGTTAAATATTTGATATCCAGGTTTGGCAGCGAAGACGTTGCCTCGAGGAAGATACTATCAGCGACAGAAGCTCGAACGGAAGCGTTGTACTCGTTGGACGATGAAATTGTTTCAGAGACAATCTGCGTAAGACCGGAATATATTGTCTTCACTTGGATTTTGTGCTTAATCGCGCTCGCCTCCGCCCTAAAATTATATTATTTAGTGAAGACAGCGCTGGCCACGATCATCGTGTCGGTCTACGCTGTGCTGATCCTTGTCGTCTGCAAAGATTTCTTCTCCATCTCGGACAAAGAAAAGAATCTGTGAGTTTCGATTGATCTATTAGATCGCGTAAAATCATTTGATCTTGTCGAAACCATCATTCAACGACTCTATACCCAGATAGCACATGATGCCTTCAAGACGCCCATTTTACAGCTGTTTTATGTCTGAGGCGCCTTTAAGCCGTCATTAAGCCGTCATTAAAAATATTAGTCACTTGAAGATTCGAAATTTCTGACAAGGAATGTATTAATTTTCCTCTAAATACAAATTACAACGAAATTATTGTCACATTACGTTACTTAGGTAGCAATTTGTCACTGGAACTGAAAAAATTTATGAATAGATTTCTGGTTATTAATGCTAAAAAGCTTATTAACACTAGGTTTACGGAACACGTCATTTTGACGCATTTCGAATGTCTTCTAACTCGAAATTCTCTATGTGGTATACCTATCTCCGTGAATATGCGTCAATTTGATGTGATCGTAAATTGACTATTAAATAAAATAAATTGTTTTTTCAAGAAAATCTGCGATTTTGTTGACGCGTGTCCGTAGAGAAGTAATAAGAAATGTCCGTAAACTTAGTTTTTAAATAACCATAGTGAACAATATGATAAATAACACTTGCTGTTGCGACCTACTCACGATAAGCTCGCGATTAGCTTTGGTAAAACAATACCGCAGAGCTCGTTGGAAAGATGGTGTGATAGTGTGTGGTAATCTGTGTTTTAAATGACACAACTTACAAGGAGTGTATTTTAGGTGTCCGCCTCCGATTGCTTTGGTTTTCGGATAAGTTTTAGAGGACCGAAAAATAAGAGATACGTATTTTTTTATAGCGGCCCCTTTTCATATGTAGGGGGTGAAACCACCCCTCAAAGTTTCGACCCGGAATTACTATCTCGAAAACCAGAGGAGATACATGAAAACTTTCAATTGGTGGCTTTCATGGTTTTTTATGTACAATAAACTGGTGTTATCAAATTGTCAAAAATACAATTTGTTTATAACAAAAAAATTTGTTATAACATTATTTTACAACTTATTGAAATTTGCGTAATGACATAAAATAACGAGCACTTAATTCCAAATCCATTGGTATATTTTTTTTTGAAAGTCTGCGAAACATGTTTTTCAGAAAAATAACGTCGCCAGAGTTATTCTTGTGCCGCTGCATACGTTCGTTGAAAAACAACAAATATGAATGACACAAGACATCACGTTTGCAAATAAAAGTTGCTTTTGCAAACAAAAAGATTCATAAAAATTATATCAAATTTTTTGAGAAATCGAAATTGACTTTTATAAATTGACCATTATTTAATTTTTATTAATATATTCTCCGAAAACCGAGGCAATCGGAAGCTTAAAGAGCGGGCGTGCGCACAGGATATAAATAATAAAAAACTGCGAGACTAAGGAGGCAATTTCAAAAATAAATATACCAATGGATTTGGAATTAAGTGCTCGTCATTTTATGTCATTACGCAAATTTCAATAAGTTGTAAAATAAAGTTATAACAAATTTTTTTGTTATAAACAAATTGTATTTTTGACAATTTGTTAACACCAGTTTATTGTACATAAAAAAGCATGAAAGCCACCAATTGAAAGTTTTCATGTATCTCCTACGGTTTTCGAGATAGTACTTCCGGGTCGAAACTTTGAGGGGTGGTTTCACCCCCTAAATATGAAAACGGGCCGCTATAAAAAAATACGTATCTCTTATTTTTCGGTCCTCTAAAACATATCCGAAAACCAAAGCAATCGGAGGCGGACACCTAAAATACACTCCTTGTTAGTAACACATTTACATTTTAAAATAAACTTAACAATATGGTGTATGTATATGCGTGTACAGGTTGTGTTCTGACTGATAGATGTGTTCTTGTTAAGGGTTGAATATGTTCTGGTGAATGAGTGAATGTATAGATGCTTACTAGAACGGATCGATTCGTGAGTGGTGGAAAATGCAGAATTTTGGTTGGTGTAGGTGGTTCAAGAGGTGGTAGATGAGTTGGAAGAAGTGGGGTTTGGTGTATGTATTGTTTTTTGGATTCCTGGAAGTCAGCGTCAAAATATAAGCAACGGTCTTGAGGACCGCGAATGTTTTGGACGTGATGTACAGGTCTCCAGAAATCCCTGTTTATGGCAGTTTGGTGACTGTGTCAACGGCCCAAGACGCGTTGGGTCGCAATACTTGCAATTCATAAGAATCCAATTACATAAAGTTTCAAATGTCAAAACTTGGAAAATTAAAATTAAAACAGTCAAAAATTCTTAGATAAAACGAAAATTAAAATAGTCGAAAGTACAAAACATAGAAGAAATTTCGAATATCATTGATTTTGTAAATGATAGTTTGGGCTATATTTCTGTGGTACAAAATCTCTAATATTTCTTGTTCTCAAAGATTTTGATACCAACAATTGTAAGTCTCGTAGCTACAGCGGTTATCTTGAATTTTCAGAATGTCCATACCTCTGTCGGCTCAGATGTTAACGTTTATGTGCGTGTTCCTCGTGATGGTCACGTATCACGGCCGATTAGTCGAAGTAACATCCCGATTGGACTTTCTGTGGAAGCAACAGGCCGAACGAGAACTCAGCGACATGATCGAATCCCGACATAATAACATGCAACTCCTGAAGAATATTTTACCGGATCACGTGGCTCATCATTTTCTGACACAGGATCGAGCACCCGAGGTACATCAACGAATCATTGAGACTGGTTTAGAGAATTAATCCTTTCGTTCCCACTGTTGCCATATGGCTACATATTTTAAATTATGAAATAAAACATTAGTGTCATTCATTTTTTCATATCTGTGAGTATATAGTAGTGCATTTAAAAGTTTAACGGTAAAATAATCCATTGCTTGTTCTCTGACTCCTTCATTTGATGGAATTCAGGTGTGCAGCATTCCCTGATAACCAATTCCGCGCAGATTGGTAGCAGATTGGCAGCAAATAGTGACAAAATCTGTGTCTGCATTTGGCTTGGATTTTGCAAAGCCTGTTGATAGAATCGTGAAGCAGATTGGCGGCAGATCCTGCAACACACTATCTAGTTAATTTGTAAGTTAGGCTATGTTGTAGAATCTGCCGTCAATCTGCGCGCAAATTGTTTATAGCAGATCCTACATGAAATATGCAGCCATTCTGATCACAAAGGCTTATAACAAGCATTGGACAAAATTTGGCAACAAAACTTTAATTTCTTTCAAATATTTCCAGAGGGTTTATTGATCAAAGGTAAGAAAAATGGAGTTTTATTGTGTATAATAACATTATGATTTGAATTATATATAACTGTGATAAAAGTCAAAAAAGTTGCCAAATGTTTTAAACGGTTTGAAAATGTTAAAATGTTCATGTGAATCATTTATATGCCATGTAATATACACAAAGTACAGCAAAATATTTATTTGGTAATTATTAAGTAATTTTGGAATGAAAGGGTTAATCTTTCGATTGGATACAGACGGACAGATACTATTCTAGGCAATTTCTTCTTCCGAATGATTCGCAGGAATTGTATTCGCAATCACGGGACAAGGTTGGCGTGATGTTCGCCAGCGTTCCGAATTTCACTGAATTCTACTCGGAGGACGTGAATAAAGGGATGGAGTGTATACGTTTGTTGAATGAAATTATAGGTAAAAATTGTTTGTTTTTTCGATCCCAATTAACGCGTTGACTGTCACAGTAGTCATTGACAATCGATGCTATTAAATTGTATGTGAGATATACTTTTAATTCAATATTTAGAAGGTTGTATTTGTAATTAGTAATCATCATTTATAATTATATAGTAGTTGTATACAAGTAATAAATGGTATTGTCACAATAATGAGAATTGGGGCAGTAAACGTGTTAAAGAACCATTTGTTCACATTTCTTCCAAATGGAGACAGTAAAAATACAATATTATGTTTAAGAATATTCTTATTTTACTTGAAACCCTATGAAACTCAATACAGAGAAGATTAATTTCCATGTTACTCTCGTTTGGGTAAAAGCGAATGGTCATTTTCGGTCCAAATTTTTTTTTAGCGTTCACAAACGTCTTCGACATTGATGTTTCTATCTTCCCGAATGTGAATTTTTATAACATTTTAATGCTTCAACTTATTGACCTTAAATTTCTTTTAATATCATTGCTTTGAAATTGCCTGTTTTGGGTAACAGACTTTTAGCTGTTGCAGTGGAGGTACATTTTTAAGAACTGTTAGAAAGCAATTTTTTTGCATTATTTGAACCACAACCCGCAATACATTGAATTTGAGTTCGTTAATTAGCTATTTTATAATATTTTAGTACTAGGGTATGGTAAAAATTATTTACGTAACAATTAATTAAAGCACCATATTCGTTTGGAATTTCCTTGGTGCTGTAAGTTTTGTTCACGACAAATATTTTATCAATTTTTCATCATTTTTCCAGCCGATTTCGACGAACTTCTCGACGAGAATCGGTTCCACTGCATCGAAAAGATCAAGACGGTCGGAGCGACATACATGGCGGCTTCTGGTCTCAACCCTTGTCAAAACGTAAGAACACGGAACAGAAACAATCGATATTAATTTTCGCACCAGGTTGATAAAATTCTGATGTTCCCTTTTTTCTTTTCAGGACAAAACCACGGATGATATGGAGCACCTGTGCCGATTGGTGGACTACGCGGTTGCCATGAGGCTTCGTCTAGAAGACGTTAACATCCATTCGTTCAATAATTTCGACTTGAGAGTGGGCATCAGCTGTGGCCCACTTGTGGGCGGTGTGATCGGGGCCAGAAAGCCTGTGTTCGATATTTGGGGCAATACGGTCAACCTAGCCTCTCGTATGGACTCTACCGGTGTTATGGGAAAGATTCAGGTTCCGCTGGAAATCGCCAGGGTAACTAAACAAATTTCTGATTGACTCCAAATACTCGTTGAAAATCCTTTACCAGTAATTTGTTCAAGAGTTTCTTATTCTTCAACTAATTCCAATTATGTAATTCTTGTAATTTGGAATGTACTACACAGGGCGATCCACCTGAAACAGATCAGAATCTATGAAAATTAGACACAGATCACCCTGGAAACTTTGTAGCGATCATAAAGTTATTAGCATTCATAGATTCCATGGGAATCTAGATGAAAGTAATTTTCATGCTTCACTTCGAATTATGGAAAGTCTGATTTACCCACGTTATGGAAGTTATTTTGAAGTTATATATTTTCCCAGATAGCCATTTGTGTGCAGATTAGCAGCAGATAGTGACAAAATCTGTCTATAAAGCTATAACCATCTGTTTCCACATTTGGTTTGAGTTTTGCAGGCAGAGCCTGTCTGACAGAATCGTGAAACCTAACCCAGATTCTGTAACATACGTAGGTTATGTTGCAGGGTCTGTCGCTAATCTGAGCGCAAATAGTTTATGGCAAATCCTGCATCAAGTCTGTAGTCATTCTAGTTACAAAAATTTATAACAGGCATTGGATAAAATCTGGAATAATAGACTGGATTAGTCTATTTTTGCATATTAAGGAAAATCATTAGGAAATCTATTTCAGGTGGAACTCCTTTTAGGATTCCAAATTATTCCACGTAAATATGAATTGTTGTTTATATTAAATGTTTAAGTATAATAACTAATTCGACAGTTCTTGGGGTCGGGGATACTGGACACTTAACCCCTTGAGTTGAAATTATTTCCCGTGAATACTCTCGATAGTGATACTTTATCGTTAATAATTTTCTAGAAGATGAACACGTTCCATATCGATTTCAAGTGTACATTCACCTTGAAGATTAAATATTAACATTAGCAAAATACAGGAAACCCTCGTATAACACGTTTTTGCTGCAACACGATCAGTGAATTGGGGAAATCTCCAAATAACACGGTTCAAGAATTCTGTAAAATAGTGCAGTTTCGTTAGTTTCTAAAACCTACCTCTTCCTTTTTGTATGTATGGAGATACTAGTTCTTAGTTTCGTATAACACTATCCATATTTAAGAACCTAACCACCGTGTTCTACGGGGGTTACCTGTAGTATTCTAAGGGAGGATTCTCGTGTAACAGTTCTAAAAGCAAGTGATTTTTGAGAATTTTTGTTGAGAACACAATTGGTAATATTCGAGTAAACAATTTTGAAATATAAGTAGCTATGCTTAAATTATAGAAAAACATTTTTTTGTTTCAATTCTTCGTATTGTTTATTGGGTATTATGCAAGACTTGTGATCCTTTTCGACGATGTAACCGTTCTTGGCGTTTTAATTTTTTGAATCTGTTACACGATAATCCACCCTTAAATGTCTAGTCTGTCTCCCCTTAAAGTCCAACTCGATATTACAAGGCAAGGGGTTAATTAAATATCAAATTACTTTAATTAACCGAATACTTATTCCTGATAGTTTTTGGAGTCGAGGGGATATCAAACGCAGAAGAGAGGGTTCATCGAGGTGAAAGGGAAGGGGACAATGGAGACTTATTTCGTTCTTGGCAAGGGAAGCATGCAGGAGCAGGGCACGACGAAACACAAGACAAGATGTCGAAGCCTGGCGGCGGTCGTCTACGGTGTTGTACAGGCGCGCCGCAAGCAAATGCGAGCTCTTCGAAGGACATAAGTCTCGGAATCGGTTTCCCTTTTCGATCTGCTGGTGCCTAGATCCTTGGACGATTCAAACTTCGTTGATACCTGCGGCACGAAGCGCTTGAAACAATCTGAGTTATATTTCAATGGCGGAAAAATCATTTTACCACTTTCTTCTCTGAAATGGAATGGTTTCTCTTTTTTCCTACGAAGATTATTAATTGATACTCTGATTTAGTTGGATTATTTTATAAAAGTATCATAGTTTAGTAAGTATGCGTGAATGTAGATAATTTTGCACAGTTTTCGATTAATCGCAGTTACAAGTAGTAATGCGCAATTATCGAGGTATTCAAAATGGCGTCTGTTTAAACAAGTCTTCAGTAGAATTCGTATATCTTTATGCAATTATTAGATGTCTGTTGTTTAATTTAAAATATAGTATTACATGATGTATTTCTATCTTTTTGAATTTTAAAATCGATCATAGTTACGACTGAAAATATTTTAAGACGGCTTAAAGGGCGCCTTAAACCTAAAATAGAGTTCTGGATTGTTTCAAGTCCCTCGTTCTCGAATTAAAATGAAACATCAAGGAATTACAGGGTGATGTGAATAAGAAATTAACCGGTAATAGTTTCGTTTATCGAATGTCTGGTTAATTACGTTAATTCTATTTAAAAAGAGTGTCCGCCATTAAATCGGCGTAACTGAACTTTGTAATTATAATTACATTAAATTACATTCTCTTGCCGAGATCTTTTGAAATTGTAACCCTTCGGAAGAATGCCTTTTAGCACAGTACATTGTATTTCATTTAAAAAATTATTAGTAGTATTTTATACAAGGTAACACAACTACCATCTTGTTTCTCATACCAAACTTCAAATATTTTTATATAACTATATCTAGATTCGTGAAATAACCATTAATTATGTAAATTATTCGTAAAATCGTATAATCACGTTAAAATTTCAAGTATCACCAAATAACACATTACCCCGAATATTTTCACAAAAGGTTGTGATCAGAAAAATGAACACACATTCGAAAAACGACAAAAAGAGTATATATATTTCTTCCGATCTCGGGATTATCGAATAAAGGTAAATGTAACGTTCGATGAGTGTAAAATCCATCGAATCTAGTCAAGCAATAATACCACCGTTGACCAAGTAATAAATAAATTAAAAAAAAATATATTAACTATTTAAAAACAGCGACAAAAAAAGAAACTGAAGTTTCAATCCAAAAAAAAAACAAATATTTCATTATATTCACCACGGTCGGACGTCCATCCGCCATTTTGTTCAAGAGAAGATTTCCACTTACCTAAGGAAAAAAAAAGTTTTAATACAGGTTCACAGCGTGACCAGGAATAAAAATTATTCGCAAGAATACGGTGTATTCTGGGACAAAAAGTCAATTTAATAATGATCTGCAAGAACAGCCAGATGTTTCTGGTATTTCGATGATCATAAATGTACAGCACAGCATCTCCGCGGATTGTGGGGAGGGGCTCTGGCGGTGAACTGTTTATAATTACATTATTTATGGTAAACACAATATATTTTAATTAACCGTAATTAATAATCCATGATAATAATAGTCGTAATGATAATCAATAAGGCTAGCTACAGCGCGTGATCTCCCGCCGCGAAAGAAAGATCACGCCCGAAAATCCGAGAACTGTACACTTTTACAACGTACCTCAATAAGAATCTAATTACATTAATCGAATTACCGTAATTCATTACAATCTGAAACCTAATTCGAAGAATTCTGGTGTTTCGTTCGCGCGTTCCTCGAGACATCAACGATAAATCCCCGTCCGTTCCCCTTCGTCGGTGGTCGTTTCGGAGGGTGCGTAAAAATGGCGGGAATATTCAATTCGAAATACATATAGGGTGTGTACGCACGACGATGGAAACGGAAAGTTTTTCTTTTTTTTGTTATTTGTTCGTATCGTTGATTTCTCGAAAGGAAAGGTGTGTGTATATGTGTGTGTGTGTGTCTTTAAAAATTTCATTCGCTTCCGTTTCTTTTCATCCTTCTTTTTTTCTTTCTTTTTAAGGATACAAAGGCACTGTACACGTAAACGTACAATTCTTATTTATAGGAGAGCGCTTTTGTAGGCGGTACAGATGTGACGTTTTTTTAAAACGGTTTAAAACGTGCCCGTTGAAAAATATCGATACAATCTTAATTCTTCGCTTTTCTTTCCGGTCGTCCTTTCTATAGTTTTCCGTTTATAATCGTTAAGACGCTACACGCTTAAAATAGGGGAGCGGTTTCCTTCGATTCTAGCTGCATTGGTCAACGCTATTTTATTCTCTTTCGATGCTACATATATATATATATATATAAGATTCTATATATATATTCTATATATATATATATATATAGAATGTGCTGATCTCACGGTAACTATTCAGGAGGAAATAATTGGTCAATGCGATCAGAAGTTAAGAAAACGCTCCGGGGGGGAGGGGGGGTAAAAGGTAGGATCTGTTCTTTTTTTTATCACAATTTGGCAGTGAACGTTTTCACGTTTAAAATACAGTTTTACAAGTTCCCTTTCTCTCGCTCTGTTCGTTTTCTTTCCTTCTCTCATTTAAGAGCGACGGCGCGGTCCTAGATCTTACTTTTGCTCCGTCGGCACTTCCCTGCTATTGGCTCGCTACGATTTCAGTTTTTTTTTTTGGTTTCTTTTTTTTACAGACGAGTCTTCAAAAATATTGAACTCTCGCTATATTTCGCAGTTGCTCAGAAAAAATAAATCTTCCTCTTTCGTTTGCTCGTTTACTAACACGATAATGTACGGGACGTTCCAAAAATGAGCGTTCGTTTAAATAACGCTTCGATTACTGATTTCCTGTAATGCTGGAAGAGACTTTTATACTGTATTTCATGTAAAATCTGACAGAATAGAGAATGAAAAAGACTAACTCTCATTTCTTCGTTTTGAAGATTGCCTTAAAGTTAACTAGAAGTCGGAAATCATTGGATTGAAAAAAGAATCGAAAGATTAGTAAATTATAATTAAATAACAATAACGATGAAAATATTGAAATTGAATGGCAATTACTCTGTGTAAAGTGAGGTTGAATTGGTATAAATTTAGAAGGGGAGAATGGAAGTAATGTGTTAGTAGAAAGTGAACAGATTGTTATTCCTTTTATAAATAATATTTCCTGGAAATAAGATAAGAATCAAATAAGAATCATCCGAAAGTTTAATACAATTGAAAATATCATGAAATTATAGAGATTTATATAGCACAATATACTGTGAATTCGATTATTATGTATTCATTCCGCCGCTGTATAATGTATGAACGAAAAAGTTTAACACTTCATACTATTTAATATGAAGAAAATACATTTATTCAGTATCATTTGTACTCCATCAGATTCCACAGAAGATTCTACATAAATTCGCTCTTCCATTATCCCACGTGCTCAGTAATTTTCAACTAGTCAAAGAACAGCCATTTCTGGACACCCTGTATAAAACACAAACTCCCCGTAAATACACTTTGTTTAGCGAAAATATGTTTCACGAGTGCTCCTCAACGTTTTTTTTCTTCTCCGAGTCTTTCTCCGTTTTACCGAAATTTTTTTTCGTCTTTAATTTTTTTCTACGTTCGACCGGAGACTCCAACGAGCGGCGAGGACAGTTAATTCGTTCAAGCAGTTTTCGCGCGCAAATTCGAACTTGGAAACCAAACTGACACTGTACTCTAGGATTTCGCCAGTATCAAAATACGAGGATTCTTCGCGCAGGATAAACGGTTCGCGATTACTGTACAATAATCCTGTCGCTTTGTTCACCGACGTATCAAAAACGAAAATGAAGATTAAATTGTATTTACATCTACTTACAGTTCATTAAACGATAAGTTAACGTACCTACCGAGTCGGTTGTATCGTACGGGTTCTTTACACGTTCACACCGAATACGAGGAGATGCGTTCTCGGAACGAGAACCAAGGATTCGATGGATTTTTTTAGGTTAGACGCGAAGTCGACCGGCAAACGTGAACTCTCCGAGGATCAACCGAAATCAACCGAATTAAAAGTCGTGCTCGGTTTACCATTAACTGATTCTGCCATTTTGTGTAATATTTTGCGGTTCTGTTATTCCTCCTAACATAAAACACTTCTGCAGGCTGTTTAGAAAAATCTAGTGCATCACACCTTTCGTTTTTTGAGGATTCTTCTTTTTCTTTCGGTCAAACGATTTCTTGAATTTACGTTCACGTTAAAGCAACGATTGGTTCTCGGATCAAATGTACGATGCACTCGGGACACGAGATTTTATTTACGATAATGCTGCCAATTGTCCAAAATTATGTACTAGATTTTCAGATCATTCTGCACGGTCGCAGCATACGATAATATGCTAACCCCTGCGAATTTAAAAAAAAAAAAAAAATAGAAATGAAAAAAGAAACTCTACCCTTCAACGAGAGTCACTCGTTCGAGTTTCCAAAACGTTTATTATTCTCGAGTTTACGTTTTTCACCGATAATCAGACTAAAAATTGTTTCGTTCAATTTTTGTCGAAAAAAAATTTTGTTAAACTGCTCTCCGTTCACGGGTGACAGATGCGAGTTTACGAGAACATAGTACGTTTTTCCAACGTGTTCTTTAAGTGGCGTTACTGTCCACCCGTAAACGAAGCTTCCTATCGCTCGAGGAGCCTCGAACTTCCTAATGAATTAAAGATTATAATCGAACAAACTTCGTTTGCCTGCGCTGCGAACCATTTTTTTTTCCTAAACAGAAGTGACTCTGTACAATTTTCAATACGTATTGCTAACGGGAAATTAAACGCGTACATACAAATAATTGTCCCGTACCATGTACCCTCACGAGCACGGCTTCCGCTAGGGAAACAAGGGACGTAGGAAAAAGGCCTCCTATCAGTTGGTAAATTTATTTCAAGTACTGAAAGAATTGTTAAATCGAATGTTATTTGGCATAAATTTCAGTAATTCTTGATACCAAGTGCTAGGAGGCCCTTCCCCTACGCCACTTTTGTCGTGAAGGTACACCCAAGAGCATTAGGGAAATCGTCTCCTGCCACTTGGTATTGGGAATTATTGAAATTTATGACAAATTAACATTCGATTTAACATTTGTTTCAGTACCTCAAATAAATTTATTTAGTGGTAGGAGGCCCTTCTCTTACGTCACTTCTTTCCTCTAGCAGAAGTCGAGTTTGCTCGTGCGGGTACACTCGATTCCCGTAAGACGGACACACTTTCGAAACGTCGTTCTTGGTCCTTCTGTCACTGGCAACGTGTCCGGTGTTTACAGATGCTGTTCGTACGGACTTCTCACAACTATATTTATTGAGCACGGATACTAAACGCCGAACAGCGCACTATATCCGCACGTCAGCACTGGTTTAAACACTTGTCCGTTTAAGCGCAGTGGAAATAACAGCAAAGCCCCTTTCGATACGTCAGAACACTCAGCAATCGTGTATCACAGTGTGTTCGACGACCATTGGAGGTAAAAATTTATATGTTACTAAAAAGTGATAAAAGAAAATTATCGTAAATTATTAATGCTCTTCTATGACCTAACTTTGCCGGAAATTTCTGCGTTGCTGTAGTCAGAATGTAATTAACCTCTAAATCATTGCCTCGCTGTAACGGTAGCTTCTGGCCTGGACCATTCGGTCAATTACACTCGGATCACAGTTTCATGTCGCGAATGACCCAAGAAAGCGAATCGTTTCTGTCCAGTATCCGAATCAACGAGGAATCATCGATCGTCGTTCACAGCAAACCAGGCTCAACTTGGTTCGTTCGTGCTAACTATAGACGCTCTTGAGCCGCGTCCATTCTGCCGTAACTTTCGCCACAGTTACCTAACCTTAGCTTTTACATTAAATATATTTTTATAAATTATATATATAATTATATATATATTTTTTATAATTATATATAATTATATATACATATATATGTTAGTCGAAGTCGTCAAGTCAGTTCGAGATATTGGCAGAGTTCACCTTCGCTACCCGACCACCAATATATCATATATGCGTTGAGATCATTGAGTGCATGGATTAAAATACTTTTTTCGATACGAGTTTCTGGGTTGGCGTTGTTGATCGTCTACCGAAGTTGCAACGGAACTGATTGGTCGCCCATGACCACGTCATTACGCTCTGAATCACGATGGCGATTGACTTTAGAGGATTACAGCGATCCTGGGTGTACAATTAATCCTATTGCGACTTATTTTATCCTAGACGGCGGATTTAACACGGCCAGAAACTAGCATTACACACACACGGCCATTGCGGAATATTATGTAGAAATATATATATATATATATATATATATATATATATGTATATATTGCAATTGCATGACGCAACGTTGAATTTGGTCGCGCGCGCGTATATAAAAGGAGAAATACGGTTGTCGTTTCGTCGTCAACTAACATCTCGGCGGAACTAGTATTTCTAAGGATTTTTTTTTTTTAAAAAATACATCGTTATTCCCGATGGATCTCAATTACGGATGTACGGACTATCTAGCTCTCTGCTCGTTTTTCTTTTCTTTTTTCACTTTGTGTTTCGAATATATTCTCCCCTTTCTCTCCCTCTCTCTCATGCATCTGCGAAAATACATCTTTTCGGCGGAATAAGAATTACATTATTACTTTTTACACTCGCGGTAAGTTAAGATCTGCTTAATATCTTTTCCTTTATTTTCTGGCACGTACAGTTGGCGCTGCTAAACGCCAATGTGGAATTGACGAGACTGAGTTGAAGGTACGATATTTGTGTGCATGCGTGTTTTTTTTTTGTTTCTACCCCTCGTGATAATATCTCTTTCTCTCTACCCGCTGATTGACGATTATACATTAGCGTTTCCCAATTTTATCCTCATGCACGGTTTTTTGAACTCCCTTAAGAATTTCCGTTAACAATTCGATAATCGAATTAAGGTTAAGTTATTCGCCAATGCGAAAAACAAATCTCGTTTCTTGTCTTTCGAATTCCCTAAACAGTACAGATCAATTCAAAATTTATTGGAATAAATTCGCTAGACGCTAATAAATATATTGTTCTCGTCGCGATTGAAAATGATGAAAAATAAATCTCGAAACATAATTTCGAATTCCTTCGCCTAAAATTGTTCGCGTCATTCGTCCGTTTCTTTGAACATGATTTACGAAACCGGGAATTGGAAAACGCTGTTCCCATAAGCTATTCGCGGCACGTTCTCTTGCTCAAACCGCGAAAGTCGTTCCTATCTTAGTTAATAGCTATACAAATCATACGTATTTATCGTACAAATATTTTAGAGCCGCAATAACGCGATAATTGATTCGTTCGAAGCGAGATTATTCGTCGCGAATGCCACTGTACCGTTTGGCCTATCCGTGGTTCACTTTCGCGTTCTCTATCTGCCGTCGGCTGCGTTCGAATTCGTAGAAAAGCCTATTGCCGGCAATTATTCCTAAAGAGTCTCAATTAGACACCGTGTTGCCATTAAACATTGATATGAAAAACGTTCCCCATTGTTGTCTGAATTGAATTTGGCGCCACTGGCAGTAGGACATTCGTAACGGTGCTAAAACACATCCTATAGAAACCCCCCCCAAAAGAAATCAATTAACCGTCTCGATCCGCTTATTACAAAAATGTACAAGTGTACAGGTTGAGCAGCTTTGCGATACTTTACAATCGTAATCTAAACCGTAACAGTAGTTAACGACAGTATACCCCTCGTGATTTCGCATTAAATAATGTAATCCATTTACACGTTCATAATTGGCAGTGAATATTTTTTCTGCGACCTTTTCATTCCCACCTTCATATGCACGACCTTTCGTGTATTCTGATTCTTTTTTTTTTCGGGTCGCGATTCGATCGATGTTTCGAATTGCACGATCGAAGAAGCAATGAAAACAATTGTCTACATTCAAGCATACAACACATGCTTTATAGTTTATAACCGTGTGTAACGAGATCGATAAGAAACGCGGGCAAAGCTCGATGATAACCTCTATGTCCAGCATGTCTTATCGCGAAGCTTTCGCACGACGATGACGTCATATTTAAAGAATTACTACGTGGGTATCGTGTAATTTACAAATATAACGCAGTCTTCTCTCGTTTCTTTGTCCCGTAGCTTTCGGCCTAACCCTACCCGAGAGCTAGAAACGGTTCTCTTATTGTTGCGTTCTCGGGCCATTAACCTAAAAATCGTCTGTACAAATAGTGCTAATGATCAGAGTGTTCCGATTTGCTTCAGCAACTATACTGAACTTTGTGCGTGCCTTAAGAATCGGCAAATAGAGAACGGATCTTCAACGTTATACGGTCCAACGTGTCGAAATTTTCCAATTTCTTCTCTCCCCCACGTCCCGTTTTCTTAGTAGCTCTCAGGTACCTGAATAATGGTTATTGTTACAGTTCCGTATCGAACACAGAAATTGTACTGTCGAAGTCACTGCAGAGTGTCCAAGAAGTCCAAGTATCTGTGTTGCATGTAACCTCAGGAGGATTGGCCAGACTGAGCGGACGTGGGAGTAGACATAGACGTGTGTAGAGTAAATCCGTCGTAAACGTCCATTAAATCGCGCATTCTGTACTCTTCTAGGCAAACGAATCCTTCCAGGGATGGAGATTGTTTCCTTGCACAGTCCATACAGTGCACTACGTGTCGCTTCTCTTGCTCCCTTATGAACAGGATGTTGAACACTTCGATCTGAAACAAGATTGAGCATATAAATTACTTTACATATCATAGAAGTAAGACCAATAGATATAGATGGATAGACTGGCTCTAGATTCGAAATAATTTAGCCCTACACCACGGATAGATCTATACACTTATAACATTTTTGCTAAAGGTTAACAAAGGTTAGCGAAAATTACAGGATTAATGATAGTTTGTGTCAATATATCTTACCTCACATTGTCCACAGTAATGTGACGCTTCATTCTTTCCTCGTCCATGAAACCGAACTTCTACACCTTTACTTTTCACAAATTCTAATATCAAGCAACACTGTCTCATTGTCCTTAAGAGGCAATTTTTAATCAATTCGAACAGTCTGGGATCCGACACTTTGATATTACGGGCTAAGTTCCAAGACAAGTGCACCATTGGTACAATGGACTTGAACGACTGTAATTTATTCCATTCATAACGTTCAATTGCCAATTGATATTGACGAGCCGTTAAAGGACCCACATTCCAAGCGATGTTATTACACCACCCAACAGCTTGTACCCAATGTACACAACCTGATAGAAAAATTCCATTTATATAATTTTTATTCCATTATATCCAAATATGCTTTACAAATCTCACTCAATATTAGGTAAGTTGTATCAATTTAACAATCTGCTCACCTGCATTAACCCAGACGAGATCACCCGGCCTTTGTAGAAACCTGTACACGGGAATATTTTCCTCGTACAGATCTTCTAAAGAAGGCCACCAACTGCCATGAAGGTAATTAATATTATTTCTCTCGCAAAGAGCACAAATCACGCCCCAATATGCGTCAGGTACTGCAAACCATTCACACTCTCCTGGTCCAATGTTGATATTAATGGAACAAAAGTTGTTGTTCTCCTGATGACCAGGTGTCCTACTACCAGGCACCTATAAAAAGTCAGTAAGATTTTACAGAATGTCTTTCGTGCTGAATTAATTCTAATAATCGACTAAAACCAAAGAACACCGACCTTCATGTACAACTGAACAGTATTCATTCCCAAAATAACGTGGCCAACATGGCTGAGCATATTTCCGGCCGACACAACCCTTGCAAACGCTGGCAACTTCATCAGCTCTTGAAGCTGAGGCTTCCATTTCCTCTCATCCGACAAGTCTACATTGGTCCCAAATCGCAACATTTTCGCGCCGGGTCGACCAGCCAATCCGAACGCGTTTTTCTTCCTCCTGACAGCACCAGTGCTGTCCTTGGAGTCCGAGTCGGATAGATTAGAGGTGTGTATACCTTGAGCCTTCTCTCTCTCTTCCTTCAAGCTTTCCTGAAAGCTCGAAGCTTGGTATTGTGCGTACTTCGCAATGGTCGTGTGGCTCCTGTGACTTATGCATCCCCAAACTTTTCTACTCATCACAGGATCCCAATTTTCGTCGCTAGTTTGCTGCATTTGCGTCCTAACCTCGATGCCGTGATCAGGATTGGCCTCCACTAGTGTTTTCGTCGAAAACAGTCCTAGGTCCAGCTTCAGAGCGGCTGCCAGGCCTCGAATCACAGCTATCGGGTGCTTCAGACAGAACTCCTGCAACTGTGGACCAAACGCGTCCTTCTTATTCTCTAAGTAAACGCTAGGTGTTTGTGGCAAAAGTTGTTCCTTGGTTAGCCTCTGGTTCGGTGGATCCGGTGGCGCTGGCGGTGGCGAACGATCGCTGAGAATGGAACAATTCGGCACGCCTTTCAGTCCCTGGCCCTTGCACGCCTCGATAATTGTCTTCGCGTCCATGTCTATACTTAGTTTCTGCTCGGGCTGTGATTCGCACAAGCTTTCCAACTTGAGCACCGGCTCGACCCGGGCAACGGATTCGATTTTATTTGTACTGGACGTTGCCTCGCATTTCACGGTCTCCACCGTGGACGGTGTCTTCGCGTTACTCTTCTCGTACGTTTCCAATTTCGACGTGGACGACGGCTGCGTGTCGTCCACCTTCTCCAGTTTCACCTCTTTGATCTTCTCGTTGCTCTCTTCCAAGTTGGACGGTGAGAACGGACCCGAGCTTAGAGTACCATTATTCATGATACTCGGTGACTCCTCTTTCACGTCCAGGTCCTCGGAACCGAAATGCTTCAACAGATCTTCCGCCAGCGATGTCGCGATATCCTTCTGCGATAACAGCGCCTGTAGTTCTTGGTCCGTGACACCCAAGTCTTTGTTCCCGGCGGATCCCTCGGGATAGTTGCTCGTTGTCGATGAAATCTGAGTGTAACCCTGGGCGGTGTACTGATTGGGCTGGTATTGGTTGAACTGGCCACCGGGCGCCATTTGTCGTTGCGGGAAATTCGGGTCAGAGGCGGACTTGTAAGGCATTCCCGGTGTCTGGCTATTCCCGGTCGCCGCCGTGTTGTAACCGACGTTCGATTCCGAGAATCCTGTCTGCAGTGCAACAGTTCCACCTTGTTGCAACTGTAATGGGAACAAAAGAAACATGTAAACGTTAGGGAACGTAATATTAATTTGAATATAGGTTAAGAAAAATACGTACTGGCTGTTGAGGTATTCCATAATTTTTAATAACACCCGGCTGGGCCAACTGTGCATGATTATATCCAGTGGGGTAACCGGGCTGTCCAGGCCTCAAACCTCTTTGTGCAGCTTGCTGTTGCTGTATCCTAAGCTGCTGCTGGTGTTGCTGCATAGATCTATATTGATGCTGCAACTGAGCCAGCAGACCCTGTTGCTGTGGCGTTAAACTTCCATGATTTTGTTGGAGGAACTGTAGCATCTGTAGTTGTTGCGATGAAAGGTAAAATGGTGGTGGCCTTTGCGGTGCACCCGGTGAAACTGGCTCTTCTCCGGGCTACAAGTTTCATTCGTGTTATTATTACTTGAAGAGAAAGAAAGATTGGTGATATTTAATATTTTTATAATTTGGCAGTGAGGATTTACTTTGAATCTTTTTGTGTTAAGATTCTGTCCTTGCCCCTGTGGATAAGGAGGTGGCGGACCAGAAGGTGTGGTACCATATTTGTAGCCTGGGCCACTTGGTGGTTGTTGTTGTTGCTGTTGCCTGCTAGACATCTCAGCGCTGATGGGTAAGTTCCAAGCCTCTTCTATAGACGGCAATTGCCGCCTCCTTCATTAAAAACAGAAATATCTGTTAATGAGCGTGTCATACATTCTCAGACCTTTCTTTTGGTAATCATTCACTATTAGAAACAGAACCTTTACAACGGTCGCTTTATGCAGTGTAAAAGAAAAAACTGAAGATAATTAAAACTAAAAAAAAAAAACAAACAGAAATAGATCCTTTATAATATTGTCTTACTATTATAAGTATGTCAGATATATTGTGATTAAAAACTAATTGTAGTGAAAGACAAATATATTTTATTTCCAATAGTTATTTACATTTTGTACAATATTGTGTAATACGTAAATTTGACTGTTCTCGAAACTTTCAACTTGCACTTTAATGTTATACAAATTATCTTTTTGTACAATTAAGAATTAACTATTTATAGTTTCATTAAGATATTACTATCACTAGAGATTTTTCACTGAGATGAGTCATAACGTAGAAGTCTTTGTTGTGAAACCAATCCATTCCTTGGTTTCACAATCTAATGTCACGATTCGAAAATACTTAAACGCATCCAAATATTACGAATTGTTGAGAAACTATTTCACATAAAATACGAGTTTCCTGTAGTGTATATAACAATAAAAAGATATTCAACAGAGTAACTTAGTTTATCTATTCATTTGGAGTGCATTGTTATAATAAAGTTCTGAAAACATTCTTTTCATATTATAACACTTAGCCAAACCAACAAAAAAAAAACTTGTATTTTATTATTAATTCCGGCAGATACTTAACATTTAAATCGCTGCAAGAATCGTAAGCAAATAATACTGAATTTCAACATTAAACCTCGAGAACTGCAACAGTAAGCTGTAGTATATTATAATTGTTAATATCAGGTATTATATCATATGAAGTGCTCCAACTGTCATATTTTCGAAATGTAATATTCCTGAGTGCTATCCAATAAACTTATCCACCAAGTTTCTTCCAGCTTCGATTGCTTGGAACTTACACAGTGACTCAGCAATTTGTTATCATATACTGAAAATAACAATCAACTATAGAAATTAAAGGGTTCATAACAATTGAACGATATACTGATTAACTTTTTAATATACCCATATTAAAAAGTTTGACTGTTCACACGAAGAGAACAGGCACTTGAAGGTGACTTTGAAATTGCATGTATCTTTTACAATTTTGATTAATTTTATACAATCTCCCCAAGAACAATAGTCCTACATGAACAAATCAATGAGTCACTGTATGTCCATTAAGGGGTTTTAACAGTTAATGAATTTACTTGGTGGCGACGGAAGGCATCGGTGCTTGGCTCAAGTGACTCTGCAGGAAGTTTATCCTCTGTTGAAGGGATGGGTTCATCGGGGTGTTACCACCAGACTTAGCGCCACCCAAGCCGGCCAGTGAGCCTGTGCAAGTCGGTGTGTTGTTGTTACCTCTAAACAAGAAAATAACGCGACCGTCTTAACCTCAATCCCCCAAACTGTTTAGACAGGTCAACTTTTCACCCCTATTCAATTTTCTCTTTTTTTTTTCTTTTAAACGCTGACCCGTCTTTCGACTTACAAATTTCTCTTCACATGTTACACACATGTTTGGCGCACCATAAAATGGAGCGCTTTCTGGGACAGAGTAAACATACACAACTAGTACAATGAATATAATTACTGGCAGTGAGGACATGGGCTAAACGTGCTTTGTTACAAGCAGATGAATTTTATGAAATCTCTGTACTTTTTTATAAATTCAATATTTTGCCAGAGACAGCAAAACGAAGAAGTACATGGCTTTTGTCATAGGACAGTAATGTACAGAGCATAATTTGTTTGATGGTGCAACTCAGAGGGTATTCATTCTACAGGAAAGAATGCGTGAAAATGTGGAATAAAATTTTTTTAGAATAGTTTTTATTCTGAAGATAATAAATTGAAATATTAACCAGGTAGATCTCTAGTATCCAATGGTGTACTTGACATAGTCAATATACAGATTCATTCTAGATTATTGATATATTTTTTCACGTTGAATCATTATCCTTTGGGTTGAATCGCCACATTTGGAACACTGTTGTATACTTTCAGACAGTCACATTTTATACTTTATAGTTTAATAAAGTAAGAATAGATTGACACAATAATGTATATCATTTTGATTACATTTTATTCCAGATCGAGAACAATATACTCACTACTGAGTTATATTGAAGACAATAAAATGTGTGCTATATATAAGTAACATGTACAAGTGCCGGGACTCAGGGTTAAGTTAAGCTTTCTGATCAAATTATTCAAAGACGTTAACCACTTGAAACATATGAAACAATCATATATGTATTTATGTAACAACAAATGACAGGGCATGTACATGTACATTCAGAAAAATATCCTGGATAGAATTTTGTGTTTTGCACCAATTTTCTCACAAAATTTGCACTGCTCAAGTGGTTAATCCTACGTATGCTGCACTAAATGGAATAAGGTGATCAACGATTCAATGTCATTTAGTAAAGCTAAAGAATGTACAACTATACAGTGTCGTAGCTAATGTAAGGGAGTGCAAATAAGTGCAACTTGAACTCGTTGTAAGGGGAACGTTAAAAACTGAAAGAATTGCTTCCGAAAGAAAACGTTCCTCATACACATATCCGTATGGTAAAAAAGTGCATGTCTGCGCCTTTATTTTACCTGGATGCGTTGACGTAACAAGCTAGTGCGTCTTTAGGCTGGCTAACGCTTTCGTACAAAATGCCGAGATTAGTCCACGCAGCCGAATGTGATTTATCTAACTGTACTGCGCATATATAAGCTTGCAGAGCATCCATAGGCTGGTTCTGCTGCTGGTATAAAACGCCTATGCTGCACCACGTGTCAGCGTTTCCTTCTGACTTTTCCACAGAATTTCTGCAACAATGGATAGTTAAATTAGTAACTGATATAATAATTAATAGCTGAAAATCTGAAGCTATTTCTTGAAAGGAGTTATGGAGCATTATATTGCAACGAGGTAAAACTTAGATTCTTGGAGATAAAGAGTCATGTACTGATATCCGATCAGCGTATAATTGTTTTAACCCTTTCAGACCTGGTGGTCACATTTATGTACATGATGTTTCTTGCAATTTCACACAAAGTCGTAGGTACAGTGTGTTGTAGATCCATAGATTTCTTATAAATTTGAATTTTTTCATGTTCTGAATGTGTTTAGTAGGTCTAGTGAATTCAGAATTATATAACATTGATTACATACTGGACAGTGACAGCTAATAGTAGGAACTCGAAAGCAGTACAACTTTCCACACACCTTCAGTTTCAAGTGTTAATACATTATTATTGTGTTATAAACTGCTGTGTATATTTCTTTCCACATTTGTGCTCTCGTAGGTGTCATGCCATACTTGAGTCCTAATGTACACATGTGTGTATATTTAATATCTACAAAATGATGGGACATATAAATCTTTTTTAAAATGTGTAATCAAATTTTTTTTTACTCTTGGAAGAAAATTCAAGTCTGAAAGGGTTAATAGTTCTGGATTAGATTCTGATGCATCAACTCATGACACGGTTTTTATAGATTCTGTAATTCCTCTCAATTTTAAACTCATAGTTTTTAAAAAATTCTGTGGGATTTTAAGTTTTCTAATTCCCTACAATTCTATACGTTGTAATTCTCATCCGTAGACTGTGGATGGCAATCCAATTTGAACTTTTTAACGGTTAATTTCTAAGAACAAATATTCACTGTAAATTTATGATAGTAAAAAACCATCATTAAACTCGACTAAAGGTTTCATTTTATTGTTTTACACAGTGTGTCTCTATTCAATTCTGTTCATGATCAGATTGCAGATTTCACATAATTTTAGCAGATTGTGCGTACCACACCACATACAAAATTTTAACCAGATTAATAAAACTAGATGGTACTTTTAATTTAATTCCTCTGTAAAATTGTTTAAGGAATTGTACATTTGTATGAACATATTGCAGCCCATTCAGTGTGTACAGCAGAGTTTTAACGAATTTCTGTCATTAAATTACCTATAAGCAATAAATGCATCATGAACTTTTCCAGAAGCAGCAAGGCAACGTCCCAGCAGATAAAGGCTTTGGCCGCTCTTCGGTTCTGCCTCGATAGACTTTTGAAGACAGTGAATAGCAATCGCTTGCTTCTGCTGTCTAGTTATGCCCAATATAGTACAGTCAATGACATGGTACATCCATCCTGAAAAACAACATAAACCGAGGATTGACTTCACTGTATTATTCTTACAGATTATCAAATGAAAACTAATTCATACTGTAACTTCTGAAGCTATTAACAGAAGAAATTCTTGTTTTTATAAAATTAGTTCATTAATTGCCAATTAATGAAATAAAAAATTTATTTCATGCCTGTTTAAGTAACAGAATCAATCATTTTCCACTGACAACTGGGCCAAGTTATGCAGAAAGCTATCAACCCTCAATAATCCGAAACGAAGTACATCCAGTTTGAAGTTTTAATTTAAAAAGACAAAATATCATTATTTCTGTTGGTTATATTTTATTTCTTCTTGTTGTTTAACAATGCTTTTTAATTATAATGTATAATTAATATTATTTTACATTTCCTATAGTTGATTTTAATTTTCTATAGCTTGGTAGTTTTAATAATTGTACAATGTAAGAGTTGTTCTGTGGGTTGGTAATTTTTTGCAAAATACACATCACAAAATTATGGAACTTCTACTGTGTTTAACTAATTTTTTGTCATTTTGAGGGTTGGTTAATTTTTGCATAACTTGACCCAGGTCAGAAACATCGAATTTCAATGTACTTTAATTCATCAAGTTCAATACATTTTTAATGACTTGATGATATTCAAATCTCATTATACTGTGCATTTAATTCATTTATGATATGTGCAAGTGCACACAACAATACAAACAAAACTTGATTAAGCTCAGATTTCAGATTTAACTTAACACATTATCTACAGGTTGTTATTTATTATATTAGTAGATCCAACGATCAACAGATGAGGAACTATTATTAAACAGTTCAATATCACAGTAGCAAATCACATTCACGGAAAATCGCAAAAACTTGAACAAAATAACGTAACATTTTGTTCTGTAACCCCAATCTAAGGGTAATATAGACTACTTATCTATAAACACTGAAATTTAAAAGCCTATTAATAAGCTACCGGCAAATAAAGCGTTAAGAAACCCTTCTATACACGAATCAATAAAAATTTGTTATCTGCACAAAGATCTCCAGGCTACTCATCACTAGACTTGCAGATATTATGCAATTACAGCAAAATCAATTTGTTAAATACACACTTTAGTCTTAATACAGTCTCACATTACAGGAAATGATTTTCCTCTGGCTCTAATTTTTCTGGACTCATTCATGAAAATTGATATTTGAATAAATATCCTGAATCTATTAGTAATGTTTTCCCAAATACAATGATAAGCTTCAATATCTTCCCAACAATGAATCTCCAATTTATTTCCCAAAAAATATAGGAATTGATTTAGTTCTGACTCTAATTTTTCTGGACTCATTCATGAAAATTGATATTTGAATAAATATCCTGAATCTACTATTAAAGTTTTCCCAAATACAATGATAAGCTTCAATATCTCCCCAACAATGAATCTCCAATTTATTTCCCAAGAAATATAGAAATTGATTTTCCTCTGACTAATATTTCTGAACTCATTCATGAAAATTAATATTTACATAAACATCCTCAATCTACTAATCGCGTTTTGCCAAATACAAAACAATGTAATAATTTCCAATCTCTTCTCAATAATGAATCTCCAATTTTTATTCCCAAAAAATATGAACGCAAATCGCTCTACCTGAATTCCCGGAGGCTCCTGCAGACTACCGGAAGTCCGTTCACGCGAGGATCACGCAAGGATCCATAACACCCTCCAAACTCTGCACGTGCACACATATATTCACGTGTACACATACATACGACGATATAACTATCAGAAACAAGAAAAATCGAGTGAAACGACGCACGAACAACTGAAGTAACGACGAACACTGCCGTGCCAACCGAAAAGACGTCCGAATGGAGGATCAACGTGTCGGAGGATCAACGTTCCGGTGGATCGCACGTCGCCGAATCGAGGGGGACGTGTAGTCTCTGCACTAGACGAGTACCGAACTGAATAGATTTTCGCAGGTATGGCCTAGGGTAGCCACTTTTACCCCACTCTCCCTTCGAAGCGAGTCTCGAATTACAACCCTCTATAAACATAGGCGTAGACGCTGCTGCCCAGCCTCTAGGTCTACAATCAGAACATTGATTTCAAGTGAAACGTCCTTGAAACATCGAAGGACCTTCGACAAAGTCACAATCAAGAATGTCTACAAAAGTCTACTGAGGAAGTATGAAAAATTTGTATTGATATAAATTTCATTGGATTTAGAGTGCTACTGTCCAGCCTCTAGATCTACAATCAAAACATTGATTTCAAGTGAAACGTCCTTGAAATATTGAAGGACTTTCGACAAAGTCTCAATCAAGAATGTCTACAAAAATCCACTGAGGAAATACGAAAAATTTGTATTGATATAAATTTCATTGGATTTAGAGTGCTGCTGCCCAGCCTCTAGATCTACAATCGGAACATGGATTTCAAGTGAAACTTCCTTGAAATATTGAAGGACCTTCGACAAAGTCACAATCAAGAATGTCTACAAAAATCCACAGAGGAAGTACGAAAAATTTGTATTGATATCAATCTCATTGGATTTAGAGTGTTGCTGCCCAGCCTCTAGATCTACAATCAGAACATGGATTTCAAGTGAAACGTCCTTGAAACATCGAAGAACCTTCGACAAAGTCACAATCAAGAATGTCTACAAAAATGTACTGATGAAGTACGAAAAATTTGTATCGATATAAATTTCATTGGATTTAGAGTGCTGTTGCCTAGCTTCTGGATCTACAATCAGAACATGGATTTCAAGTAAAACTTCCTTGAAATATTGAAGGACCTTCGACAAAGTCACACTTGAGAATGTCTACAAAAATCTACTGAGAAAGTATGAAAAATTTGTATTAACGTAAATTTTTGTGGATTCAGAGTCGAGGCTAGATTATTTTATATTCTATAGAATAGAAGCTGGTCTCTACTGGCTTGGTTCTTTAAAGTGTGCACGGTGTACGCGTGTATATGTGGCATCCTCAAAGGCAGCTGTTAGCCTGTAACGGTACACCTTTATTTTCCAGTTCTCTCGTTCATTGTCATCCACCGTGCAATAGACCTGCTTCGACCGTGATGGCGAAGACGACAGTTTGCGTTCGATGGATGCGGGTTACTGGGCTCTTGTGTTCCACGGGGCGTAGGCCGGGGGAATTAAACGACGGGGGCTAATAAGACCTGTTGATGGAGGACAAGAATGAACCTGGGGATATCGGCGCACAGTGGTCTGGATCGGAAAATTGAGCGACATTTTTCTATAACTTTTGAACCATAAGAGATATTGAGACGAAATTTAGAATCAATAATATATTAATGTTAAGTAACAAATAGGTTAAAGAAAAACTGATAATAATTTTATTTTAACAATATTATTATTTAGTTATTAATTCCACAGCTTCGGGATCTAAATATTTAATTTTTTTTTGTATACGATCTTAGTCGCATGTTAGATGTACAGGGTATGGGCTATAACTATGTCCACTTTGAATATTGCCGTTATTTGTAATAATATGAAAAAATGTTATATACAAAACTTACACGGTATAGAGGGGGGCATATTGTGACACAAACATTTTCTGCGTGGGTGAAGGCATAGAGGAGATTTCAAGGTCATCTCTATTTTTTTTAATGGAGTGCTATGTTTTTTTTATCCCGATGTGATAGCCGGTGTTGAGTCGACTTCAGCGAGCTATCATTGAAGGTCATGCAAGGTCAAATGTGGTAGTAAAATAAACTTTCTCACACTAAAGGAGATGCTCGAAGTGGTGACCCTTTGCGTCAATGCAAAGTTGCAATCTTCGTATCGCTGCAACACGTGCATGTCTTATCGTTTCTGAACTTATTCCAGCACATGTTGCAATTATGATGCAGCGATACGAAGATTGCAACTTTGCATTGACGCAAAGGGTCACCACTTCGAGCATCTCCTGTAGTGTCAAAAAGTTTATTTTATTAAAAAAACATAGCATTCCATTAAAAAAAAATAGAGATGACCTTGAAATCTCCTCTATGCCTCCATCCACGCAGAAAATGTTTGTGTCACAATATTCCCCCCTCTATACTGTATAAGTTTTGTATACAACATTTTTTCATATTATTACAAATAACGGCAATATTCAAAGTGGACATAGTTATTACCCCACCCTGTATAAGGATCGCTCGTTAAAAGTAATCTGTACAATATATCTTCATTTGTTATTAATCGAGTCATTTCCAGTCACGAATCATCCCTGGACAGAAAAATAAAGGGCCAAGGAATCCTTGGTTTGAGGGAAAATGGTCAAAATTCAACTCGATGATTCTCAGCGATGCAGTCTACCTATATTTATTTGTGTTTTATTTGCTCCATAATCATATAATATAATATTAATAATAATGTAAGTTACGGCTTTTTTTTGCTTACGTAGTCGCATGTCTGACGCTTAATATTACACTTCCATTTTTTAACTTTAATTACCAGAGTCCCAATTTAGTAACAAGATGTTTTGTACACAATTCTTTATACGTTACAGTTTCATTAAGTAAAATAAGTAAACTGGCAGTATTAGAGACACTGACAGTAATTGGGGCCTTTTGTCCAACTGAAAAAATTTTGTAACCATTAGACTGCGGATGTTTATTCAATTATAGCATCTTTTAAATTTAATAAAAATAATTAATTTAATTTAATTTAGTAAATAATAAAATTTAGTACTATTATATGTTATTATTAACGTAGTAAAGCCTCTAGCAGAGAATTCCAAATTCTGCTCCATTTTAATTTTTAGATGTTAGTATTTGAAATTATGAATTTGCATAAACTTTCGCAGTTTGTTAACGACTATAATCGTTATTCCCCTGGACTCTTCATATGCTTAGAACCCGGCCAGAAAATATTTACTGCTTTTTCAAAGTCCTCTGAGATGCTATTAAATGGTGCCAGCACTCAGAGACATTATATTTAGTTATTCGAATAGAAAAAAAAAATAGAAAAAAATAAAACAAGACCGTGTTTGAACAGTTTCCAAGTATCCAGAATGAGAATTGCGGTGAAAAAATAACTACAACATAATTCAGGCCTTAAAGGGTTAAACACGTGCCGTGGGAAACCGCGGGTATCTCAACAAGTTATTACACAATCGTAGACCGCGGCAGGTTAAATGCACGCCCGATTCTAAATGGAATTGGAAGTTGTAGCGGCTCTCTCGTCAAACCATCATCCCGCGTAGTTGAACCGTGCCCAGGATATATCCCTAATTGTCGTTCGTCAATTAGGCCACAGTTGATATTTACGGAAATTTCATTTGTCAACCGGATACTTTTAAAATATTCAAAGTTGAGTAAATGTTTTTTTTTAACATATATAGCAAAAACCATATTTTGTTAATTCATGACAAAAACAGCCGGTCACTGGTGAAAGTCACGTAGCGAAAATCCTTTGTTTATCAAATGGGGTAGATGTCCCAATTACTGTCACCTCAGAAATCAAAGTAATTCTTATATACTTGAACTTTGACTAACAAAAAGCCGACATAGTGGTGACTATTTAAATGTTTAGTGATTTTAGATACGAATATTTTATGATAAATAAGATGGTTTTTATGTATACTGCTACGTTAAGTAAAAATTGAAATTTTCATAGGTTCATTTATGTAAAGGAAAATCTAGTACGGTGGATGCACCAGTGAATGAACATTATACATATGTAAGAACGAGTAAATTAAGTTACTAAAATAAGTAAATGATTAAATATTGATTCCCTTCAATTCCTTGTTTCAAATTCAAACAATTTTCGTGCCATTAGTTAGAAATGTTCATTTACTTAACATTGTTCATTCACAGGTGAAATCTGTATTTTCTTCTTTTTAATTTAATTAATTACATTTTATTTACCGTTTACATAAAACGGTATACATATTGAAGAATCTAATTTTCATGTGCCAAATATGTATTACATATTATTATCATTTAAAATTCGATTTTAATAGTTACGAAATCTCGTAAGTTTTCTCTCATTGGTACGTTTACCCTACAATATACTGGGTTAAGAAATTCGATCGTTTACCCTAGATAGGTGTATGTTCCTTTATCGTGGTTTCCAAAGAAAGTTATTAACCTTTAGCACAGACGAGATATAACAATAGACCTAACATTTTATGGGACTTGGTGTCCCACGAAAATCACGCTGGTTCGAGCGTACTTCTCCATGAAAGTTTCCGATTTCAGGAACTATGTTCGACACCGTGATAACGCATAGCACACATACATCCGCGACTGCATATAGCAATACATACATACATTATTGCTTCGGTTTCACTAGCAAAGAATGTAATACTGATATGGTTATGGGACTTCTAACGCCCCCGAAACATGGGACAGAATTTCTTCTATTCTTATATCTTCTCTGTGCCTTTAGATTGCCGGCATATTTTAATTAAAAAAGTGGTCTTTTTTAGCCAAAAATTTATGTTCACATATACATACACCGTATGCACTGCACTGAATTTTGCGTTTTGTCAATGTCCTAAAAGGGATACTCTTGACAGTTTAAAGGTTAATCTTCACAAACGAGAAAATCACGTATCCACGCGCCCGCAATATTTCTGCATTATTTCCTAGACAACAATATTTCCTATTCCATTCAAATATTGTTGGGTTCGTTGTAGGAGGATATTTTCACTCTGGTGGACAAATAAATACAGGAAACTTTAGTAAAACTTTATTGGGTTCCCAATACGTCAATTTTGTCAATTTCAAATTGATATCAATTGTAAACTGCCTCGAATGGACATGTTCTCTCTCTCAAAGAAAGAAGAAAATAGTAGTTATCCATCACTCAACTCAATATAAATACAGTTATACATCTTACGTCAAGCATAATGGCACCAAGAAACGTCTCGTAACCTGACATTACTTGTAAAATGTCCCGAATCGACGTGATCTCTCTCTAAAAAAAAATAAGCAAAACACGGCAGTTCTCCAGCACTCAACTTATTAAATACAGTTACATTTTATTACATAAACCCCTCGGAACACACGATCATCCAATAAAGCCCGATTTTCAATTCATCGCGATATCCTCGGTGGTTCAGCGCACGCAGTGGCAGCATGGCAGGTCCCCAAAACGGTACGGGACTCTCTTTACAACCTGTTTACGGCTTCTCGCGTGTCGGTTCCGCGACCGGTTCGACAGTTATCCCCCCACCCCCCTCCAAAGCCGTTTTCCCCGCCATTCGTCCGTCTCGTGAGTGAAGAACGCTTGGTCGTTCAGAGATCAACAACGACCAACCCAGGGGTGGTTGGCCCCGGGGCGGATAATCATCGGTCGGAAACCTGGACGACCGTGTATACGATTTCCTCGAAGTTTGTGCGATTTTATTGTCGTGGGTGATTATACCGACCGGTGTAATTACGTTGTAAATGGCTTAGCCAGGGGTTCAGGGTGTATTGTTTCCGCGTTTTACGCCTGTTTACCTGGCGGACTCATGTTTTTCGACGGTTCTTCGATAACATCCTGAGAGGCGAACTACTGTATACTTGTGGTGGTGGAAGAACGTGAGAATTGGGTATTTGAATTGCCTGTTTTTTTCAAATTAATTCGTTGACCGATAAGTCGTTCGAGACTCGAAGTGATTTGAGGTTATGGTAACCCTTAACATTAGAACTACCAGCATTGAATGTATGCTAAGTTAAATTGTGTAATATTTAATGTATAATGCAATATAGCTTAGTGTACTATAATATGAAGTGTTTAAGAAATTAGAGGTTAACATAAATTCCGATGAAAGTATCTGTAAGGTTTCGATAATTTTAAAATAAAAAATCTGAAGTCCGTCATTTTGACGGACTCGGTTGTTCTAATGTTAACCGGCTTTCCATTCCACTATTGCGATATGGCTACGTGTGCGAAATTACGAAATAAAGGATTAGTATCATGTATGTTTTCATTTTGTTTTTCGTTTTCTTTTTTCATTTTTTTATTTACGTGAGCACTTTTAATATCTCAGTTGTTTTTGAAAATAGAACAAAATGTAAGAAGACAGTGTTAATTGGTTGGAAGGGGTAAATACTGTGTTACGCGAAACATTTTTCTCGAGGTTATATTTTCCGAATTTTTTAGGTTATCGGTTATTTGTCAAGACGAACCCAGACCTACAGTAGTGTGACCTTCGTTTGACTTTGAGTACGAAAAATCCACAAGTGTAAAGGAGTTGATTTAAATAATAAAGCAAGTACGATGGAGGGATTAGTGCAAAATTTATTCTAATAAATGCTGAATGTGATATTCATCAACTTTGATATATTTTTGTAGACTCTAAATGATTTTTCGTACTCAATCTCGAGATAATAATAATAAATGATAATGGATTTTTCATACTTAAGGTCACGTGAAGGTCATACCGTTATAAGTCATTGGATTGATTTTGAACTCAACTACATCATGATGTTAAAAATATATATTCCCGTTTAAAAAAACAACGATGACCTTATAATTTCGAAAAATACGACCTTGAGGAAAATTTTGTTATTTATCACAGTATTTGCCTTTCCAACAAAATAATATTTTCCTGTGACATTTCTTTTTATCTTCAAAAACAGGTGAGATACTAAAGGTGCTCGCGTTAAGTGGGACACCCTGTATATGCATATAGTTTTATACATTACTTTACTGACTACGTATATAAAAGTGGAACAGCCAAACAAATTCCGGACGCTAGCAACAGAGGCAAAAGAATGATCCGAAGTACAATACGGAGTAAATTAAGTAAACTATTCATTTAGAATAAAAGTATACAATTTCACACTTGGTCTGCCAAGCGCTTCAGCAATGAAGTGCCCAATAAACCCTGTGACCACTAAGCACAGGAACAAAAAAAATTCTCATAAAATTTTCGATTCAATTATAAACTACATACAGTAAATTATCGATGAGTGTTCGAATGCTCCTTGCACAGACAAGGAGAGGTCCCCAGGTGTAACTCTGACTTTTTAATGAGGTTTAGCACAGTGATAGATCTTGAAATTCCGAAGCCAAAGATATTTATTTCAGCTTCATACGACCATTAGTTTATGAAATATTTAATGTTCAGTGCCGAGGTGCCTTGAGACAATAATCGAGGATTTACTGTATTTGCAGTACCATTCAACTATACACTGTAGTGTGTCAGCTAAGAAAACTGTGGAGCCCAACACAGTAAGAAAACTTTTTTTCTATGACAAAATGAACATTTCTAGAAAGGTCTTCTAAGACTGGAAAGTAATATTTCTGGCCGAGTAACGAAGCAACACAGGAATCCCCGCAGGGTTCCCCTAGTCGCACGGTGGTCTCTATTCAGCCTTATATACACCTTTTCCACGGTTTTTCATACGACCCGTGTACCTTTCTCGAGGGTTTTTGTGACGTGCAAGTGGGTCAGCGACGACGTGCCGCTTGACCTGTATAATCTTTCGGGCTCCCTACCTGCTTGGGCCGTGTCACGTAGGCGCTCTCTGCCTCATTAAACGGGTGTCGAGTACGCTCGCAACACACATTTTGCCGGGAGCCACGCGGGTAAGCCCCGATTTAAACCCCTCGGAGGGCGGAACGTTTTTCACGATCGAATAAATGACGGGTACACCTGGGTCCGTATACAGGGTGTACCAAAATAGGTGTAAGTCCTTGAACTGGGTGATTCTTGGGGTGATTTGAAACAACTTTTTCCTTAACGAAAGAGTTCTCCCAGATGATTTAAACCCATAGAATACAATACTGACAAGAGTTTGCCTGCTGAAACCTGGGACACCCTGTATGCAAAAATCAGTAAGTAGTGCCAATGGTGTATTATAGTGACTATAGGTGTGACCCTCTCAGTTGGTGTGTTGTGTGATACCCTTGATTCAGGGCTGTACTTATTTGGTTCCATTTACTTTCTTTTATTACACATTTGACATATTTTTTGTACCCCTCAAATTTGGAATATTTTTTTTTCATAGGACTTCAAACTATTTGAGAGGATAACAAATGTATATTTATCTTTTGATATACGTATACCTCTAAAGCTCCAACAGCCACCACCCGCAAAATATAATACATTGCCGTCCCTGGGCGCTTGATTTGCCACAGAAATGTTTAAAGGCGTGAAGGACCCAAAACGCCTGCTGCTTTCTACGAAGTCATTATAATTCGGAAAGGCACTATACGCGATCATAATTATAGAAAAGGTAACTAGAAGAACCGGCGCCAAATTTGAAATAATAAGAACCGCAATTATTTTTGCAGCGACCTAATATTCTGGTATTCTTGAAATTATTCTGGTATTCTTGAAATTATTCTGGCATTCTTGAAATTATTCTGGTATTCTTGAAAATATTCTGGTATTCTTGAAAATATTCTGGTATTCTTGAAATTATTCTGGTATTCTTGAAATTATTCTGGTATTCTTGAAAATATTCTGATATTTTTATAATACGTTAATACAATACAACTGGTACGCTTCAGTTACATTTCTGTGAGCTGGAACGGTGCGTGAGATTTCTGAAAATTTGGTTCAAAATCGAACCAGACAGTGTTGTTCGAGGGTTAATGCAATGGCACCTGGAACCCTAGTACTGGGTAACTTCGTAATCGGCTTTGTAATTCGCAGAAAGATATATTTTTACCTTCAGCCTTTTAATGGGGGTTTGTTTAGTGACCGAAATCATGGCCGTATACATAGCCATTTGCATTCACGATAGGAACTTTGTTTAATAATAATAAAGAATATACGAAGATATTAATAGTCGTTCAGTATAGTAGAATTATTATTATTATTAAGTAATTAATAGCAGATTCAATTGAATGGTACTCTTTGGTATTGGTTTTTGTATAATGATCTATGACAACAATAATTTATTTGAACAAACGATGTGTACCATAATCAACTGAGTGTTCCATAAGGGACTCTTTATGTGTGTTACAGCTTAACTGAATTTAAAATCTTAATCTTGGTTCAATTAAGAAAGAAAGTGATGTTAGTTATGAATAACGACTGTGAACAGAAATATGGACTTATTGTACGATTGCTGAAGTTTTGACATGTTCACAATATGTATATACAGGGTGTCCCACCTAACTCTGCCACCCTTAATTATTCTCTTATTTGTCACGGTACAAAAAAGTGGTTCAGGGAAAGTTAGTGTATTTTAGGGAGAAAATTAGGCTATGAGATTGAAGGTCATCTCAAGGTCATATCTTCTGAGATTTCTCTAATGGTAACGTTTTTTTTTTAATGGAATGACCTATTTTTTTATTGCTATTACTAAAATAATAAATAATGCGATTATGGCGTTTATTTTCTGCAATTCATTTTTTGTGACCTTCCACCTCAACCAGTTACGTGTGAAATTTTCAGCCTAAGGTCATTTCAAGGTCATAGTGTGATACATTGTTCGATACGTTTTGATCTCCTTTTTGTAATGGCAAACAAAAAAATAGGGCATTCCATTTAAAAAAAACGTTACCATTAGAGAAATCTCAGAAGATATGACCTTGACATGACGATCAATCTCATAGCCTAATTTCTCCCCTAAAATAGACTAACTTTCTGCCGAACCGTTTTTTTGTACCGTGACAAATAAGAGAATGATTAGGGGTGGCAGAGTTAGGTGGGACACCCTGTATAATGACTTCCGTTGTACAGAAATAGCAGGTGAAGTTATGGTAATTTAATTTACAATTAACTCAATTCAATTTTACTAAAATATACGTGAAATAACCCGTAATGACGTGCATTTACATTATTGTATAATGTATTAAATAAGTAATTTTACAAAGTAATTAATTCAGTTATCGATTGCATGATAATTGTATTAAGTGGTATACATTGTCCGAACGAATACGAATCGCGAAAGGGAGGAATGAACTGGGAAAGCGTAAAAGATCAAAAACATTAACCACGAGTAGTCGGTTATAAATAAAACAATTTTAAATCAATGGAGCATGAAAATTAAATGTAAACGGGAGAGGCCGAATGAACGGCGGAAATGAATGAAAGAGGTGAAGAGACGGTGAAATATAGATTGGGACGGGATAATAAAGAGGGGGAAAAAGAGGATTTGGAGCGGAGAGTTCGTGAGATTCGCGTAAACGAGAAACATATTTTATAATTGCGTGGAACAGGCAAAAATCTCGACAGTATCAGCTACAACGGTATAACAAATAAAAGAATTTTAAATGAATAACAAACAGCAATTAACCGGCACGTCGACGAAAACCAAACCAACGATATACTTTATTTACATTTATAAATCAAATGGATAAAAAAGAGTGTAGTTCAGATTAAAGGAGGTTAATAAAAAAATATTTATTTCTGAAGGATGCTGCGGAAGAAGGTATATAATAAGAAGATGAAAGCAGGTAAAATTTAATTAGGTTAAAGTAGAGATACTTATTCGGTAAATAAAATAAATTTTTAATCAATAACAAGCAGAAATAAACCTACTTGTAGACAAAAACGAAAATTATAAAAATAACTGAAATAGAGAAAAAAAAGAGCGAAGTTTAAATTAAAGGAGGTTAATAACAAAATATTTATTTCGAAAGGATGCTGGGGATGGAGATACATAATAAGAAGATGGAAACAGGTAAAATTTAATTAGGTTACAAAGATAATTATTAGGTAAATAAAATGAATTTTTAATCAATAGAAATAAACCTACTCTTAAACAAAAATAAAAATTATATAAATAAAATAGGGGGTGGCAGGAGGTGGCGATGAAGGTGTTAGGTGACGAGGGGGAGGGGGAGGGGGAGGAATGGACGAGGAGAGTGGAAGAGAGAAGAGAAGAATGTGAGAGAATGAGGATTGGATGAAAGAAGAGATGAGAATGAGACTACTCTCTCTGCAGACGAGCAGAAGCGGAGGCCAGGTTAGGGAAGGGGTGTGTGTGTGTATTAGCGGGGGTAGGTTAAGAGAGCGAGAATTTTTGTAAGATGTAGGATACGTAGATTAAGTCTAGAAGTAAGAGACAAGATGTAAGGAATTGTAGCCCCTAGGGGAACAATAAATTCACATATATAAATAAATGAAATAGATAAACAAAGAAAAGCAAAGTTTAGATTAAAGAAGGTTAATAAAAAAATATTTCTCAAAGACGCTGCAGAAGAAAATACATAATAAGAAGGGGGTGAAAGAGGTAAAATTTCATCAGGTTAAGTAGCCACAACCAGGCAGAAAATAAAAAAAAATTTAAAACAATAACAAACGAAGATTAACCTACTCGTGGAGAAGAATCGAGCAGAATGATGGAAATGAAGCAAATAAATGAAAAAAATTATGAAACTACGATTAAAGGACGCTAATAAAAAAAATATTTATTTACAAAAAAAATCGAACAAGATAATGGGAATGAAACGATTGAATGAAAAAAGTATGAAATTGCGATTAAAGGAAGCTAATAAAAAAAAATTATTTATAAAAGACGCTGCACAAGTAACAACGGGGATATGGGAGTGAAAGAAACAGAATGAAAAGGGACAAAAGATGGTTCCTCTAATCGCGTCTCCTTATCGAATCTCATTGTCCGTCCTCGTCTCCCGCCCCCATTCTTCTCTTAGCCTGGTCGTGCACACCCCCGCGTCTCTCCACCCTTCCTCCACCCGAAACTCATCCACTGAGCCCGCCCCGGCCCGGAATAAATCAATACACGTGTCTGCTACTTGGTTGTACACTAGGGCCGAACCTTAAAACGGCCTCAAACGGCGCGTGGCTCGGCATGTCTGTCCCTTCGATCGGTAAGCGATGATACGAAAGGGTCATTTCACGCGAAGTTGGACACTTTTTGGAGTAACATTTGGTTGAAACTTGGACATGTTGTAGTCTTTAATGATATATAAACATATCTTGAAGGATTTTGGAAAATTTCTTCAATTGTTTGAAATATAGTGTCAACCATTTTCCAATAAATTATAACTGTTGAACTAAGAAACTGATCAAAATGGGCTTTGTGGATCCTTACAAGGGAGACATGAGCGTACCATAAAAATTATTTCTGTTAAAAAAACATATTTTCTAACCATTTATCTTGCAATTATTTAAAGAAATGCAATTTCGTAATAGCAGACCACAATTTCAAAATTTGGAAAAGATGAGGATACAGTCCTATTTATCCTCTTTATGGACAAATTTTAACAAATATAGACACTTCAGAATTGGCCATATGCAAAATTAATTGAAGTTAATGCTGCGTCGAAACACACACCAAGCTGTTGCCAATTTTTAATGTGTATTCTGAAACATGAGTTTCATGGGAACATCGTCTGTATCTTTTATTTTATCCATTCTTGGATGGTACGAAGTAGAAGCTCACCGAAAATTTTATACAAAAAACAATGGACGGCTTAAATGGGACATCCAGATCCATAGTTTCTCGATGTTGTGGACATTCCCAAATAGACAATGTATAAAGAGAAAGAAAAAAAACTCGAGGACATTTAGAAAGTACAGATTCCTACCGATTATCGTCCCGAACTGGGGTCCACGCCGGGACAATAATCTTATAGGGACAATTACTTCAGACCCTCGTAAATTCGTTTTTTGTCCGAAGTCCGAGCCTCGACAACAAAAACAGAGGGGCAACAAAGTATGTGCTTGACAGCCCCCCCCCCCAGAAGGGGAAAAGGCCTGGATAATAATCGTGTAGAACAAACCAGACGATAATCGAGTGGAGTCTGTATATCGAAGTGTGTTCGACCTAAGAAAACAACAGTTACGCAAGGCAGGCGTTGATTACGTAATGTAACATCAACAGTATCCGTAATTCAAATAACACAGCAAACGGTTTTTATCCGAAAACATTTGTTCGAAAACATTTGTCCTGTACTGTATATCTGTGTGCTTTGCGTAAAGGTGCCCTCAGACGGCGCGTGACTTGGCAAACCTGTCTCCTTGTCGGTAAATAGCGACGAAAGAGATACATTGTCGACCCATGAATGTTTTTTTATTTGAAACGAAGCTTGTCGAACAACTATGGACTGACAATTTATCTTGCGTCAGCGATTACTAACGAACGGGACAGACTCGCCGAGCCACGCGCCGTCTGAGCCCGCCTTTAGGTCGAATATTGAGGTGGCGAAAGTTTCGCCCGGCCAAAAAGCGATTCACGGGGTTGGGTTTAATTGACTTTGGAGGGGCTGTGGCCCTACCCCGACGGCGGCGTCGGGACGTTATCGCTGGAAAATAAATGCTCCGCGTCCGATTCGACCCGCGATTGTTCAATTACGGTCGGAACTGGCGGACGCCTGGCAGTCGACGCTCACTGGGGAATTTTTAATAACGCCCAATAGGGGTGGTGGTATTTTTTTTTCTGCTCCTTGTGTGGGTTGAGATGGAACGGAAGATGTAGAAAATTAATAAGCTTTGTTTTCTATTTTTTTTTTTATAATTTTTTAATTTCGATTGCAGATTAAGTATTTTGATTGTATTGGAATTATACTAGATGGGCCAAAATTGGGTACTATTACACAGGGTATCCCACCTAACGTGAACACCTTTTGATTTGCGGAAAATTTCATTTAATAAATGCTCAAAGCGATGTCCATCAATTTTGATACATTTGTATACTAATCGCTCTGTCGTGGGTATTTTGTTATTTAAATCTATTCTCGTACATTTGTGGATTTTTGGTACTCAAGGTCACACGAAGGTCACGCTATTATAGGGCATTGGATTGTCATGATGTCAACTATGACGCCACGTTGATAAAAGTATGTAGTCCCGTTTAAAGAAACAACGATGACCTTGAAGTTTCAAAAAATATGACCTTGAGAAAATGTTTGCTTATTGCAGTATTTGCCCCTTCTAATCACATAGTACTTTCTCTTCACATTTTTTTATATCTCCCAAAGCAAGTAGGATATTCAAGATGCTTACGTTAAGTGGGACCCCCTGTATATTAACTGTAGCAAACTACAAACAGGCAACTGCAATTTTGTCGATTCACTTTTTTACATAAATATACTCTAAATAATATTTAAATTTAGGTGTAAATAATATTTAGAGCCTATTTATGTAAAAAAGAAAAAATTGACAATATTGCAGCTGTCCGTTTGTACTTCGCTGATGTCGATAATTTTCATTCAAGAAATTTGTAGTAAGTATTATAATTACTGGACTGCAGATCTTTGTGCAAATATATTGATTTTCGTGAAGCAATTTAAGAAAAATTCAGTTACATTATTTTTAATGATACCACCCAATGTGGTGCATTCATAACTTTTTTTCTGTATGAAGAAGATTCTGAGTAAAATAACAAAAAGAGTATAATCGTGTAGGTTGAACAATTAATCGATATATTGAATTTCGAGAAAAGCTGTCGCTTACAGATAAAATTCACTGATATTCAACTCACCTAATTGGCGGCAAATGTCAGCCTTCAAATGGGAGGGCAGAGTCTTCTCTTTGAGCAGCGACTCGTAGTGCTCTTTGGCTAGCCTGTACTTTCCTTGTACCTCGTACAGATGGGCTATGTGAAATTTTACTGAAACACATAAAAGAAATTCAAAATTATTCACTGAAAAATCGAACGAAATACTAATTAATATACACTTTCCAATGATTTATATAAATTTTATGGCTTCGATTCTTGTAAAAATATTCTCTTGTTTGAATATTCATTCTTTTTTTTTTTAAAATAGTCTCAACAAATAGATCACACGTTAATATGAATATTTTTTCATTAATCACGGGTACCAGGTGTTAGGAAGTAAACTGTATAATAATGTAACCATAACACAGTTTGAAGTAACTAACAAACCTCCTGCGAAACCGCGAATTTCATTTCCTGTGACTTCTCTGGGCACTTCCTGTCCATAAGATTGGCAAATATAAGACTGACCCGCAAGCCGGTCGGCTCGAACTATATTACACGTCCAACTTCCGGTTGAATCAAAACGCCGCGAGAGGTTTCTCGGTAAGGAAAGTGTTTCAGAAACAGTTGGGCAAGATAAATCATTCGAGATATATAACCCGGATGGAGTCACGTGAAAATCCGTGGAGCAACACAAAATGTTTGAATTCTGGTGTCGCCATATTCCGTAAATACGGAAAAAGATAGTGGGACAATTTGAGTACATTGTATAGGAAATCGCAACATACTGGGTGTTAATAAAATGTGTTAATAAATAATGAGATGAAAATCAAGAATAGTGAAATTGCGTTACAGGCTTCGTTTGAGTTAATTGAGGAAAATATGGGCAAAATAAACGTAGAATACGTCTGCCGCGACGGGTTATTCTGTTTCTAAATGGTACCTTTGCAAAATGGTACCTCCGAAAATGGTACCTTTGAAAAATGGCAATGGTAACAGATGCTGTAGCTATTGTTCGATGTTGATAAAGATTTTTTACAGAGAAATAGTCATTACTTTTGCGTACAATGAATATTTAAACCTGTTAACCGGAGAATATGCGAGTTAACTCATCATTTGAGCTTAATTGTACCCTCCAATAATTTTTCAGTTATCTATTCGTCTAAACGTTATACTTTACTCACGTTCCTCCACGGCAATATGCATTCGATTTTAGGCATCTTTAACACTAGAACTACCAATCCCGTCAAAATGTTGCGATCGCAAATTTCTTATTTTACAATTACTCGAGTTATAGTAACACTTTTTCCGGATTTTATGTTATGTCTAATTTATTGTACATTTCATGTGATATTATATTGAAGTAGATTGTGTCATGTATTATGTATATTACGAAATTTTACAAGTTAAGTTAATATACATTCAATATTGGTAGTTCTAGTGTTAATAGTACTCATATGAGTCGTAACATTTAGAAAGTTACTCGATTGAAACGACTGAAATTCCGACAGTGTAACGTTTTCACGAAAATCTCTTACTTTTCGTTATCTATCTTATTCTTACTTTATTATCAGAACATTCTAAAATTCTCGTAATTATCTTAATTAAAGTCGTCTCGGTGATTTCAATAATATAGATTTTATTCCACTTTAGCCGGTTATAAAACACGATAAGTTTATCACGATATCGGGCCTCGTTATCGAAAAGTATTTTTATCCCCGCCGCTAAATTTAGATCATTAAATAGTGGAACGGGCTGAGCTGTCTTCCGCGTGAGTGACTCACTTGTGTGTCCCTTGGTAATCCAAAGTGACGTGATAAAGCTGTACAACGGCATGGAATCCCGTCCGGAAAGAGTAACGGCGATTCCCGTTTCGTTAATCGGGGCCTCAAGGCTTCGCTTCTCCTTTGACGTACCGTGTTGTTACTTGAAACACGCGCGATTTACCTGTTAGCCGACAAAGACGGAGTTCACTCGTCATTTGGAAATACTTTTTCACTGGGTCAAACGAGTTAACTCGTCATTTGAGAATAAAATACGTTTGACGAGACGGGTTATTCTACTATTTCTAAATGGTACCTGCGAAAAATGGTACCTGCGAAAAACGGTACCTGCGAAAAACGGTACGTCTGCAAAATGGTACCCACCTCCGAGAAATCGTACCTCTAAAAAATGGTAAACTTGAAAAATGATAATGGTAACAGGTTATTGTTCGATGTTAATAAATACTTCTTCGCTCGGAAAAACGAGTTAACTCGTAGCTAATATTGAAAAACAGTTGTTGACAAACAAACGCCTGTTGCGAAAAAGAGTAACATATTTTTTATTCTCACGTTTAATTATTATTAATATAATATTTTTTGAGTAAGTTGTTCGTTTAAAAAAAGTTAAATGCCAATCTTGTGCTTCGGCATTAAAATTTAAAAAAATCAAAAAATTGGAGTTAGCCGCTTTGGCCTGTGAACAGCTCGTATCTGAAACGATACAGTCTTTATCGTTTTAGAAATTGATTAAAAATATAAATAAGATAGATAAATGTTCCAGTTGATTAAATATGTGGATTGGATACAGAAATAATTCCCGGTCTGATATTTCCAGAAAATTATATTTTTTTTTAGCATCATCACGTTATTTCTTGTGAGCACTTTTTCTTTTAAACAAAATGTATAGACTTATGAAATTGAGTACAACCGCAGTATGAGCTATCGTTGCCACGCGTGATGTAACAATCGCTGTATCACGCTGGAAAAGGGGGTCAAGTTCGTGGAAGAAAGTGAGCAAAAGATCTCGTGGCCGCGATGCTCTGTCAAGATGTACACGCGCAGGTGTGTAATACCAGGTCGTTGCGGACGAAATGTCTGCCATTTTCATGGAACTTTATATGTCATTCGAATCCAACGAATTTTATTATAGTAGTTAAAGGACGTTTACGTTCCACAGTAAAGGATTTAAATGTTATTTCATACATGATATTTCGATACACGTGAGGTTCATACAATCATTATTAACTCTTTCGATGATTGTATCGAGTATAATCGTCATGAAAATATGGAATTTTTATTTTAACGACGAGTATACTCGTCATTAAGGAAAACATTTGTATTTGTTATTTAAAGTAAAATTTAGGTAAAACAAAAAACATGTTCGTAATTTTAACACATTTTAGAATAATTTAAGACAAGAAAAGGAAACGTACAAAAAAAAGATCACATGAAAAAAAAATATGCAACAGTATTTGTACGAGAGCTGTTTGATAACACAGTGACTTTTTTTGACAATAGATAGAGCTCAAATCGCAAGAGTAATTTTGTCATTTTATTCGAATTTATTTCAATTTTACAGCGAATGCATTACGCGAATGATGACCACTGTTAATTGTTTTCATTCATAAAAGTGTAACGAAATGTACCAATCGATACGAGCCACGTTTCACACGCAACGACCCCAATAACCAGGGCACTTTCCACGCGGCGGAAGTATCGATTTCGTCGCGGCGCGCTAAATAACACATTAAAACTGTGCAACGTGGAATTAACTAAGTTTCAAGGATTATCGCAAGTTTTCATCGTGGAGTTAATTTCATAAAATTAAAATACTGCGAAAGTATTCTATGAATTTATAGCGTAATAGGCCTCTGTGAAATGCAACGAAAGACAGAAATTCCATCGAATGCAACGAGTTCTCTATTTTATACTTAACCCAATAAGATAGGTACTTAAGGGGGTTTACCACTGTAAAGTCTTAAAAAAATTGTCATTTCTCGGGGATTTTTGTTTTCAGTGAACGAAACATTCAACATAAATGAAGTGTTGTCTATTTATTAATACAGTTATTGAGAGTATAGAAGAATTTGTTTTCTTAATGATTGTATCTTCAACTACTAACAACAATTAAAAATTGATGTTAATAATAAGATAAAACTTTGTAAAATATATATATATATATATATATATATATATGATTCGGAAAACTGAAAATTCTTTCGGTTTTTGTTTTTCGTTGCACGATATATGTGAAGTCAGATCCGAAAACGGGACGAACTTTTGCATCACACAGATGCGAATAAAACGATAAGTAACAATTCCAGTACTCAAATAAAATGATATTAATATAATTATCATTAATAATAGTCGTGAAATTTTAGTGTAAAGACAGCCCTTTACACTGTCAGTAGCAGCTGCCGATACATTCATTTTTACTGGAACGATGACGCGTAGTCGAACGGTTAAAGAAAAACGAGGATAAAGGACTCACTTTCAAGCTTTGAGAAGGAAGCAGGTGTCGTGGCATCGATCAGAGCGAGCGTCAGGTGCTTGAGGGCGGCGTCAAAGTCAGCGTGGACCTTCAGCATCAAGCCGAGCCGTAGGTGAACCTCGCAGGCCCGTGGAAAACCAGGTTCCACCCACAGCACCTGCTGGAATGCCTTCACGGCCCTGCAACAGTACAAGTTACTTCGTTATTACCGATAGTCTCAGTTTCACCTGTGCACTTAATCCCTTAAGGTAGCTTTCGCAAATGTTTAATATTAAATTTAGTTGAAAATTCAACAAAAAATTCTTAAAAGCTGCAACTTTCGATTGCTACCAAAAAATAGCAAGGTCAATGATAAAATTATTAAAAAGAAACGTTATAAAAATTCCCTTCTAACACGGGCCTTATGGAACTGTAATTGATAGTGAAAGATTAATGATTTCTTATTTGGCTACAAAAAATTATGTTTTTATCCAAAATTACGTGGTTATAGATTTTTTTACGGAGATTATGATGGCACAAAAAAAAGATATGTTAACGATCACATAAAACTGAAACATTAAGATCAATGTATGCAAAATTAGGTTTCAATGCGTTTGATGGTATCTTCTGGGAGACAATAAGGAAACAGAATTTTGCTTTTTCTACTTATTTGTACATTTTTTTTTTCATTTTAGTATTTTGTAGTAGCTTACAATATTAATAGTTCAAATTACATTGGTAAAATTGATGCAAAGTATAAAGGGCCATACGGAGCCCCAGCTAGATACGATACGTAATAGCTCTAAAAGCAAACTATTTTTGCGAATTTTTCTTTTTAGAAAATTACTGATGATATAGGAATAAATGATCTTGAAACATAAGAAGCCATGCTTAAATTATAGTTTCGTTTTATTATGTGTAATAACATTATAATAGGAATTATGAAATGTAACTGTGATAAAAGTGAAAAAATAGTTAAATGTCAACAAATTTAAAATGGCATTAGACGGTTTCAAAATGTTAAAATGTTCTCCTGAATCATTTATAGTTATGTGATTGACACACAAAAATACAACAAAATGTTTCTTTGGTAATTTTTAACAACACTAGCACTATCAAACCCGTCAAAATGACGGGACTCGATTTTGTTATTTTATAATTACTGATATTATAAAAGTGCTTTCATCGATATTCATGTCGACATTTAATTCACATTATGCTATACAATATCATATAGTATAAATATTAATATATTATGAAATTTAATTTATGATACATTCAATGCTGGTAGTTTTAGTGTTATATAATGTGGGAATGAAAGCGTTAAGAGATAGAATACAATTTTCGTTCTTATTTCTGACTACAGAAATCACTTAATAGTACTTAATTTTGCATGAAATTTCGTAGTGTTCGATAAAAATCACGTATTTCCACGACACTTCGTTCGTGATCGCGCGGACAGGTCGGCAACCTGTTACGCCATTGGGTTGCTACGGGCGATTCGAGGAAGCGCGGTTAGCAACCTGTCCAAAACGGTGCACGCGTGGCGTACAATATGTATGTATGCATTGCACCGTCTCATATGAGGTTGACGATGGAACATCAAAGCCTCGAATCCATCAATCCCGTCCGACACCGTTGATTTAACGCTGGCTTCTAGCCAGAAGCCTCCGAGAGCCGAAATAAAGCGACCCCCCCCCCTCCAGTGGCTTGTTACTGACCGGATAGTTCAGCGTAATGATCGATCTAACATAGTAAAATTCTCAAATATTCAAAATATTATTTTAATCTTTCATTACTTATACGAAATATTGTTGCTTATTATGAACAGTATTTATTTAAGAATATTTTAACCTACAATATAGATAAAAACCTCCTACACCTCGTATAATAATGTCCTCAACAGTAGGTAATACTATTTATTGTTATTTAGTTGCAAATTAAAAAAATACATAGTAAATGTAATAAAAAAAAATTTAGTAGTCTGTGCGGGGCTAGAACAACGTCCAAAAAAATTTCGCAGCCGTCCTGTAAGAGGGAGGTGTAACCGTTCCATCAACGATGCTTTTGGAAATACACTAAATATTTTAGTACCATAACGGACACAGCATAGTTTTAATTAGGTTGATTCAACTTTTATAATTTATATACTGTTTTATTGGATATGGAAATATTTAAAATCGTATAATATAATTACTTAACAAAGGAGACACTTTTTATCCCAGTTTTAAAAATGCGTTAAAGGCAGCCACCGGTTGATCGTAGTTTCACTGCTGTGAACTAAATTTTCACCTTTTCAGTTGAGAAATTCAAGTATCCTCTTCCAAGAATAAAGAAAAAAAAATGAAAGAATAGGTTTGTTCAATAACGATATTTTGGATTTCAAAGTAACAAGATACAATATATAGTATATACATATATCAGTCTCACTATTTTAAAATAACGATTTAAGGATCTGGACGTTAAATGATTAATGAAGGCAACATACTAACACTGACGGGAAGTGATTTGTAAATGTTCTGATACCATAACTTTTACTTTATCGTAACAGATTACAGAACGAGTTACTGTTCCATTAATCAAGACCTCTGGTTCCATACTTTTACCCAAAGGAATCGATCGTCCGAAGAATCAAATCGGAATCGAACATTTCTACTCTAAACACGATTACAGAATTGGGAAAACCCCCGAATAACATTGTAATCTTACAACAACTTAATTCTAGTTTTCTTAGTTCTTGAACACCTAACCCTGTTTTTTGTTACTACACCGACGAGCAAACTCGGCTTCCGCTAGGGGAAAAGCGATGTAATAGAAAGACCTCCTACCATGCTCCTACAACTTGGTATTAGAAATTACTGAAATGTATGCCAAATTAACATTCGAATTAACATTTGTTTCAGTACCTGAAATAAATTTACCAAGTAGTAGGGGGCCCTTCTCTTACGTCACTTTTTCCCCTAGTGGCGTAAAGGAAGGGCCTTCTATCACTTGATCTCGGGACTTATTGAAATTTATGCTAAGTTAACATTTGATTTAACATTTATTTAGGTAATTGAAATAAATTTACCAAGTGGTAAATTATTTTCAATTTACCAAGTGGCCTTTCTCTTACGCTACATTTTCCCCTAGCGGAAGTCGAGTTTGCTCGCAAGGCTACAAGTTTCTTACTTTCGTAGAATACGACAATTTTTAAGAACCTAACCTAAAACTCACCGTGTTACACAAATGGTTACCTGTATACTATAAATAAACACAACTATAAAATCTTAAACCCTATTATTTCTCGATGCAAGTTCCATAGTGTTTGTGGATAATCAACGACAGAAGGAAACACCGAGAGAAATATTATTCGTCGTTAATAGACCAGAGGACGGCTGCATTGTTCCCATCGGCGACGACGGGGATGGGGCGGAAGTAACGAGGACGTTAATTCCGCGACGGTTCGCCCGACGACAAATTAATTGGAGCTCTACGGCGAACTGAGCCAGCACAATGAGAGAAGCAAACCGACGATGAGGAAGAAAAAAAGAGAGAGAGAGAGAGAGAAAGACGAAAAAGATGGCCGTTGCTCTTCGCGTAAAGGCGGTTGTAAATTCATTCACAGGAGGACCCAGTCATCGTTTCATTCACCCGCGTTTCCTTTCGGGGTTCGTTGTCTTCGGGAATGAGTCACTGTTACACAGAGATACTCTCTTGTGTTGGCAGTGAGTGTGTGTGGGGAACGAGAAATGTCAGTGACTGTGGTTCTTGCAAAATATCCGCGAGAACCGTGATCATCGAATACGTTGAGAGAGCGCCTTAACCTTAAAGATGCATATGATTTCATACCCATTTGAATATTTATTCTTAGATTTCTTTATTGTATAATGAAATAATTGCATGTGGCTTTGTGTACTCCTTCCAATAATTAAAAATATTTCTAGATATATTTCTTTTAATAAACACTGTATTTGCTCACGATAAATAATGAACTAATAGTCACGGTAACACCGTTTTTCCACATATTGTCGCTAAAGTGATAAAGTAGGCGTCCACTATTGTGGACAAATGCAGTTGGTGAGTTAAAGAAAATATTATTTCACGACTGTCAAAAAATAATACAAAAGTCGAGGTTCCGTTACAAGAAATAAGAGAAAAAGACACATATTTTAAGGGTTTTCAATGAATGTAAAAATTCGTGATACTGTGAATTCAAAAAAGTCCCACACATACTTCGAAAGTTTTTCGTAACCAGTAATTTTTAACACGCGTATAGAACAACTAATAAGATTGAAGTAGTTTGAATAAAAAAAATATATATATCCGTTGCACATTGTCCCATATTGGATGTTTTCAAAAAATACGAAAATTTGAGAGAAAACAAAAGATGAAAAATCAATTCTTTGGAAACAGATATTTTCTACTATTTATTAACATCTTAATGTACAGTCACATATTGTTGTTATGTACTATTACTTCTTAAGTTTATCTCGATTTATTAAAGTTATAACCATAACTAAATATGCATTTATTTTTTGTCACCCTGTATATTCTGATAGAAAATTAAAAAGCTGTGTGTAACCCAGTATATTGAGGTTTCAGGTTGATGTTAAAAAATAATAGAAATATAAAGAATCAAAAAAGTGGTACCTTTTTGTCCTTTACTCTAACAAGTATTGGAATATACAGGGTGATTCAACGAAATCTGCTACCTAAATCACTTATAAACTATTTGTTATATGAAAAAATGTTTCAAACAAAAGTTAGGTAGTATTAAGGAGGGCACAGAATGCAATAAATAGTTGTTTGCTATTTTGCTTTTTTATCGAGACATGAAGGTCACCTTGAGTTTTTTAAATTGTAATATGTAAAATTTGATTCTGTAATCGGAATGAGTGTTAAACGTTGAGTAAAAAACTATTGGGGTATATAGGTCGAAAAACTAACAATTACTGAGATATTCTTCAGTAAATGGAGATAAACTTTGGTGAATGTAAAATCCGTACGAAGCGTAACCTAAAATTGGGGGATATATTTGAAGATATATTCTTATAGGGAGATATCTCTATTGGGATATATGGGTCGAAAAACTAACAATTACTGAAATATTCTTCAGTGAATAGTGAAACTTTCGTGAATGTAAAATCCGTACCAAGTTTAACCTAGAATTACGGGGATACATTTGGAGATACATCTTTTAACATAGGAGATATCTCCTATATTACTAAGAGTTCTAATCTAGTACTAACTGTAACGTCAAACGAAAGACAACGAATCGACACGTCGTGACTGTGGTTACAGCGCGTCACCGTTTGTTACGCCACATGTGTACCGACTGATCATCTGTTTCGTATTTTTTCACTCGACCCACGGCGGATGATAAAACAGTGCAGCGTGACTCGTTAGACTGGTACAAGCTGTTTTGCGTTGAATCGATGTTTCAGCCTGTAAATATGCCGGGTCAATGGCAGAACGGCGGCAACAAACGAGCGTCACCGACCGTCTGAGTGAGTGTATTGGATTTCGTCTCTGTTTCGTCACGATTGCGATAGGTCGGGCGTGCGCGCGTGGCCCCAGTGCTGCTTCGCGAACGGATGCTCTATTTTTTGTTATAGCCATCATGGGTGACAGCGTGTCGCTTGATCACTTATGATCCAAATTATTGTGGATTATTCGGTGAGAAGTTGAGGTTAGGAAGGGTTTAGATGGTGTAGTAAGATAGTTATATGTATAGAAATGGTGAAGTTGGGTTTAGGAATGTTCAGATGGTGTAGTCAGGAAGTAATATAAAAAAGGGTGAGAAATTGAGGTTAGGAAGGTTTAGAAGCTAAAGAGTGTGTGGCAGCTATTTTGGCGGGATAAATCAAATGTGTTTTAAAAAACGACCACTTATTCAAAGCAAAAAACAGATTTTGTGTTGGTTAGAGGTTATTTAAGTAAAACAAACCACTTATTTAAAGATAAAAAGTAAAGTTTATCTTTTAAAGCAGAAAATGGCAACGCAAATAAAACAAATTACAATTCGAACGACACTGAACGAACAAAACGTGCTTAACGCTAGACCTTCGCTGTTCTTGTGTTTACACTGATTATCAATTCATAGTCAAGGCCAACGTTTTCTACACAGTCTAAATATGAATCGTACACGCGTATATGAACATGTACACATATCACTGAACACAAAATTTATGGATTGACGAATGAAAAAAAAACTTTTTGATAATTGTCTTCTTTTTATAGTTTTCCTTAATGGTATACTGTAAGTGAGTGAATTTTAGTTAATTAATACTGAAATTTGAGATGAAAGTGTCATTGACGAGTACAAACTGGCACGAATACATGCACCACAATTCTTTGCTATTTTCAGTAAGAGGGGAACTATGGTTGAGCAAAGGATTGCAAGGCCCATAGGCTGCAATAGTATGATTCACGAAACCATGAGATGAAAATCATGAGTTTCTAGATGTCAAGGTCAGTTTCATGTGTTTCAACGGAATCACATATAACTGGTATAATACTGGATAACCTAAAACTGGAACAAGATAACCTTTAAATGTGTACGAAACAAAAGGTTGTTCACGTTAGATCAACTGATCAAGAAATCAATTTTACTTCGCTATTTTAATTCTAAAATCAGAATTTTCGTCCTTTCATTGAACGACAAAGAGATTTCTCGAGTGGTCTCGGTACATCTCGAGCAGACACGAAATGAAAAGAACGCGATCGAGGGAATCTCGAGGCTCTCCCGTCGTTATTCATAGGGATGGGTTTTGAAAAGGCGTGAGTTGAAACGGCATTTAAATGAAGCCATTAAAACGGCGACGTGGCGCATCCGTTTATCGTTGCGCAGCCGAGGGCATTTCGGATTTCCTGGTGTCGTGCGTGAGTCCGTCGCGGAAGCGCGTCCACGGAGTCGCGACGCGGCCGTTTCTCCGAAGGGTGCATTTTAATGCACCCTTTCGGCGTGGCCGGCCAATTTAGCACTTCATAAATTAATTAACACGCATATGACTCTATTAACAGCCGTTTTGTCGTGGGCACGACCACCTGAGACGACACTCGGCCGACCCTACACACGCGACTATGAAATGTTACTCGCGAGGCATAATCGAAAATCGAGGAATAATCGAGAATCGAGGCATAATCGAAAATCGAGAATCAAATAATAATAAAGATTCAAGGAGTAACCCAGAATCGAGGAATAATCAAGAATCGAGGCATAATCGAAAATCGAGGAATAATCGAGAATCGAGGCATAATCGAAAATCGAGGAATAATCGAGAATCGAGGAATAATCGAGAATCGAGGAATAGTCGAGAAACAAGGAATAATAGAATTGAAAAATAATGGAGAATCCAAGAACAATTAAGAATTGAGAAAAATCGGATACTAGCCCGGATGAAAGATTCGATACAGATATCGATGATATGTATAGTTAACCTTCAAAATGCGTGGACCGTCGAAGCCGACGGTTGGTTCGATCGTGATCGACGACGAGATTTCACAGACATATATGCATGTAAGATGATGTGAGAAGTTGTGTGATAATAATAATTAATATTATTATTTATAAACGGGTTATGAACCCTTTGGTACAATATACAAGTATATAAAAGTCTAGAGGACAAACGAAAAGTTTAGGTATACAATAATGCGTAAAGATATACTAGAGTTTACAAAAATTTATAGTACTATACAGAAGGTTTAACAAAATTTATCGACGGTTCTACAGGACTATATGAACAATTACAAAAATAAACAGCAAAAGGAGGAGAAAAAGTTTACAAAAGTAATTACTAGAATATACAGAAAGTTACGATTATGTAGAAAGAAATGCATAATTATCGATAAAATAACCAATAATGGAATGGAAAACAGAGAAAGAACTATATAAAAATATTAGAAAATTAACAATAAAAGATAAGAATCCAAATAAGGATCGCTTAAATACAGGAAGAGAGTTAGTTTTAGAAGAAAACGACATTACAAAATGAGTTGGCATTTGCGCAAATGATAGAATGCCGATCTGATGAGATGAAACGAATGACGTAAGCGTTGTGGTCGTATATACCATTACTAATCATCAGTCAAAGGGATCATTTTCTTGTATTACCTCGATTTTAATGATCTGGCAGGATTTAGGAATTTTGAATTTAACTTTGTTTGGATCACGAGTCAACTGCGAATACAACGAAAGTTTCCTGGAATAGTTCCTGCGGCTTTGAAAAAGAAAAAAAGGGTGGCCAGGAATCACCTCCGAGCTACGTTAATTACAGAATCAGGACCAGGAACGTAACAAAAGGCCCTTTAAATACCGCGAAACGGAGCAACACGAAATCCTTCCTTTCCGTGAAGCAAACACAACCCCTTTTTAATAACTTCCTCGTTACAGTTCGCCCGATCTTGATCGTGCGCGCGGCACACGCACGCCACACGCTACCAGAAATTCACCAGCGCGGAGTTCATTTGCTCGCAAGACAGGCCAATTTCTGACAGGCAACAAAAAACGAAGAATTAGTGGTTGTCGACCACTTTTAACAGCGTTGCACATGGACGACATCAAACCAACATCGATCTATTCACATTATTTGGGTATTCCACACGAAATCTTTTGTGTTAACATTTTGGATTTTTTTGACACTTGGATATGTTATAGTCTCTAGTGATATACAGGGTGTTCTGCTCAAAACAGGCCACCTAAATATCTTCTCTATCTGTGATCATACGAGAAATATTTTTTCCGTAATTTAAATGGTTTCAAGAGATGAATCAGATGGTGGAAAAATATACATAATACATAATTGTAACTATAATTGTATAAGTGAATTTAGAGTAAATTTACAAGTAAATTAAAATTTTTTAGAGGTTAAGGTCATTTCAGGGTCATGGATGAATTCATAATAATATTGGCTGTCACACACAACAGGAAAAATTATGTACATATGCGTAAAAAAACATGGATGACCTTGAAAAAATCCATTAAAAAATGACACTATTGATAAGTTTCATTTTGATAAGTTTCTTAATTCAACAGATAATTCATGTTAACTTCAATTAATTTTCATATGGCAAATTTTAAAGTCCATATTTTTTAAAATTTGTTCATACAGACAAAAATAGGGCATAACCTCATTTTTTTCGAATTTTTAAATTGACTAATTTCTCCACTTTCCTATTGCAATAAACATTGTAAACGATCTGAGACAATGCATTCTTAAAATATTTTAATCATCGTTACAAGAACGTACTACAATAAATCCTCGATGAGTGTTCGAAGGCTCTTCGGTACTGATAAGGTAAAGTCCTCAGGTATAACGCTGACTTTTTAATGGGGTTTAGCACCGTGACAGAGCTTGGACTTTTGAAACCAGTGATACTTGTTTCAGTCGTATACGACCATTACTTTACGAAATATTTAATGTTCAGTGCCGAGGAGCCTTCGTACACTCATCGAGGATTTACTGTAATCAGTCATTCTGTTATGGTAATTCTGGTATTGATGGAAACTGCCATCGAGCAAACTGTTTCTAAACTTGTTTACAACAGAAGAAGGTGTATCTTCACGACGAATTCGAGTGAACGTGAAAGAATGCTCGTTTATAAGCGAATTTCGTCGAAGTGGCGGGAACAACGAGCATCCGTTTGCCTGGTGTAAATACGGCTTGAAGACAATGCGCCCGAAAACGCAGAAACTGGCGAGCTGCGGTTTTTCAGGAGGAATGGAAAGCGAGTTTCTCCATGGGCGGATTTTACAATTGTTGCGTGGGTGTCGAAACATATTCCCGCTGTGTGACATTCAGGCCACCCTGTGGATGCCGTAGCGCCGCCATTATTGCGCAAGATTGTACTATATAGGGTTTGTCGGTTTTTAAAAACCGGTTTTTTTGGATAATTTTGTGAAATTCGAAAACCAGTGAATTTAAAAAATCGGTTGCAGATACTAGGGTTAAGATGTACAAATTAATTGATTATTTAATTGAAAACTTACATTTTAACTTGAAAGCTACAGATAATTCATTATTCGACCGATCGACCCAGTGTGAATCGACGCAGCGTTCACTTCAATTAATTTTCATACGAACAATTTTAAAGTGTCCACATGTTTGAAAATACGTCCCTAAAGAGGACAAACAGGGCTATATTCTCATTTTTTTTTCAAACTTTTAAATATTTCGTCAGTATAAAAACAGGGCATTTATTTAAAAGAATTGCAAAATAAATGGTTAAAAAATATTTCTTTTTAACTGAAATCATTTTTATTTGGTACTCTTATGTCTCCACTGTAAGTACCCACAAATCTCATTTCGATCAGTTCATTAGTTCAATAGTTATAATTTATTGAAAGAAGGTTGACTGCTGTAAAATCCACAATTTGAAAAATTTTCAAAAACCCTTCGAGATACGTTTACATATCGCTAAAGACTACAACACATCCCAATTTGAAGAAAATCCAAAATGGTGCTCAAAAAAGTGTCTGATTTCGCGTGGAATGATGATCCAACAATGACCTAAACCTCAACATCTCCGACATTGTTGACGAGTCACGCACACGGCTGAATCGCGTTTCTCTTGTGCACTCGTAAGGGGACAGACAAAACCCTCGATACCCTCGATAAAGTTAATTTTATATATATATATATACGTTCGATTCTGCAGGTGAAAAAAACCCTGAACAGCTGGCCGTTCCGGTTATTGCAACAATCAGCCAACACCGATACTTAATTGGATGGACTTCATTCCGTCATGAAATATGCAGACGGTGATTTACGACATGCACCAGTAACGGGAGTACTTTATACTTATAGCTCCCATATCGACCTACAGTTTTCGCGCGGAGCTTCGAGCATACAATGGAGTAAAAGTTACCTGGAAACTCTTCATGGGTCTTGAATTTCAGGTTAAAACATTTGTTGCGGCGTACTCGCGATAAGCTCGCGATTAGTCACTGCTCTTTGGTAAATTAATACCGCGGAGCTCGTTGGAAAGACGGTGTAATGATGTGTGGTAATATGTGTTTTGAATGATTTGACACAAATTAGTAACACACTTACAAGGAAAGGCACAGAAGTGTCCCCCTCCGATTTTGATCAAACTTCGTATGTTTATTAAACAGTAGAAAATAAGGGATACGTATTTTTTTTTATCGGCTGAGACGCAACTTTAAGGGGTGAAACCACCGCTCGAAGTTTTCACCTAAGCCTTTCTAAAGCCTGAGCGTCGACAACAAAAGCGGAGGGGCAACAAAGTATGCACTTGAAAGGGTCCACGGCCTCCCCCCAGTGGTGCGGATAACGCCTGGACAATAATCGCGTAGAACAAGCCAGACAATAATCGAGAGGAGTCTTTATACGGTAAAAACAGAACATCCAAATGGCGCAGTCGTCTGCATCCTAAATTACCCCCCTTTGAATCAATACAGATTTAATTAAACAGTCTGTATTTAAAAAAATTTTCTTTTCACAATTTATCTACAGGATGTCCGCGCGAACAGTGCATAGTTCGTTATTTCCTAAACTATTTGAAATACGAGGAAACTGTTTGCATAAAATTTAATAGCACGAGGGGACTAATTAACGGGCTATGAGGAATTTTTCTTAACATTATTATATTACTTTAAGAGATATGAAAGTCAAGTTTGGTTTTTTAAATGGAATTATATATTTTTTTAATGTATTTACACTCTTTTTATCAAATAGTTTCCGAGATATTGCCCTTACAAATTTACTGATTTATGTGGCACTTGTGCTTCCTATTTGAGCAGCTTTTCTTCCATTATAAATCAGTAACTTTCTAAGCGCAATATCTCGAAAACTATTTGAAAAAGATATACACATTAAGGGTTACCGAATTCGTCTTTAAACGCACTATCAAGTACTCTAAAAAAATGTACAATCCCATTTACAAAATCAAACTTGGCCTCCATATCTCTCAAAAATAATAATGCTAAAAAAAATTCAATTTTATATAAACAGTTTTCTGGTATTTCATATAGTTTAAGAAATAACTGACTGTACACTGTTCACGTGAACACCATCTAGACCTCTATGTCGTCCTATAGCGAAGTAAAAATCGAATTCCATTATCAATGACCTTTCAGAGGTACACATAACGCAAACCATAGAGAGCTCACAGCTCACTCAGTTCGTTTGCAAAAGAAAGAGGTAATTTTTTTCTTTGTTTTTTTTTTTTTTTTTTTTTTTTTTTTTTTATTTATTTGCAACGAGTGTATCGTGCAAAGAGTGGGTGTGATCGCGCCGGTATATGAAAGCAAGAGAATCGGCATCGCGTGTTCTCGGGGAGAGGGATAATAAATGTTCATCATTCGGAGAGCTCGCGAAGGTAGAATGAACCCACGCGGACTAATGCGGCTCTCTCTCTGCTGTTCCCCGTTATGCAACTGTTTTTTATCCCCATTGAAGCCGCGGCGTGCACGCGGGAAAGTGAAACGTAACAAATCGCTTTTCTCGATATGCAAATAAACAACCGACCCGAATGGGGAATCCTATCTTTGAGCATAGACTTATAGTACCTAAACTACGCGTTCTGAATATTTCCCGTAGTCAGACCGTGTCAGAAATTAGAAAGAGTTGGCTGCTGTACGGTCACCAACAGGGCCGTTCCTGGGTTGTTGGTCGCCCGGGTGGAAAAACAGTATCGCCGCCCTTATTAATTTAATATTATTCTATTAATAATGTGATATGCAGTGTTTACTTTTATATACAGGGTGAACCACGAATCGTGATCAGTAGAGATTACTCTGTTATTAACAGTCCGATCGAAAATGTTTTTATCAGGTATAGCATGGTTTCAAGAGAGCTTTAACGTGATTATAGCAAATTTTTTGTCAATTCTTTTTTTTTCCATGATTTTTCAAGGTCACCTTCAATTTCTTGCAAACACACCTATAATTTTTTGACGCCTATCCGTTAGAGGATTTCAAGACGAATTCGGTAAGTATTATAACATAACATGTGTTACTTTTTTCTTTCATCTGAGTCGAGAAAAGATTAAAGAAATATTCGAACTGTAATATTATAAAGAGTATCGTATGCTACGCCATTGTACGCGTTCCGATGTTGAGCTCTTACCTACTGTTTGTAAATATTTTGTTCTGTACATTGGAACACGTCTAATGATATCTACTGATCACGATTCGTGGTTCACCCTGTATATACAGGATGAGTCACCTAACATTTGCACCTCAAATGTCATCGTTGTTTTTAAAGATACGTCAAATGTCTTAAGGACAATGTTGAATGGTTCAATGGGGCTCATACGATAACAAAAACATGTTTGTTTTCATGTCTTTTTTTTTTAGAGATATCAAGGTGACCTACATTTTTTTTAAAAATGGAATCACCATAACCTTTTTTCTATGGATTCATATACATTAATAGGATAAGCTTAATTTTTTTTATTTGAAAGTGTAGTACAGATTAAAAGTTATTGTAATTTTCGGGAATTGCCTAAAAAAAGGTGCCTCCATGGCTGCCATTATATCAGCTGTCTACGATATCTCAAGTAAAAAATTAAGAAAGATTCTTAATCTGTATGAACGTGGCTATCGCCCGTACGAGAATGAATAAAAAATATTGAAAAATAATAAAATGGCGGAGTCTTGCAAAAAAGTGCCGATTTTTCGATAATTCGAAATTTTCGAATAGCCGATAATTCGAATTTTGCAAATATTCGTTCTAGCATGCGAGAGAACTATGTGCCTACTTAACATGCCTACATAGTTTCAAGTCACTCCGTCAAATAATTTTTGAAATATCGTGGCAGCCATTTACAAAAATGTCGTTTTGAGAAAAACGCGTTCAAAGTTTCAATTTGGACCTAGGTGCCGCGGCGCGCCGCTTCCGTTAGTAGCTATAATACCTTCCTTATTATCTCGAATCGAGCGAAATCCTTTTGGGATTACGGTTTTGAAATATTAAGCCTTGAGAAAATTTAAAAAGGACAAAAATCGATTTTTTTGACCTGTCAGAGTAGGAAGCCCCCTTAAAGGGTTAAAGAATATTTCCAAGATTCAGATTAGAGTCAGCGAGCGACTCATCCCGACGTGTTTCCAAATCGCCCTCCTTAGCATGCCGAGTCCTACACATCCTGCCCGTGGGTTCAGACAATGGCGCCCACATTGCGCACGCCGAGCAGGAAGGCTGTCAGAACGACAGACGACTAACAATTTCCTAGTGACCCACATCGCGATCCCGTCGCCCCACGTTGCACTCCCACGCCGACGACCGTCGACGCGGCCGGTATATACGTTCTAACTGCATCTGCGTCTGGTGTCTCTCTGCGCCCATCTATGCGCTGTTTAAATAATTCACGCCGCTCGTACACGCCGGCCGGTTCATGTTACACCGCGGTAAGAATTATTTGAACGATCTGACACATCGCGGTTATAAGCCTGATACACGATACAGTGGACTCTAACTATATTGCCACGGTTGGGCTGTAGGGGAGTAAACTGGCAATAAGTTCAAAGCCCCCTCCATGCTAAGCTCTATCGCTATAGCCCCGTCCTCAGCGCCTGCGCAAAAGGTGGATCGTGCTGGTGCGCCGGCGTACGCACCGAGGTGGGGAAGCGAATGTGTGTGCAGGAAAGTACGTGTGAAGGGGAACTGCCTCGCGTGGCAATATGTTTAGCGGCAATATAGTTAGAGTCCACTGTAATTATGTGAAAACAAACGAACTTAATCCTTTAACCCGACTCTGGTGAGGTGGTGAAATGTAACAAAAGTGGTAAGATGGTATTCCACAGACCTACCCAAATAATGTAGTGTATTATAGAAATCCATCTCTTCTTAATCATTATTAGATTACGTATTCTTTCAGTGTCCTGTAATTTTGCAGAATAAAAACGCAGAACCACAATATTAAATTTTTAGTCTTTAGCGATATATAAATGTATCTCGAAGAATTTTTGAAAATTTTTTAAATTGTTGATTTTACAGCTGTTTGAAATTTAAGATCAACCTTTTTTCAATAGATTATAACTGTTGAACTAACAAACTGATCAAACTGAGCTTTGTGGGTACTTACAGTGAACACATAAGAGTACCAGATAAAAATGATTTCAATTAAAATTCAATATATTTTAACTATTTAGTTTGCAATTGTTTTAAATAAATGCCCTGTTTTTACACCGGGGAACTATTTTCATTTTTGAAAAATAATCAGGATATAGCCCTATTTGTTTTCTTTATGGACATGTCTCCAAAAATATGGCTTACAATTGGCTGTACGAAAATTAATTGAAGTGAACGCTGCATTGAATTGTTACTATTCGGCTTCGACGCAGGAGTAACTTCAATTAATTTTTATATGGCCAATTTTAACACTACAACTACCGACGATAAACATATATTTGCTTCAGTCGGTGGATAAAAGTGAAAAACTTTTGAAAATTTAGAAATTGTCTAATTTCTTTACTTTCATATCGTAATAAAAGGTGCAAAAGATCCTAGAAAATGTATTGTCATAACATTTTAATCGTCGTTGTTAAGAGTTTATTGACAAATCATTTTGACTTCCTTGGTAGTTCAAGTGTTAAAGTCTCCACAATTTTGCAGATACGTCCATTAAGAGGATAAATAGGGCTATATCTTGACTTTTTTTCAAATTGTTAGACAATTCCCCGATATGAAAACAGGGCATTTATTTAAAACAATTAAATATTTTTTTTCAACTGAAATCATTTTCATGTGATACTCTTATGTCTCCACTGTAAGCACCCACAAATCTCATTTTGATCCGTTCGTGAGTTCAGTAGTTATGATTTATTGAAAAAAGGTTGACCCTAAATATCAAACAGTTGTAAAATCAACAATTTAAAAAATTTTCAAGAATCCTTCGAGATACGGTTATATATCGCTAAAGACTACAATATATCCAAATTTGAGCATAATCCGAAATGGTGTTCCAAATAGTGTCCGATTCCGATTTCGCGCTTCATTTTAAATTTTAGATATTAGTACCTGAAATTGTGAATTTGCATAAACTATCACAGTTTACTCAATTAATACACCTAACAATTTTAACCAACGGAACATACAAGGACGAACCAGTTCCAACAGCAAACGGTTAAATGTTTCCGAAAAATCGCATGACATTTCGAAGGAGAAAGTGTTTCATCAATATCAGCACGTGGCAGACTCCGAATACAGCGGTTTAACGGGCATGGTCATCGATGTATATCAGATTCGCGCGTTTTTCATAAGCATGTCGGCGCGGTGTCGCATTTGTAACGATTAATTTAATTGGTTTTATCGTGACCCGATCGAGCGCCCGCATCGATTAATATTCGCCGAAGGAAGATACCGAGCGTGCACGCACAGTCGCCTAGTCTGCACCTGCGTCCAGGGATCTCCAGCTGCACCGGTTGTGTCCCTCCTCTTTTGTGCATTTCTTTCCTTTTTTTTCCGCCACCCCTTCGATACTTTCGAAAGGACGGTTGCGACACATCCGACCTTCGACACGATCATGATCGCTGCATAAAAGGCTTCCCGATGGTTAGTGAGAAGATTTGAACAAAAGACTGACGGAATTTACAAGGTATCATCGAAAAGCGTGTGATTCTTCATCGATTAGTTAAGACCCACTTGACCCATAGCCTGTTAACTTTTCGATGTTTATGTCGAGTATACTCGTCTTGCAAAGATGGCAATTTTTGTTACACTAGAACTACCAAGCAAGTCAAAATGACTTGCCAATACAATCCATTTTCCAGTTAGCGAAAAAATATTTGACACGTATTTTTTTATATCGGTCATCGTCCATATTGAAGGGGTAAAAACAGCCGTCAAAGTTGGGGGTTTAAAACATATTTTTTGGAATATTTCGGGAACTGGAGGGTTTAGATAAACATTTTTTTTGTAAATTGTGTGTTTTTTAATTGAGAATGTAATCATCTAAACGTTTTTTTTTATTTGTTTAAATAATATATTTAAAAAAAATAAATTTTAAAAAACGTCCTAATGATTACATTCCCCATCAAAAAATACACCATTTACAAAAAAAGTTTTTATGTAAACCCTCTAATTCCCAAGATATTCCAAAAAATATGTTTTAAACCCCCTATTTTGAGAGCTGTTTTCACCCCTTTAAAATGGACGATGGCCGATATAAAAAAATACGTGTCAAATATTTTTTCGCAAACTATATCCCATATAGAGGACATTAAAATCGGGGTGTCTGGGTTCGATGGGTTCCCTTGTAAGTTCATGAATACGGTGTCGCATTCATCGAGGGATCACAGTAAAAGGGTCAAAGTTTCCACTCCATCGTGTTCAGCGCATTGGCCATAAGTCGTAAAAATGCTTGATTATTATAAATGCGTAAAAACTCTCGAACGACACCGCTGTCTTATCTGCTTTCTAATGGGTATACCTTGTAAGTCGGGACAATTTTATTCGACTCGATCGAATTCAACGGTGGGACCAAGCGTCGCGGGAAATATCGACGATTCCGATCGGCACAGTCTAAGACCGTCGGACTAGATAGTAAATTGCGACAGACGGGAGACAGGGACAGCCTCGGTCCGGCTTGGTTTCGCAACAGACGTTGTAATACTGCATTGTTGTGCGCGGCTGGAAATTGCCCAGGTAGGTACATACCTTTTTGCCGGAGCGATGCAACGAGCGCGCCGCAACGAACGGTATATGAGCCGTTGTTTTTAAAAGTAGTATAAGTTCATTTCATCGTACATTGAGATATTGAAAGGTTTACGTTTAAATCAATTACGAAATATTGACAAACGTTCATAAATTCTGGTAATGTTTGTAAAACTAGAAACCTGTTAAATTTTATTATGTAATAATAATTAATAAAATTGTTAAAGAAAATAAACGACTTTAAATTATGAAGAATATGAACAATAGAAATTTTAAATGTAATAAATGATAGATTTAGAGTTTTTAATGTAAAAAATGATAATTAAAATGAAGACATGTAAGTAAACGAATAATGGACATTAGTAGAAAAATAGTTTCAGTTATATTATATAAGAATTTATAAATAAACAACTATGAAACGTACTTCGTTAAGATAACTTCTTTTCATTAATTTATGAGGATAATGTAGGTATGCCATTGACTGTGTCATTATAAATATAAAAAGAGGATATCTATGTCTCGACAAAAGTACCATTAACTGTTTTTTTTTTCCTTTTTTCAAAAATGGACTTATACCATTTTAAAGAAAAAAACGACTCATATGAACTCCTACTACCCACCGACGTTTATTCCCTCGAGTTTGTTATATACCCTGTTGATAGAATCACGTCGATGCATACCGGGTGTACCGTGGACGAAATTGAGAAGGAATTTTGAATTAATCGTTTCATTACTGGGCTGATCGTTCGTTGTTTATTAGTAGCGTTATAGTCTCCTTACGCAGATCACTTATTTTGAATACTAATTGGAAGGGGGGATAGCCACTCAACACTGAGGGTTCATGTATTAGTTGAGTTATAGTTACCGAAGCAAAGCATGTTTTGAATACTAAAAAACTGATAGTCGTCAATGCCTAACTCTTTTTGTGTATTAACATGGTTGTAGTCAGCAGTAACTATTTGTTGCAGACTAATAGAGTTATAATCACGGATATGGAGCATTTATTGCTTCCTCGCAGACTTATAGTCACCGAAACCGTGCACATGGTGTATACTATTAGTTATAGTTATCGGTACAAAGCATTTTTTGGTTCCTTATAGAGTTATAGTCACCAGTGTCGTGTACTTGTTGCATACTAATAGAGTGATAGTCACCGATATAAAGTATTTTTTGCTCCCTCATAGAGTTATAGTCACCGGCATCATGTACTTGTTGCATATTAATAGTTATAGTCACCGATATAAAGTATTTTTTGCTTCCTCATAGAGTTATAGTCACAGACATCGTGTACTTGTATACTAATAGTTATAGTCACCGTTACAGAGCATCACTTGCTTCCTTACAGGGTTATAGTCACCAATACCTCGTACTTCTACACCAATAAAGTTATAGTCACTGATACTGGCCATCTTTGGCTTCCTCGCAGAGTTATAGTCACCAATACCTCGTACTTCTACACCAATAAAGTTATAGTCACTGATACTGGCCATCTTTGGCTTCCTCGCAGAGTTATAGTCACCAATACCGCGTACTTGTACACCAAAATAGAGCTATAGTCACTGATGCAGGCCATCTTTGGCTTCCTCACAGAGTTATAGCCACCAATACAGACCATTTTTTGCTTCCTCGCATAATTACAGCTACCAATACCGTGTACTTGTTGTACATTAACAGCGTTACAGTCATCCAAACCCAAGTACACGTTGTACACAGAGTTATAGACACCAGTAACGAGCACCCATTCCAAAAGCTACTCAGTTAACGGATCAAAGGTGAGCCTCGTGTCCAAAGACTCGGAGAATGAAATCAAGAGACTATATGGCTTACTATCAAACAAGTCTCGTCCGTGACTATTAAAGAATTAGCACAGAAATGTTAGTAGCCCTGTATGACACATAAATAGATCTGTGTGTCAACGATCGAAATAATCTACCATTAAAGTAACGTGCTGTCCTCGAAACGGGCAATATGCAATGCTCGGTCGCGAATATATACGTGTCCTGGACTGTGCAGGTTCGTACACACCGGGGACACGTGGCGGGCACGGCGCACGGCGACAGATGCATCTCCGTAGCACGCGCCACAACCACGCAGGTGCAACTCGCAAAGTGCAGTTGAACTAAATCTTGTTGGACAAGGTGTCTGTCGGGGCCACGCTTCTGTTCTTATCCCACTTAACTTCTGGCGATCCTGCCTTGCTTCTTTTCGTTCTCTCTCGTTTTATTTTTCTCGTTTCGTTTTCAAACCGGTCGCGCGGTGGACGCCTGGCGTCTCGATTGTGCGTTTCATTCCGGGGGAGGGGGGGGGGGGATGAAAAAGAGAAGAAGGCAACAATGGAACCGTGGAGCGAACTGTAAATCGTGCGTACAGTACACTTTCGACCTATTGAAAACGAAAACCTTATAACTATAGGGTCGTTGCAAGGGAAATCTGACAGTTTTTGGAGTAACATTTCGGATTTTGTAGACACTTTGATATCTTGTAGACTTTACTAATATACAGGGTGGGCTAGAAATCGTAGTACAAGCGGGCAGGGGGTGATCCTACGTTATAAAAGAAGAAAATATTTTGGTATAACATTTTCTCATCCGGGGTTCCCTTCTCGAGAAAATCGACCTTAAAGTTTGTTCAACTTGTAAACGATTTAATACAATTTGCGTAACTATTCCAGTCTGATATGTACACATCTCTGACTGTGACTGTGATTATCGACGACAGTCTTCTTGCCGAAAATATGCAATGTCATGTTTCCAGCGCGTCCTCTGATACGACATGAAAAATAATAGTTAATATGTATTTACAATAATATTGTTCGCATTAATAATAAGAAAATAAAAGAACATATTGTTTTATTTATGAACTACTTAGTTTGTTAGAAGAAATCATTATTTTCTCTTATTAACATGACTTGATATTGAATATGTATTAGTATTATCAATGTTGATTTTAAATTTAAACTTATTTTTGGCTTTAAGTTACTGCTTTTCTTATGATCACTTAACACATACATAGTGATCAAAAGTGTGGCCACCCCTGATATAGATTGTATCCTAGAATATACCAGTCCAAGTTAGGCAACTAGCGGTGTTGCAATATTAGGCAACTTGTAGGTAGCACCAGAAAAATATTTTTTCATTGTTATATTTAAACGAAAATGGGAAAGTATGAATATGAAACTGTAGCTAATGCTAAATCCATTCACTGGTGAGCCCTATGGTTCGTCCAGTCCAGTTATAAGCTTCCTGGGGAATATTTTGATCGGACCGCTCATCTATGCGACGTACATTCACGAGCAAACTCGGCTTCCGCTAGGGGAAAATGTGAGGGAGGGAAAGGGCCTCCTACCATTTAGTTTTCGGAGGTACTGAAATTTATGCCAAATTATCACTCAATTTAACATCTATTTCAGTACTTGAAATAAATTTACCAACTGGTAGGAGACCGTTCACCTACGTCACTTTTTCCCTTAGTGGAAGCCGAGTTTGCTCGACGGTGTACCACGTATTTCTACATCTCGACGACGTGAAACGACAAACAAATTAATTACCTGTTTCACTGTTCTCGCACATTCTATTTCCGCTCCTTATGGGGACTTTCTCATTCAAAATTGAAAAAAAAAAGACACTTCTTTAATATTTCTTTATAAAAAAACTATTATATTTAGAAACATAATTCCTTTTGGACGCTATTATATATATTATTAAGAACATAAAGAAATTTTTTCTAGCACTTTTAGTTCACCACGACCGCTGTAGAGGGCGTCTTCCAAAAAGCCACGTTTTAATCGGTGAGACACTTTGCAGACGTCCTGTGAAAAATTATGTAAAAATTCAAACGGGATTCTATTCGTGAGACTTAAGACTAGACAATAAACCTCTAAAAGTTCATAAAACTACCCCCCTTTTTTTTATTCAGGGATGAATTGCCCCCAAAAAAGTGATTTTTCGAATTTTTCGGAAAAATATGTATAAAACGATAAAAAATACAAAAAATAAAATATTTTAGTGGTTTCTTGTCTAGTTTTAAGTCTCACGAATAGAATCCCGTTTGAAGTTTTACTTAATTTTTTGCAGGACGTCTGCAAAGTGTCTCACCGATTAAAACGTGGCTTTTTGGAAGACGCCCTCTACAGCGGTCGTGGTGAACTAAAAGTGCTAGAAAAAATTTCTTTATGTTCTTAATAATATATATAATAGCGTCCAAAAGGAATTATGTTTCTAAATATAATAGTTTTTTTATAAAGAAATATTAAAGAAGTGTCTTTTTTTTTTCAATTTTGAATGAGAAAGTCCCCTTAAATCAATATAGCCAACGGAAACACTGTAAATATGTATAATTCTTCATAGAGATACACAAATGGTCCAATCTAGGAGCCGGTCCAATATAGGCAACTCTCCCCTACATACCACGAAACGCTTGATTCGTTCGTACCTCTTCGAATCGATAGGAATAAAGAGTAACACTCCATGGACTTATTTAGAAGCAGCTGCCGCGAATTACAGGAATTGTAGACAGCCGATCGGAGAGATCCTGTCGCCGTTGTACGATATTTCTTGCAACTCGCGATTCCCCTCTCGATCGGTTGCGATGAACATATATGGGATCATAGTGATCACCTGTTTATCGGACGGGGCCCATTTATCCCTATGTATCGCGATCGTCCGCGTGAAATATAACGTGCAGTGGAGGCGCGTGTCCCTATCAGATCCCCAAGGCTATCATTATAATGACGTCATGTGTTGCACACGATTGCGAAGCAACCGCGAATCCTAGAATACTGACTGCTACTGGTGCAACGATTATCCCCAGTACCGGGTGCACCACGTGATTATTTTTTTCCGTGAATCGCGGCTCATTGTCGGGTGGGAATATTACGGATATAAACGTAGAACAATGTGGGAGCAATTAATAGTTTGTAACCTTAGATTAATTACTGTTACAATGGAAGATTGTACGTTCTGTTCGCGAATAAATGTCTTGCGCGGAAACCATGTGAACTAACCTGGAATGCTTGCAAGTAGACATGGCGTTAACTGCTACTTGTGACTCACAAGTGATTCGATCACGTTCGTTCCCAATCACGGTGATTCTTCACAGTGATTCGTGACTTTTCGTGATCGTTTCTGATTGATGGAAAAACATAACAGGTCTTTCTTTACACGTGACAGATAACCTGTATATTTTATATTAATAACAACGAAACAAAAATTCGGATTATATCGTGTAATGTGAAGGAATAATTAGAAACAATGAAGAATAATGAATGAATTAATGATTACAAATTATAATCTACATGTTACCTAGCAAATCATTCTTTTATAATTTCTTGTTTTTTTCTACTGATTTTTAAAAACACAAATAGTAATGTAATTCGTCGTAAAATCATATTGAATACGTTTTTCTGTTTAAAGAACAAGGACTTACGATCGCAGTGAGCAAATTCACTCAAGATAAAAAATGACAATCACGGTCGTGAATGAAGTTAAATCAGGATCGTGATAAATCAGTGATAAATCACCGTTAGTGATTTTGTACGGCATCTCTACTTGCAAGGGAGGGACACCAACTGTCCGACTTCGATTTTAACGGGGTTTTGTGAGATGATAGTATAGTATGTGTAGGGGGTATGTGACCCAATTACGAATTTTGTCCCAATTATGAAGCCTCTGTATTAGAATCATCATTAAAAAAATAAAACATGTATAAATAAACATAAACAAAATTTTTTGGTCAAACTGCAGAAAATCTGCCTACCGTTAGAAGACCAAATAAATCATCACAGAAATTGTTTGATTAGGTGAATGCTAACATTGAAAAAATTAATTTCCAATTCAGCTCAGTAGAGGGAATGTAATAAACATTCAAGATTTTTACTAGAAAGACGTGAAATTGCTAAAACAACTAAAGTCCATTCATACAGTGAAAAATCAGTAGTTGTAGCAATTATGAATTAAGTATTTATATAAATGCTTATTTATTTAAATAGATGCTCATCGATACGATGAAATATTTAACATTTAATCTAGTCCCATCAACTGCAAGGCGTTTTAAAGAGCCACCGATAACATCGCATGCATTTTTGCCATGTGATGTTGCAAAATAATGCCACTCGGCGTTTATTCAAAAATCAGCAACTACAGCAAATAAACTTTCCCACCTCGAGATTGGGACACTTCTTTTGCAATGTTTCTGTAGTAAGTCTAGTATTTTTCAAATATGTACTCACTGTGATTGGGTTTCACAAAGGGATTGCAGCACTTTGTTCGCACTATTTCAAACTCTCGCAATACGAATGGACACGTGCACACGGTTTGACTGTACTAATAGTACTGACAAGCAGAGGCTAAGAAAGCAAGAAACCCCAGCCCCCCGTAAGGTAAATACGTCTACGAATCGATAAAACAAAAATGCATTGTGACTCAGAACACAGGTAGTGACAGAAAAATATTTCCAGCAATTGATGTCACCGACGAGGGTAAGTTTCCAATAACTATTAACGGCATTAGACCAGTGATGTAGATCGTGGGATTTTCGCGGGGGCGCTTACCCTCTCCATGCCTCCCGTGGGTATTTTACACAAGCATATTCTAACCTGTCCGTGAGCTCTGCCCCCACTACGTCCTACTCGGCGACTCACCAACACCAGCGTTTTCTACCTTTGCCCGTGTGCGCTCTGCTTTGGGTGTTCTCGGCAAAAGTCTACGTCACGCGTTTACGACGCGACGGCCGAGTGGCATTATAATATTATTTTAAATAATATTGAAGGTATTAAGCTCTTTAGCCCAGAGTTTAAGTTTACTTCTAATCACTCAAATTCTTTTTGGTACTCTTATGTCTCCACTGTAAGTACCCTCAAAGCTCATTTTGATCAGTTTGTTAGTTCAATAGTTATGATTTATTGAAAAAAAGTGGACCCTAAATTTCAAACAGCTGTAACATCAAAAATTTATTAAATTTTCAAAAATCCTTCGAGATACGTTTATATATCGCTAAAGCAGAGGTAAGCAAACTCATTATCTAGATAAAAACTTTCGAATAACAAATAAAAGATGAAAAAAAGTATTTCGTCATTTTTAATTGTTTAAACGTGGAAATTAAAATTTTTATAATAAAATAATACTTCTTTATGAATGAATCGACATTTGTCGAACAATTATTTAATATCACTAACTGTTTAAAGTTCAGGACGACGCTTTTAAATACTACTGCTTATTACTGTAAATTATTCGAAAAAAATTCTGTCCAACTCTACGCTAAAGACTACAACATATCCAAATTTCAACAAAATCCGAAATGGTGCTGCAAAAAGTGTCCGATTTTGCGTGTAATAACCCAATGCAGGAGTTCAAGGGGAATCTTTCACGATCTCGGAAGATCGACGAACAATCTTTTTTGGCTCACCGCTCCTTTTTCAAAATTTTTTCTGTTCATCGCCCCCCTTGGGTAAACTATGTCTATTATGAAAATTTCCAAGTGTAGTTGTGCGTGTAATCTTTGAATCTTAAAAAGTTAAATTGAAAATAAAATGACTAGAACGCCCCCTCAAATCTCCTCAGCGCTCACTTTGGGAAGCTATGAGAAAGGGAGGGTAGGTCGAGGAACCGGTAGCGAGGGAATCGGTGCGAATCGTAGCGGTAACGATTTCCGGGGTCTAATTAAGAGGATGGTTTTCTCTCGTGTGGCGTCGATGCTATCTCTGACCGGTCGGCGTTTAAACAGTTTAGCAGCCTGGGCTAATCTAGAGGCTTGGATCTCACACGACATGGGGAACGAGGCAGCCGTGCGCGTGAAAACACGCGGTGTAAGGGCTAGACGATGTTATAACACATGTGATCGGGTGACCGGGTCACCAACGACCCATCGATGAACACCGTCACCGAGTCATTTTATAGAGAAATCTGTGATATCTTCTTTATGGGGTCACAGTTGACTCAGCCATCGGACTTCGTGGTCACACTGTTTAGAGGGTTATCGAAAGAAAACTGGGAAACTGTAACAGTGGAGTTCCTATGACAGAGTCACCGGCGATTCGTCAGTGAATACAGTCATTGAGTTATTTTAAACAAAACTTTGTGAAATTTTCATTATGAGTCACAGTTGACTCAGCCATCGGACTTCGTGGTCACACTGTTTCGAGGATCATCGAATGAAAATTGGAAACTTAACACACGGGTTCCTATGATAGGATCATCGAAGACCCGCTGATGAACAAGGTTACCGAATAACGTTCATTCGAACCTGACATTTTGTCATGGGTCACGATTGACCCGGTGGGCCATATTGAATAGTTCGTGTTCCGAGGGTTAACGGGTAAAAAGAACGAAGATACGGCTATTAACACATGGGTTGTTATGGATGGGTCACCGGCGACCCATCAATAAATATAGTGATCCAACCATTTCTATACAAATTAGTGACATCCTGTTATGGGACACGATTGACCCAGTCGTCGTGTTTAACAATTCGTATTCCAAGGGTCAACGATATATATGGCCTTTTGACATTTGGGTTCTTATGACCGGGTCACCAGCGACCCGTCGACAAGCACGATCACCAAATTTGTCTGTCACAACTGACCCAGCCTCCGGTTTGAACGGTCTATCTTCTTCGAGGATTATTGGCTAAATAATGCAGAGATGACGTATTTATCGGGCGAAGGAGGGTCACGTGCCAGCCAGTCGACGCTCCTTCGTGCACCTGTCCGCCATCTTGGTGCCTCTCGGAGGTCCCTTGTTCCGACGCGGTCAGAGTTGTGCACGGCGCGAGGAGACAGACAGAACAGGAGAAATAAAAACAGAAGGTTCGAATCGTCTGGACGAGGAACAGAAAGGTGAGGAGAAACAGATAGAGGGAGAGAGCCGACGCGTACCGTACGTGAGACAGGATGCGGGCAGCTGTTTACCAGCTGGAGGATGATACCACGGTGTTCCCTTACAAAACGCGTCTTCCTGGTGCTTATCCTTCGGCTACCTACTGGGAGGAACGAAAACACGGGAGGAAGCAGGGTAACCGAGCGTTTAACAACGGGAAACTGTGTGATACGTATTTATACAGTAGAGTCTCCAGTATCCGAACATCCATTATCCGAATACCCTAATATTTTGAACGTTCTATTAACCGAATGTCTTGTTATCCGAACAGAGTGACTCTGTCATCATAAAACTATTAAAAATAAAGTACAGTAATTCCTCCCATAAGTCTCTAGTATCCGAATATCCATTATCCGAATACCCTAATATTTTGAACGTTCTACTAACCGAATGTCCTGTTATCCGAACAGAGTGTCTCTGCTATCATGAAAGTATTAAAAATAAAGTACAGTAATTCCTCCCATAAGACTCTAGTATCCGAATACCCCAATATTTTAAACGTTCTATTAACCGAATGTCTTGTTATCCGAACAGAGTGACTCTGTCATCATAAAACTATTAAAAATAAAGTACAGTAATTCCTCCCATAAGTCTCCAGTATCCGAACATCCATTATTCGAATACCCCAGTATTTTGAACGTTCTATTAACCGAATGTCTTGTTATCCGAACAGAGTGTCTATGCTATCATGAAACTATTAAAAATAAAGTACAGTAATTCCTCCATAAGAGCGATAACATCGAGTCCGCTTCGAAGCATTAATGGCAAGGTGGAAAGAATTTCAGCTCCTCATAAATTTGTTTTTTGTACAAAGCCGAGCCTCCGTTAAACTTCGTTTACTCTGTTTTGATTGGTTCCAGAGGGGGACCCCCCAGTGGTGGGAATATGCCGTTAATCGTGTTGCATTTATCGAGGAAGCACTCTAATTTCTAAATGCAAATGTTCATTGAACGGAGAATCGTGTAGCTTGTCGGTAATGGTTAGCTTTGTCCATTATTTTCTGTTACAAAAATACATAACAATATCAATCGTCGTCCACCACTTTGTATCGTGGGTTATCTTTTCGAATTTCAAATCCAATATATATTTTATTGTCAATTATAGCGTTGCATTATTTACTTCAAGTTAAACAGGTCAAGAGAAATTAGTTTTTTTTTTTTTGGAAGATTCGTCCAACGTCTAAGCTATCTGTAAAGTATATTAATCCTCGTGCACCGTTTAATAAACTATTGCTTTACTATTTCTTCAATTAAATCGGACCTGAATTGAAATCTAAGGAAACGCATTTCCATCGCATTAATTTAGAAATTATTATTAAAGAGATTATTTAGAGATTTATCTTAAAATTATTCATGTGAAACTACTAATTGTGTATTGGTAGCACGTTAATTTAGAAATTTCTATACTACAAAATATAATTAAGACTCAAACATTGGCTTCCGTTCGAATTAGCAAGAATACTGCACTAGGATTAATCAAGGTTCATAACAATATAAATTACACCTGTTAATTTGGACTTTCAAATCAATTAAATCCTTAAAATATGCACGTATGTAACGGGCGAAACGCTTCTGTGAGTGACTGGCAAATTCAAGAAGAAAGCACGGTAGCACGAGGATCACATGGGGTTCGATATCTCACGAGATTCTCTATTAAACCAACCGTGGACGCCAGGATTATCTACAACGGATACAAAAAGTATTCGTACACCCTTTAAGACAGAACAACTCTCTCAAAATTGAACCAAGTGACTTGAGTTTCTTTGTGAAGTTAGAAGAATTAGTTTAATAAATCTGTTAAAAAAATGTTGAAAAATTTCCGACTTTTCAAAATGTCGATGAAAATAGTAAATGTCATTTTTTACAACTTTTTTGTCTGAGACTGTAATGAAAATTTAATAAATACATTTCGATGACGTATGTCAGTTATATACATGCTGCGACTTTTAGTGAAATCCGTTAATACAGAAATGAGTAACAGGCATCGAAAGATGTAACAGTCTTTAGATATACTATAGTTGTAGGTCAAAAGTCGTGAAAAACTGCGATTCTCAACATTTTTAACCGTTTGTATCTCATAACAAAGTTAACCGATTTCGAAGAAATTTTCAGCAGGCATATAACTAACATAAATCGAAGCAAAGTATTCGTTAAATTTTCATTGCAATCTCAGGTAAAAAAATCGCAAAAAGCGACCTTTATTATTTTCTTCGCGATTCCGACCAATTGCAACTTTTTCAACATTTTGTTAACACATCAATTAGTACACTAATCCTTATAAATTCACAAAGAAACTCAAGGTCATTTGGTCCAATTTTGATATAGTTGTTCTGTTTTAAAGGGTGTACGAATACTTTTTTTACTCACTGTATCTCTCTGCCACTCCTGGTGGCTTGCGTTCCTGGAGTAAACACGTGAATGGATTCCAGGAGAAAAGAGATCAAAGCGATGAGGCAAGGCAACGGTTGAATTGAATGCTTTCCCTAAACGAGGATTCTCCGGGGTAGCGAGCAGCTTCAAAGGAAAATGGAAAATTGCGTACAGTTAAGACAGCCTGGAATGCCGGAGATTTGGCCGAAGGAACGAGTTTTGGGCGTCAGCCTCATACTGGTGGATCAAGAAGTCTCGTTTAAAATGTCGACAGCAAAATTTTCCAATGAGGACGGAGAGAATGGGTGGAACTGGTGAAATCGAGAAAATCGATATCAGCTACTATATTATGAAGTCAAAAATATGTGACGGTATTTAAAAAATCATCGACGATCTTTAAAGAAACCTTGAAGATAACAATAAAAAAATCTGTTTGAAAGAAATTTTTAGTAGTGATGATGACCTAGATTTTGAAGTTTTCAAAGAACATTTTAATATCATTGATGTGAGAAAATTTATTGACACTTGCCCTGATAAGCCTGGGATGCATTTTGGAGAATGTTTCCCGAAATATCAAACGAAAGAAAATTATAAAACTTAAGAGACCAATATTATATCTATTAAATGTAGAAATCTATTTCATCTTACAGTAAATAAATTATGTATTAAATTATATGTATTGTAAATTTTTATATTTGCTTAAAAAAGACTTGGTCGACTTGTTGGTTCTCAAACCCAAAAAACTCCGACTGCAAAGGGTTAACATTAGAACTACCAGTGTAGAATATATACTAAATAAAATTATATAATGCAGTAATATACACATTATATAATACAATCTAGCATAATATAGTATAATACAAAATGTATAGTCAATTAAACGTCATCATAAATCCCTTCGAAAGCACTATTATAATTTCCGTAATCGTAAAATGAAGAATCTGCAATTCATCATTTTGTCGGGTTTGGTAAGGTCAATGTCCCTATTTCTAATCATGTAAGAGTTCTGCTAACGCAGAAATTGGTTTTTATTATTTATTTATGCAACAATCGACAAAAAAAGCTTATTAGATAGAAAATTGAAACCTTCCTTTCTAATTAAGTTTAAATAAAAGTATTTTTAAAAAAATTTTAACTTAATAATAGTTAATTTAATATGAAATATAAAATGTCCCTATTTCTGCTCAATGAAAATGAAAATGTTCGCATTTCTGTTCACGAGCGTGTCCCTATTTCTGGTTAGCGAAAATAGAAGTGCCAAAACCAAACTTTGGCAAACAATATTAAAAATTCCGTAAGTTTATCAGAAAAAACGCAGCATCCACGTGTAACTCACGATCGCAACGGCACCACTCAAATCATGTTTTTTTTACCGCGGACATACTTATTAAATTTACAGTGGACTCTAACTATATTGCCATGGTCAGGGCTGTAGGGGAGTAAAATGGCAATGAGTTGAGAACCCCCTCCATGCTAAGTTCTATCGTCATAGCCTCGGCTACAGAGCCTGCGCAAAAGCTGGATCGTGTTAGTGCGCCGGCGTACGCATCTTAGTGGGAGAATGAATTTGTGTGCTCCAAAATACGTGTGAAGGGGAAATGTCTCGCGTGGCAATATGTTTAGTGGCAATATAGTTAGAGTCCATTGTATTTCTATTAAAATGCTGCCTCTGATGAACAGCAGGTTGTACAATTTTGTACGGAAATACTAACTTAAATAATTTTTCATGTAACTAATTTATTATTTAACTTTTCACATTAAATAAAAAATAATACGTACTGAGTAGAAATCGGGACGTGATTAAAAATAGGGACATTGACCTTCTAGTGTTAAAATCCACGACCAGAAACGTCAAAATCGTTAAATTTTCAGACAGTCGCTATTCTCATGAAACGTCCTCCAGCAAAGCTGTATCACATCCGCAATCAAAAGGAATCATATCCCTCCATTTCCAAAGAGCCAATATGCTCACGAAGCGTGCTACAGCGTCACGAACGAGGAGCCAGGTAAGCCTGCGAAACGTTTTTTTCCTCCTGAATCGGGGTGATCCATAAAAGAGGAGGCGAGTGATCCGCGAGGTCGCGTGAACCCACCTTCGAGACGATCCCGAAATCGGTTAGACGGATTCTGATCGGGGGGGGGGCGAATCGGGGAACGCGAAGAGCAGCAGAAAGGCCTGGCCACCCGCAAAACCAGAGGACCAAGGGGGCAGAGGGAGGCGACGGTGGAAGCCAACAAAAACTTAACTAGAGCTCCACTTTGTAAAAGGAGCCTCTCTAAAATCCTATGGTAAATGGCGAAGCTGCAGCAGCCGGTTTCACTTTGAAAGGCATCATCATCGGAGGAAGAGAGCCATTGTGGAGGGCCAGACCGATGGAAAATACGTGTCCACCAGGCCGTATGCTACCCTGACGACGAATTTCTCGGGCGGAAAAGAAAATTCGCCGCGGACGGACGGTGTGTCCGACCACTACTCCAGCCCTGGATGAAGGCTCAGGGGACAAAAGTAGACCTCTCTCTCTCACTCTATCGACGAATAATGTCTGCCGTAGTGTTCGGTTTCTGTGTTTTTTTTTGTCTTTCTTTCTTTCGTTTGAAATCTCTGAAAAGATGGGAACGGTTCCGATTCCCTTGGCCCTTTGGCTTGAATATGGTCCTTTTATCGGTTGCAATAGGTCGTTGCTCATGGCTTGTGTATATGTACTGATGAGAGGCAGCTTGGGTAACACGAAAATTTGGATTTTCTTTTTTGAAATTTTGTAAGATTTTTAGAATAAAAATTAGGGCTAAAGTGGAATTCTATTTACCCTTTGTCGATCTGGGTTCGTAAGTCGTTATTTTAAAATTGTGAAACTGACATATACAGGGTGAGTCAATAAGAAGTACTATCTAAAATCAGTCGTTACATATTGGTTGTATTATGAAACGTTTTAATGAATTATGTAGCATTTTAAGGAATCCATCGGATGGATACAATTTGAATTTTTGTCTTTTTTCTTAGGGTGAAACTGTAGGAAAGCTACCTACCCTCCGATTTCGATGATTTTTGGATATGTTGTCAAACTCGACATTTTGAACAACTTTTTCCCATACATATAACAGGGGCAGTTGCTTAGTTTCCGAGATATTCGCGACGAAGTGCCGATACTAGCGCATTGAATTCGCTGCGTTTAGCTTAACCTTAGCTTTCGTGTATTTGAATGATAGAGAATAACGATTCATTCTTATTTAGCAGAGGTATTAACGTAAACGGACGTTTAGTTTCGTAGAATTGCAACACGATTAGTATAATGCTTCAGAATTGATTAGACACAGTTCAAGAAAGAAATAACTATTTCTAACCAACTCTGACTTACTTTTTTTTTCTTGAACTGTCTCTAATCAACTTTGAAGCATTATACTGGTCAGAGTTGGTTAGAAACAGTTCAGGAAAAAAAATAACTGTCTTTCACCAACTCTGAATTACTTTTTCTTCTTGAGCTGTCTCTAACCAACTTTGAAGCATTATACTAATCTTCAAATTACATTTCCAACATTCGCGTTAATACCTCTGCTAAGAATGAATCATTACTTTGTTGCAGTCAAATAAACACAACTATATATAGATGGAATTCATTGTGCTAGTACTGGTAGTTTTTCGCGAATATCTCGGAAACTAAATAACTCCCCCCGTCATATGTATATAGTTTTATAATATATTACAAAATTATCGAAATTTGAGGTTAGACAGCTTTTCTACAGTTTGACCTTTTTTAGATATCAAGGTGACCTTGAATTATTTTTTATTTATGTATTTCATTTTAAGTAACAGAAACGGGACGAAGAAAAAGGACCATATCCGTTCTCATCATAAAGTGATTGAAAAAATACAAGAACTCGCGCTGACGATTCAATAACTCGCGACGGCACTGTTTAATCGCCGAAGCACGAGCGAAACACGTACACGCGAACCATTTTTCGCGAAACCGAAAAGGGGGAGATCCGAGCCTAGACCGACCGCGACGCGAATTAAATATGAGGGGAAAAAAATAAGAAGACGTAAGAACGGAAACAACGTATTAGGGGGTCTCTAATAGCGCTTGTATACCCGTACGGGCGAAGGGCCCCATAGGCGGCTGAAGGGCCGATGAAAACCGGAAAGAAATAAATAAAAAGGAGAAAGACAAAGAGAGAAACAAAAATATCGGCGGGCCACCTACGTCCCCCCTCTCCTCCCTTTGTTGTACATACGTGGGCGCGTTTGACGCCGATCTGGTCGATGGTGCCATGGAATACAGGGTGACCGTAAAGTCCCTATCTCTGGACCCCAGAGCCAAAGTGTATTAAGAGGTATGTGTTAGGTGAAAATAATTGTGAAGGCTAATGGGAAAAAAATTTCGTCAGGACCTGTGAAAAAATATATACATATATTTATGAGAAATAATTTTTTTTCCCCGGACGAGGTGTTCGGGCGTTAAAGGGTTAAAAATAAATTTAAACGAAATTAAAAAAGTCGGTTCGTTTAATATCGATATTGTCGACTCCAAAATAACAATGACACAACATGTACATATATCAGTCTCATGATTTTGAAAACTAGATAACTTAGAGCGAAATAATGTTTACCATCGGAGAGAGTGAAATAAATATTTGATACAGGAAACATGTAAAATGTCTTTTTTTTTTTTTTTGGACCCTACACACTTGGCCTTTGGGATCCAGATCTGTTTCTCTAAAATGGGGGTGAAACTTTGGTGGATCAAAAATTTGTGAGTTTCTTTATATCTCTTGATAGTATTCAACGCGTGAAATATAAAAATGTATCTTTTAAGTAATTTACAGGTTAGTTTAACGCCATATTGGTTTCTATCTATCATATCTATTCTATAACATCTGCTTACCTTATTTAAAAATATACTGTATGTCATATTTTGTTCTTAAACAGCCTCTAATCAACACAGAATCAGGTATTTTTCTTCGAATAAGTGATTCTTTTTTCTTAAACGTAATCAGTAGTCCGTTTAAGAAATAAATACTTGGGCCGAAATGCAATATGCAACGCAGCTAAAAACAAAAAAAAAATACTATCTTCATTACGTTAAAGTATTACATAAAATTGTATTAGAATTAAGCTGCTTAATTTTAAAATTCTACTGCAACTAATAATCCTGTAACATCGATTGAAACATATTTTTATAGGCATATGTACATAATATACTCTTGCCTTTAATCAACCTCCAATTTTTTTTCTTTCTGTATTTCTTTTTATGTTTCAGAATTATGTTTATATTTTTCTATTGTTAGTTTTAGTGTTAAATGATATGTAAATAATTATTGTAAAATGTGTGACTTTATTTTATGCATCCCACGTACACTGATGAGTAAACTGGGCGTTCTCTAGAGGAAAAAGCAATGTAAGTGTAAGGGCCTCCTACACTTGGTACATATCGGGAATTACAGAAATTTATGTTAAATTAATGTTCGATTGAACATTTATTTCAGTACTTGAAATAAATTTACCAAATGGTAGGAGGTCTTTCTCTTGCGCCACTTTTTCCCCTAGGGGAATACACGGAATGTTACGGAATACTACGGATGGAGAGTATTAGGGCCGTCAGTCAGGCGACCTGCCCCCCCCCCCCAGACAAAAATCCTAATCACACCAACGTTTCTCACAGAAGAACTCTAATAAAAAGTACCTGTTCACCACATCCAACGAGTTTTCCTTTTTCTAGTGAAAAAGGTAACAAAGACATGAACAAAACGAACGAACCCAATAACAATCAGGTGTTTCGTATAAATACAAAGGGATTTTATGCACACCGTGTATTTTGTATCTCGCAGAAATGGACGAAAAAGGCGATAGGTAAAGGAACGACCGAAAGGTAGAGAAGAGGTGAAGAAGGCCCAGACCTCGAGGATTCATTCGAATTAAATTGGGACTTTGCCCTCCGTGCTTGGCCCCCTTTATCGTCCTATTCCTTCCCAACCCACCCCCCTCGCCCCTTTGGTAACCCCTTCCCAGTCGTATCTACGACGCGAGAAGACAAAAGAATGGCGGATCCCGCGAATGTCCCTTTCTTGCATCCAGGGGTGACGAGAAATTGAATCCTCCCATGACTCGATTGAAAGTGCCGTGCGAAATGTGCTACTACGCGTCCGATCGCTCCCCCTCGCACCCACCACCCCCTTCTCGCGCTCGTGGCAGCGCCGATTGGATTTCAAAGGCATAAAGAATATATTCTGATTGGATTGAATTTAATCCCCGCGCATCGACCAGACGCACGGGTACTCCTTACGGCCTCCCCTTCCTCTTCCCGACAGCTTTTGTCCCCGTGATGGAGAGTGCTTGTGAAAATAAATATTCTGTTGTATTAAATATTGAATGTAATTGAAAGAAACGTCGAGAGTTATTCCTGATGATCGCAACGACGACAGTGAAGATAACATTAATGATTGAAATTAAGTCGGAAAAAGGTTTCTACTGTTTTTAATGTACAGGTTTGACCGAGATGGAGAGTATTTGTATCAGGGACTTCTACCGAAACGTAAAATACCGGTATTTTCGGTTGTACCTTCGCCCTATATAACCCTTGTATAAGCCCTACCCTTATAGAAACCGAAAAAATACCGGTATTTATTTCGGTTTTCGGTAATATATCGGTTTCGGTATAGCTTTGATGGCAAAATACCGGTATCAGAATCATACCGGTTTAAGTCCCTGGATTGCATAGACATGTGGATTGTTTGATAGAGTAGAAACTCCATGAGAGTTTGAAACTCCGGTCCGATTTAAATTCAATCGTTGCGAATGAACTTCCACGCAAAATGGAACACATTTTGGAGTGACATTTCGGATGTTGTTGAAACTTGGATATGTTGTAGCCTTTAGTGATATATAAACGTATCTTGAAGGAATTTAGAAATTTTTTAAATTGTTGATTTTAAAGCTGTTTGAAATATAGTGTCAACATTTTTTCAATAGACTGTAACTGGTGAACTAACAATCTGATCGGAATGAATTTGTTAGTGGACGCAGAAGTACTTAATAAAAAGTATTTCAGTTTGAAAAAATGTTTGAACTATTTATTTTGCAATTGTTTTAAAGAAATTCAGGTTAATAATAGTAGGGCACCACTGAAGAATTTGAAAAAAATTAGGATATAGTGCTATTTGTCCACTTTATGGATAAATTTTAAAAATATGACCAGTTTAAAATTGACCATATGAAAATTAATTGAAGTTATATCGCTAAAGACAACATATCCCAGTTCCAACAAAATCCAAAATGTAACATTTTGAAAAAATGAGGATATAATGCTATTTGTTCTCTTTATGGATAAATTTTAAAAATATGACCAGTTTAAAATTGGCCATATGAAAATTAATTGAATTTATATCGTTAAAGACAACATATACCAGTTCCAACAAAATCCAAAATGTAACATTTTGAAAAAAATGAGGATATAGTGCTATTTGTTCTCTTTATGGATAAATTTTAAAAATATGACCAGTTTAAAATTGGCCATATGAAAATTAATTGAATTTATATCGCTAAAGACAACATATACCAGTTCCAACAAAATCCAAAATGTTACTCCAATTAATATCCGTTTTCACGTGGATTGACCCTATAACAATGCACTTTTCATCTGAACATAACTGCACATCACCTGCTTTCATTTTCTGCAGTCACATTATTTATCGTTAATATAATAATTACCGATCTTCGATATTTCAAATCCTTTTCGAATAAAACGGTTTCACTAGAAATATAGTTCTCACGAATACACGGAATAACTTTCGGAACGCTTTCCGACAATTCGATTACCTAACAGATCGGAATGCTCCAATTACGGAGATCGAAATTCGTCGAAGCTATTCCATCGATCTCATTGAGAATAACGCGTTCATCGACGATCGTCGCTCACCTGCCTCGCATTTGCCCGTCTACTTAACCCAGATTCATCTTACGCGGAATTTAAATCGCCGACGGCTGCGATGGCAAACAGCTGTCTTCAATGAACTGTAATTACATACGTGTGAATGAAGAAACCGACAAAAAAAATCGCAAAACCTTCTTTTACGTATAGTATCTTAACCCTTTAACTTTCATAGCTCAAAGTCTAATCCAACATGGACAATTTTGTGAACGAACAAAAGGCACTAGATGCCTATAGGAATTGGAAGATTCAGTATCCTAATAAGTAGAATATTCACATAGTTGGATAAAACAGGCCAAAGTCGCTTAACCCTAAGGCAGAGTGATAACACGAGCAAAGGACACAGGGTTCTCATGGGAACTAGAGGATTATGTTACCTAATAAGCGGAGAACACATTGGATGAACTGGGCCAAAATTGCGATGAATCGTGAACACAGCCCAGGCTAGTCCAAGTTAACTTCAGAACAAACTGACAATGTGAGCAGAAAGACACTAAGTGCTTATAGGAATTGGAGGATTCAATACCCTAGTGAGTAAGGTACTAAATAATATGGGCCAAAGTCGCGACTAATCGCGAACACAGTCTAACCTAGCCCAATTTAGTCTCCGAGCAAGATGATGAGACGAGCAAAGGGCACTAGGTTCCTATGGGTACTGGAGGATTAAGTATCCTAATAGGGTTACTTAATCCTCTAGTTGCTTCTTAGTAAAGAACGCAATTTTGAAGAAAAAGGAGCCAAACTCTCACTGAATCACAAACACAATCCAGCCTAGTCCAACTTAGCTGCAGAACAGGCTGACAATGCGAACAGAAAAACCCTAAGTGCCTATAGGAATTAGAGGATTCAGTACCCTAGTGAGTAGTCTTCACATTGTTGGATAAAATGGGCCAAAGTCGCAATGAATCGTGAACACAGTCTAACCTAGCCCAACTTAGTCTCAGAGCATGCAAAAGGCACTAGGTCCCTATGGGTACTGGAAGACTAAGTATCCTCATATGGTTACTTAATCCTTTAGTTGCTTCTTAATAAAGAACGCAATTTTGAAGAAAAAGGAGCCAAACTCTCACTGAATCACAAACACAATCCAGCCTAGTCCAACTTAGCTGCAGAACAGGCTGACAATGCGAACAGAAAAACCCTAAGTGCATATAGGAATTAGAGGATTCAGTAACCTAGTGAGTAGAGTCTTCACATTGTTGGATAAAATGGGCCAAAGTCGCGACGAATCGTGAACACAGCCGAACCTAGCCCAACTTCGCCTCAGGACAGGGCGACAAGACGAGCAAAATGGGGTGAAGAGGTTCTGAAAAGGAGGGTGGTAGAATACGATCCGTGAGAGGGGGGATCTTCGTCATCGATCTTCGTGCATCGCGTGGGCGCGAGCCCGTCGATCATGGGCCAGGCCTTTGGAATTTGCCTTGCAAAGTCTAGGAACAACCGCTCGTCGTCGACGGTATCCGTTGACCTTAGCCCCTTTCTCCCCTCGAATAGTGTGTTCAACCGGCGAGGACCGCGTGGAAGAAACACACCGGCCCGAAAAGATTACGGGCGACTTGAGAGCGATTTGAAAATCAAATCGTGGCACGGGATTTGCATAACGGACTCTTTCGCGGTATGAGCGGCAATAAACGAGGCTTTTGTATGGTGGTTGGAGCGTGACATCGAGGGAAGAATGGTGTTCAGGTAACAATGAGCCGGGTAATTGAGGCTTTTTAGTTTGAAATGGTTGAGTCAAGTTCAATGATGCTGTTTTCTGGAATGTGATTTTAATTTTTAGAGAAATGATGCTTGTATGGTATAGAGTAATGGGAATTGTGAAGCTTCCATTGGACGATATTGTCTGTGGAACATTGGGCAGTAGAATAGAATATATCGTAAATATGACAGGTCTATATCCGCCTATTAAAAAATCCACCATTCGGGGGTTAAATATGTACCTATATTTCATATTTCACACTTCAGGGATCAATTTCAAAGCTTACGTGAATTTGTCGAAATTTGGAATTAACTAAAACCGTATTCAGGCCACTAACCACTTGAATTGGAATTGGAAAAAGGCAGATTCACGGTACAGTTACTCCATCTTTTAATCCTACACCCTCTCTTCTATCAATTTGACACATTTTTCTCCTAAGAAATGCTGTTATTCTGTCATAAGTAGGTAAATTTAACTGGAACTTTTACTTTTGATTGGTAGTATATGTGTTATACATGACACTGATGAGTTGCCCAAGAGAATTGATCTTCTGAAGAATCGGATCGGAATCAAACATCCCTAGTAACAACCGGCAGAGCCCAACGACACGATTCTCGTGTTTAGCGTCCTCCACGTAGAAAGATACCGTGTATAAAGGCGGTCTCAGACGGCACGTGACTCGGCCAGTCTGTCCTCTGTCCCGATAACTGGTGATGAAAGAGACAAAATATCGTAGCGATTCTCTCATCGAACCTGGGCTCGCCGAACGCAGGAACGACCACGGTTCAATAATTTTTTCTTTCCTCACCACGATGTCTGATATAGAACTGTAAATATTCGGTATTCGAACTATTCCAATAATTCGAATAATTTCGTATACGAATAATTCATTCGATGAATTCAAATACTTCAAATAATGCGGAGTATTCGAATACTGGAATATTCGAATAATATGAAGTATTCGAAGTATTTGATTATTCGAATAATAGAAGTAATCGAATTCCGGATTGTACCAAATGGGAATTTGAAAAACAAATGATTGTAAAGGCCGATATGAAAAGAATTTCACGATAAAGTGTTAAAAAATATATTACGTTCAGATTCATATTCAGTACTATCCACAATTCGATCACTTCGAATACTCCGAATACTTCGAGTAATCCGAATACTTCCACTAATCCGAATATTTCGGAATATTCTAATTCAACTGATATTCGAGTATTTGAATTATTCGAATTCTACTGATATTCAAGTATTCGAATTATTAGAATATTCGTAACAGCCCTAGTCTGGATTCCAGATTCTGGAACAGACTCGCCGAGTCACGCGCCGTCTGCGGCCGCCTTTAAGGACTTGGGAGAAATGAACGAAGACGCTACACCTTGCTCCATTGGGGATGATTACCGAGATTCCGTCGGGTTCCGTCACTTGGCCGACGGCGCAGGGTAAACGGGTCAATACTTGGAATGCCCTATCCCCTTTAAGGGAGCGACGACGATGGGCGTTAAGGGATGCGAAGAGCCAGAAGCCGTGTATAGGCCCGCACACGCTAAACGAGGGAGGATGTTCGCTCGATCGTGGCCGCGGATACGATGGGCGGGAAGAGAGAAAAAAAAGAACTTGAGGCGTCTTCCGCTCGACGGCATGTTGTCAGCCCCTCGAGTTGCGTTTAGCTTCCATAAATTTGTTTCTTTCTTTTTGTTCTGCCTATAAAGTTTTTTTTCAGCTTTAATCAATTCCTCGAAATCCCTCGGGCTGAATGTGGGATATATCGTTCGAGCAGAATATTGAACCAACTGATCTAGCCTTGCATGTACCTACATATTCTTTTACATTTTTTTTAAAGAGGCAATTTGTCAAGTAAAAAATGCTAAAGAATATTATTAATTGAAACAATAAAATTATAAATGTAGATTCATGCTGTGAAGGAGATGTTACACAATATATACAGGGTGATGCGATAATAAAAAATGTTGACCAGGAGTTTGAAGGTCAAGGTCAATTTTGCGGTGACTTTCTTTTGGAGATCTCCACCGATCCAAAGGTGTAGAATAACGCTATGGTAGCCTTGACCTGTACATGCAAAACCGGCTCAGTTGGTTGAATATTTTTTCAGTGGCGTCCCTCGACGCGCAATACCTTTCTTTGTTCACGAGATGCACATAAGTCCCTATAACAATAACATCTATGGATATGTCGTGAAAACAAAAATTTCAGTATTCAGTTTAATTGCACAACAAAGTATTCTCAAAGTATCAAAGAGATTAGTTTAATAATTTCTTCGCAAAATTTATTTATTTTTAGCCCGTTTACGTCAGACTCTCCCACTTAAGCGAGGCGTCTATTGCATTCCCATCCCCCACCTATCCCGTTTGTTTCTAACGCATTGCGTTACGCGTTTTACCACAGGGCTGCGTAATTTCCACCGGAAATTTCCTTGGGTTCCCGTGTCAAGCAACTCGCGAGGAGGCTGCGTCCGACTGTAATTTCGCGCGTGCAAAACCGCACACCGTTCAGGAGAAAGACAGAGCATTACGGGTGCGTGCGGAATATGTTCCTGCGGCCTCTGACGCCATCGGATCTACCGCGGTCGCAATAAGCCTTCGCGTGCGAGCGCAACGCATTGTCTCGCCCCGCCATATGCGTTGTGTCCCGCGAACACGACAATGAGGCCCCACACACGCTTTGTAATCCCCGACGGCGGATTTTACGACCGAGTCCCCTTACATCGTCGCGGTGATCGAACCGAGAATAATAATGATTTCGAGCCCCTCGAGGAACAAGAGTACTATACAGGGTGTCCCAAAAAGATGAGACAATCCGCAACATGCATGTTCCTCGTGCAAATACAAATCGAAAAGTCTTTTACGGTTTTGTAATCTGAAGCTCCATTTCCGAGATATTAGCAGTTACACGAACTCCAATCAGGTGAGCGTACGGTAACGAGTACGCGCAGGCGCAGTCAAGAAGCAAAGGTCAGTGACTTGGGTCGTGCATCAAATTACGTGATCTTGAATACCATGCAAGTTTGGTCTGACAAATTTGTTTTCTATCACCAGGAACAGTCGAAATACTCAGGTCGTCTGTTTTAGGTGCCTCATCCTGTTACATATAGGGTGTCCAAAAAGTATGGGACAATCCGTAACATGCATGTTCCTCGTGCAAATACAAATGGAAAAGTCCTTTACGGTTTTGTAATATGAAACACCATTTCCGAGATATTAGCAGTTACACGAACTCTAATCAGCTGAGCGTACGGTCACGCATATGCGCAGGCGTTGTCAAGAAGCGGAGGCCAATGACTTGAATTGTGCGCTTCTTGATTGTATTTGCGGGTACGCATGGCCCACCGTTCAGCTGATTGGAGTTCGTTTAACTGCTAATATCTCGGAAATGGAGCTTCGGATTACAAAACGGTAAAGAACTTTTCGATTTGTATTTGCACGAGGAATATGCATGATGCGGATTGTACCATATTTTTGAGACACCTTGTATATAACGGGGTAAGGCACCTAAAACAGATCATCTGAATATCTCAATTATTATTGGTGATAGAAAAAAATGTGTCAGACCACATTTGCAGGGTATCCAGGATCACATAATTTGATATGGATAGTTTTTTGATAGGTGAACGCGTCGAGGTCACGTGAAGGTCAACTTCGATTTTATAAAACGCACTACTAGATGGTACGTAAACCAATATGTTTTTCCATTTAAAAATTCCACTAACAAGGAGTGTATTTTAGGTGTCCGCCTCCGATTGCTTTGGTTTTCGGATATGTTTTAGAGGACCGAAAAATAAGAGATACGTATTTTTTTATAGCAGCCCGTTTTCATATTTAGGGGGTGACCAGTTTATTGTACATAAAAAACCATGAAAGCCACCAATTGAAAGTTTTCATGTATCTCCTCTGGTTTTCGAGATAGTACTTCCGGGTCGAAACTTTGAGGGGTGGTTTCACCCCCTAAATATGAAAACGGGCCGCTATAAAAAAATACGTATCTTTTATTTTTGGGTCCTCTAAAACATATCCGAAAACCAAAGCAATCGGAGGCGGACACCTAAAATACACTCCTTGTAAGACCTTCGTATGACTTCTACGCGTTCAACTATACAAAAAATATTTGTATCGAATTACGTGATCCTGAATACCCTGCAAATTTGGTCTGACAATTTTGTTTCTATCACCAGTAACAGCCGAGATATTCAGCTGGCCGGTTTTAAGTGCCTCATCCTATATGTGCCGTTCAGAGGCCGAAGTGGCCAACTCCACTTTTTGAATTTTTTCAAATTTAAGTCAAATGAGAACGGCTCGTATGAGACGTTTATTTTGAAAGCGGTACAACTGAACTCCCTTTCCCTTATTGAAGCGAATTTTAGTTTCGTCTCATTATACATAAATTATTTGTAAATAAGTTCAAACGTATACCTGTCTGTACGGAGAACCGTAGTAAGAGAACCGTAATTGTTCAATTTTTTTGGAAACATTTGAAATTGATTTCTTTCGTAAAAAGATGTTTGTCCTCTCCAGACTGTCGCAACCGTAGGATCACATTCCATGTCCTGAACCATTACCATTTGGTATGAAATTGTAAGACATCTTCGAAGAAATCTCAGGAAACTCGATATTCCTATCATCTGACCTGATCTGCCTATTGCGTACCCATGATTTCGTCGACTCGCGCATCCGTAAGATAAGTACATGTCCTTGAACCGTCATCAATATCCATTCAAGATATCTACCCCATATCACCCTACACAGTTCTATGCCTTCTGTCCTAAAAATATCAGAAACCCCAATATTTCTTCTCATCTCATTCGTCCTGAGCATTTGGGTATCCACGATTGCCAGTTCTTACGCAATCCTAGGATCACAGTGGTGTCCTGAACGATTACCAATTGTCAATCAGAACATCTACCCTGCATCACTCCACACAGTTCTATGTCTTGTATTCTCGAAATCCCATAAATCCAAATATTCCTATCATTTGATCCGTCCTGAGTATTTGGGTATCCATGATTGCTAGTTCTTGCGCAACCGTAGGATTACAGTCCCATGTCTTGAACCATCATCGGTTGGCATTCAGGACATCTACCCTCCAGTACCCTAGACAGTTCTACGTCTTCGGTCCTTGAAATCTCAATATTCTCGTCATCCAATCCATCTTAAGCATTGGGTATCTGTGACTACCAGTTCTCCCACAACCCTAAGGTCAGAGGTTCATCACTATATGCCACTCAAAACATCAATCCACAGCACCCTATGCAGTTCTACGTCTTCCACCCCCGAAAATCTGAAAAAGTCCCCAAATATTCTTATCGTCTGGCCCAATCCAATCTTCTAGTGTCCACCACGCTAGATTCTCGCGTACCCCAAACATCACTTCATTACAGACATTAGTCCACCGACATCCCTAAAGTCTCTATCTACTACTTAGCGTCAAAGTGTTTTAAGTGGAGTCAGAGGTGAATGACCTGTCGTTCATTGACGTTGTCGGAGAATTTATGATAGGGTTTTGGATTGCTTGCGGTCCTAGAAGAGGGTGCATGAGACTAAACAACCAGTCATCGGATGGTGGCGGAAGACCACGCTGGGTCCTTCGGTTGTCGGTGACATAGAGGGTTGTTTATGTAAAACAGATAAGTGAAAGTTAGAGATGGCAAGCAGCCCAACGTTCCGTTGCCTTAAGAATAAGGACATTGTTCCTAGAGGAACTGGTCACGGAGGGGGGAAGGCAACCTTTTTGGTAAAAGGACTGTGATCGATCGTACGGAGCTTACCCCAGAACCCCAAAGAAGCTTATTCTTTTAAAAATCAAAGGCCCCGAACAACTATTTCTAACATACCCATTTGCGAAACGCCAATGTCCAACTCGACGAAGAGACATTCCGTAATACTGTAAATCCTCGATGAGTGTTCGAAGGCTCCACGGCAGAGAGCGGTCCCCAGATGTAACGCTGGCTTTTTAACGAAGTTTAGCACATTGATAGAGCTTGGAATTCTGAAGTCAATGATATTTATTTCAGCCGCATATGGCCGTTAGTTTACGAAATCTTTAATGTTCAGTGCCGAGGAGCCTTCAAACACTTACCGAGGATTTACTGTACCGTGCAAAGGAAACGGAGGTGCGTGCGAAACGTAAAAGTGACAAGGACGATGTGTTATTCCGGGGCAAGTTAGCACACACGGAGACGTGTGTCGCGCAGCTCGTTGCGCGCGCGCTATCATCGTCTATGCATCTCGTGGTCGGCATGTACCGTTGCATTCGAGGTCTGCAACCGTGCCGATATGGGGGGGGGGGGGGGGGGGGGTAGTACATATCGCAATGCAAAGAAAGCAACGTCAAGAACGCTCGAGCAAGAGACGGAGATAGGGGTCTGAATGGAATAGCGAATTGACTTTGGAGGGAAATCTGCTTCCTCCGTCCTCGTTCCCCTCTCTTCCAGCCCCACCAGTCGCCGACGACTGGGCTTCTCGACGCTACGCTGAATCTTGATTGTGTAACTGTCAGAGCGTTTCCTCCTTGCGAAACACGCGCGCTCATGCTCGAGGTATCGGCTACTTATCGAGCAAGAGAGAGAGAGAGAGAGAGAGAGAGAGAGAGAGAGAGAGAGAGAGACGTAGAGCGTGTAATGATAGAGCCCAGGGCCCCCGTTGCATCGCATAGCAGCACGAGTGACCCTGCGGCGTGTGTTTCGCGTGGTGCAACCGCAAGCAGATGAGCAGATTGCGCGAGCCTCGACGCTATTTTTATGCGCCCAACGAACGTGTACCGTTCGCGACGTTAATTATGAGTAGACTGCGGATTTTTATGTCAAATAAAAATCTCTAAAGTAATTGATTAAGACAGGAGCAATTGTAGAAATTTATTTTCCCTCTTAAGCATCTTATTGGATTCAGAATAACATAAAAACTTGTTTTGTTTTTTATTGTATTTCACAGAGTCCTATAGACTATAAATTCATAAAATCCGCAGTCTAATTATGAGACTTGAGTTGGTAATACCGATCTCTCGTTGGTGAGTTGCGACAATTACAAACGGAATATTACAGTTTCTTTTTTTTTTTTTTTTTTTTTTATGGGATCGATAGATACAGGGTGTCCCTAGATTGGGAGGGGGAAAATGGGGGTGTTACGTACGAAGACACTCTCGTCACCTCTTAACCCTATCGGGAGTTTGAATACATCCGGCTAGATTACGCAGTTACTCACGGGATGTTATGACATGGCCAGATTTTCTTGAACTGATTCCGTTAAAGAACTGGCGTGGTCCCCCAATACTTTTTGACTCGAATTTTGGGGTATAAACAGTGACGTGTACAGCTCATTCGCAGGTCATACTCATACCAGATGTCTAGTTAGTGAGATCGGATATTAAAGTCCCTTTCAAGCACTATTAAAAGTAAGCTATGCTCTATGCAACAGACCCCTGCATTTTTCAGTGCGTGGAAACCGAGAACGCTGGAATTAGCTTTTGCAACTGCCATTTACATTACCATTTGTAAAACCTTTACTTACTTGAATATAATTTATATACGTTTATATATTTATAATTTAGTGTTGTTCAATTCGACTCTGGAATAATATCTAAATCGTCAGCTAGAAGGGAACTCACAAAAACACACATTTGCCGCTTGAAGCGTATCGAATTTTTAAAGTTATGGGCTCATTCTAACAATCCTAGTAGCTGTCTGAGATAAAATAGGCTCAGTTTCATCGATAAAAATCTTTCCTTCTGGTTCCCTGTGTAGGTTCGCCAACATGACAAAATCAAAACCAAACGTGGCATTCCTCGGCGTTTGCAACCGTTCAGCGATAGCTCGTAAAAGGGGCGAGAAATTGTGTAATTTCTTGAGAAATGGGATGTCAAAAACCTCCCCCTTTTCTTTTTCCTTTTTTCGAGAAATTCTCGAGAAAGAATTCTTGAGAAGAAACACCTTGCTAGATAAAACTACCGACGATAAACGAATATGTACTTCTATCAGATCGATGAACATGACAAAATTTTGAAAATGAAATAGGAAATTGTTTACCTCACTGAGGATTCCTTGCGGCTCAATAGAAAATAAAGAAATTACTTTGAACGCTGCCTGATAGGCGAAAAATTAATTTCTATTCACCGATAGTCCATAGAAACATTCAGTTTTTGAGTATTCCGCCATCCAAGGGTTAACTCATTACCTGTAATATTTGTCAGTCTATGCAAATGATTAAAAAAGTTTTGAATACTTCGAATTCATAACCGGGGCAATGCTTATATTAACAATAATCATATATTAGATAAAACAACAGGTCCAAGTGGCCAACTGATTCTCAGCAACGCAGTGCAATATTTTGAAAATTGATTTGTAGGAAAATAATAAATCTACTCACTCTATTTACTTGTGTAGAGAAGATTGTATACCAAAGCACTTACCTAAAACAGAAAAAGAAACATTGGTTAGTAAAACAAAAATTAGATTTTTCAGGTATATAATGCTCAAAACAAATGGCAAACAAGTTTAATATTGTAATTCTAAAATAGGAACACATGCTTCAGTATGAACAGAAAATTCAAAAATTTCAAGAAGATATCCATTCATTTCCAATAAAACGCAATTATTACCCAAGTCCCCCATACTCTTAATTTGTTCGAATTCGAATAACAATTATATAAATCAGTAATTTCTCTGTCTATAGTTATTTGCCTCATTGGAAGCAATAAGATTCTATTAATCACCTCGATTTAATTTTATTATACCACATATAATACCATAAATTGTATTGTATTTACATGAACTTCGAAACAAGTCCCTTCAAATAATTGTTATTCATTTCTAACAAGTCATCAGAAGAATCACACAGAGATAATTTTACCAATTTACTGTCTACATCTGCAATACTCCATCCAAATGGTAGATGTCCCAATTACTGCGACTTTAAAATTGCAGCGTAACTTCATTTAATCGTTTTACGTATTGTTTAACGTAAAAATCGTCTCGATTTGGATCATAATATTATTTAACCTCTTTTATTAAAAAATATAGTTTTATACGTTAAATATGAAAAATTAATTAATAATTCATTAAAATCTGCGAGTAATCCCAGTGTCCCTATAACTGTCACCTCAAAAATTAAAATAATTTCTATATACTTTAACAATTCATTTTGTATAATAGATATAGGTTGAATAGCAAAATTAGGGCTCCCTTTTTAGTATGATTTCGCCATCACTTCTTACTTACATAGTCGCATTTTTGACGCTCACATTGCACTATTATTTTCCAACATTAATTTTCAAATACCAGATACCTTTATTTTTATGTAAATCGGAGTCCCAATTTGATAATACAATTTTCTGTATACACAATGCTTTACACTTTACGTTCGTATTAAGTATAATAAATAAAATGGCAGTATTAGGTCCACTGACAGTAAATGGAACATTTACCCTATATCCTCTTCAATGATTCCCAAACATCATTTAGAAATAATTACCCAAAATATTGTTCTTCAAATTCCCAAAACATCCAAGGCAAACAAAACAGAATCCGAAAAATTCCAAAGTCTCACAGAATAAAATCGATTATTGTTACTTCTCACAATGAAAAGGTAATCTTACGGGATAAAAGTTGCCCGAAAATCGTCTAGTAACAAAGCGAGAAACGTTCAGGAAACAGTTTGACAAAGAAAAAAAAAGCCCAAACGAGAAGAACACAATGGGCCCTGGCGAGCGTTGGAAATGGAACGACATCGTTCGTCGGTCGTCGCTGAGAACTGGATACTGGGTGTCCCATCTAACTTTGCCATCCTTAATTATTTTCTTATTTGTCACGGTAAAAAAAAAATGGTTCGAGAGAAAGTTAGTGTATTTTAGGGAGGATATTAGGCTATGAGATTGAAGATCATCTCAAGGTCATATCTTCCGAGATTTCTCTAATGGTAACGTTTTTTTAAATAGAATGCCGTATTTTTTTTTTGCCATCTCAAAGAAGAGATCAAAACGTATCCAACAATGTATCACACTATGACCTTGAAATGACCCAGGGCTGAAAATTTCGCACGTAACTGATTGAGGTAGAACTGCAGAAACAAAATAAACCCCATAATCGCATTATTTATTATTATAGTGTATGTTCAAAGTGATGTCACCCTATAGTGTGATACATTGTTGCATACGTTTTCATCTCCTCTTCGTAACGGCAAACAAACAAAAATAGGGCATTCTATTTAAAAAAAAAACGTTACCAGTAGAGAAATCTCGGAAGATATGACCTTGAGATGACCTTCAATCTCATAGCCTAATTTCCTCCCTAAAATACACTAACTTTCTCTCGAATCATTTTTTTTTACCGTGACAAATATGAAAATAATTAAGGATGGCAAAGTTAGGTGGGACACCCTGTATAACTGGAGGGGACAGCGACGCGGTATTCAACGGCGAAAAACGAAAAATTTTCCCGGGTAACAGTGAAGAGAGAGACGCCTCCGCCGCCACTCGCGAGCCACGGAAGAGGAGATTCGATAACAATTCCCGATCGAACTGAAAGCCGCCAGCAGCGTCGCGGCACACACAAAAATAACCCGGCGGCGGTGTACCGGCCGGTTCGATAAACGCACATGTTCCAGGAGCATTGTACTCGCTCGAATGTGGAACGTAAACCGCGGCGAGAATAATTCTTTTGTAAGTGACTTCCGTCTGTGAGACGCCCCTTTCGGTACCAATTTTTGGCCACCCCTTCGTTCCGTGCACGCCCCTTCTCGAACAGAATCATTTCTCCAATTTTTCAGTTTTCTTTTCAACTCTTCCTTTCTTTCCAATTCTAAAAATTTCATCAATTCTTCCATTTTTTGTCAAACCTTCAGTTTTTGTCAATTCATAAATTTTAGTCAATTTTTGTGAACGCTTCAATTTTCATCAATTCGTCAACATTTTTCAGTTCTTCAATTTCCGTCAATTCTTCAATTTGTAGCAATTCGTTGGTATTTGTAAATTCTTCGATTTTCATCAATTCGTCAATATTTTTCAGTTCTTCAATTTTCGTCAATTCTTCGACTTTGCATTTGTTTTACAATTTTAAATCCTCCCTTTCGTTTAAAAATAAATGCAAAGTGGAAGAACGGGCGAAAATTGAACAATTATAGACATGAAAAATATCAACAAATTGATAAAAATTGAAGAATTGAAAAATACCAACGAATTGATCAAGTTTGAAGAATCAAAAAATGTTAACAAACTGATGAAAACTAAAGAATGGGCGAAAATTGAAAAATCAAAGAATTGCATCGCAATTCTCGATAACTGCTTGAATCTCAGAATTTCTCATTTCCCAGCAGACCTCGATAACTGCGCGAACTACAACTACACTGCCGTTCATAAGTATTATGACACCTGGTCTGCCCGAAGAAAATGCGGTGTTCCATAAATATTGCACATTTTGGGCCACATTACCTAGTTTATATTAACGTAACTGTCGTCCATCGAGGTTTAAAATGCTCTAGGCGATATTTATTTCAGACCTTCAACCATTTTCGTAACACCTTATTCCGTTTACTTCGTGTACGATAAGTGTCCTAATACTTACGAATGGGAATGTACACATAATACTTCCTCGATATCCACTTTCCCGTTGAATCCAACTCCCGCCGAAAAACGTCTCGTTTCCTAAGTGTCATCAAGCCCCCGGCTAATATTTACTTTTACCTCGAACGGTTCAGTCGGAAACCGCTTCGAGGACAGCGATCGAAAGAATGTCGCTCGCTCGATCTGTTCAACCAGTACTCTGTACCTCGACGGGTATATACTCCAACGCACTTCATCAACCGAGCCTGCTCTGGAAGGGAATTCGACGGGGGCAAGGCTACTTAGGCCGGGGTATTTACGTGCGAGCGCTCGCAAAAAGCGTTCCCGTGTCAACCAAACGAGGCACACGTTGCGCCCGATGCACTCGACGCGATCAAGCATCGGAATTCACTTCGAGAGTCGGTTCACGGCGGTTTTCTACACCGCGTGTTTGCCTTCCCTTTCACCCTCACTCCATCTTCGATCCTTCTCTCAAACGTGCACGCGGGTCGTTCACGCTGGTCGATTATCGCGCTAATAATTATTTTAATTGCCGGTCTGCTCGATCGACGAGTTGCATAATTGACCGCCCCGCGCGTGAGACAGACGGTATAATCTTCCTGACACTGAAAGCGAAGAGAGAGAGAGAGAAAGAGAGCTTGGGGACAAGGTTGCCCGCCTAGAAGGCTGTTATAACCCCGACGAGACTTCGATGCCTCACCGTCGGGTCTTCTTTCTCTAAATAGACAGAGGAATGCTTACAAGATCAATTACGCGGGGAGAAACTTCTCGCCACCTGTGGAACGAGTCTGTTAGTCGAGCGTTAAATAATCGGAGCGATCAGAGGTGTCCACGGACTGTTGGAAGCACGGACTTTTATGTAGAAGAATATGATCCCTTGTATTATTGTAACGAATGGAATTTATTTTGTGACAGTATGTTGACATAACGAGAATAATAAGAAATAAGACTGGATAGTGTCCACTTTTGTAAGGGGGTTGTCTTGGGCCTGGTAGGGTTACTAGTGTAGCAAAGTGTCAAGTAGAATTGAGTGCGGATTTTTGGCTCAGTAATACACGTAAACATTTTAATAAACACGATAGAAGGTAGAGAACTATTCTGAAGATGATTGAAGGTGAGGGATAGAAATATCACAAAGAAAATAGAAGGTGAAGAACAGAACTATCCTACAGAAGGTAGAAAGTAAATGATAAAACTATCCCCAAAAAAGAGGAAAGTAAAGGATAGAACGACCCTAAGGAAGATAGAAGATAGAGAACAGAACTATCCTAAAGAAGGTAGGAAGTAAAGGATGGAACTATACTAAAGAAGGTAGAAAGTAAATGATAAAACTATCCCCAAAAAAGAGGAAAGTAAAGGATAGAACGACCCTAAGGAAGATAGAAGATAGAGAACAGAACTATCCTAAAAAAGGTAGGAAGTAAAGGATGGAACTATACTAAAGAAGGTAGGAAGTAAAGGATGGAACTATACTACAGAAGGTAGAAAGTAAATGATAAAACTATCCCCAAAAAAGTAGAAAGTACAGGATAGAACGATCCTAAGGAAGATAGAAGATAGAGAACAGAACTATCCTACAGAAGGTAGAAAGTAAATGATAAAACTATCCTCAAAAAAGAGGAAAGTAAAGGATAGAACAACCCTAAGAAAGATAGAAGATAGAGAACAGAACTATCCTAAAGAAGGGAGGAAGTAAAGGATGGAACTATACTAAAGAAGGTAGAAAGTAAAGGATGGAACTATACTAAAGAAGGTAGAAAGTAAAGGATAGAACTATCCTAAAGAAAAATTAGAAGATACAGGACAGAATTATTTTAAAAGATGTAGAACGTAAAGAATAGAACTATTCTAAAGAAAGCAGAAGATATAGCACAAAAGTAACCCCAAAAAGTAGAAGATAAAGGATATAACTATCCCAAAAAAGGTAGAACGTATGCTAAAACTGGTAAGAGGTAAAGGACAGTACTAAGTTAGAGAAGGTAGTAAAGTATAGAAATAGTAGAAGGTATAGGACAGAACTATTCCGAAAAACGTAGAAGATGAAGGATAGAACTACCCTAAACAACCATCCAGCCCAAGCAAAGTCTTCACCGATGCACCACCAAACGAAAACCACCAGGGGTAACCAGGTCATTCCGTTCACCCCTTACAATCAACGGAAAATTATTAAAATTATAATCACAACACACATCCAACTGCCACTCAGAGGACATCTCAGAGCAGTCGTAAATACATCATCCCCCCAGCCCCGATACTCAAACACATTAACCACTCCAGCGTCCTTCGCGCAGCCTTTCGTGAGCGACAAAAGGCTTCTTCGTCCCGCTTTTCGGTTCAAGTGGCTCTTCGACGTAACCGTGGCGGTCTAATCGGGGGGACAATTAAAATTAATCCTTCCTTCCCCGTAACCGGTTCCCACGTCCTCGGGGGCACCGTTAACCTTCGCCGAATACAGGAACCCCATATTTGTATACTATAGAACCTCGATTATCGAAACAACCATTATAGGAATGCTCTGTTATCCGAACGTTCTTTCAGTCGAAACGTTCTGTTATCCGAACAACGTATTGTATTTCAGACTTTGGGTGTATTCCATGCAATGTTTACGTTCTACCACGTGTATTACAGGGTGAGTCATTTAAATCGAACCCCTGGAATATGCAGTAAATCCTCGATGAGTATTCGAAGGTTCCTCGGCACTGACCAGAAAAGATCCCCATGTGTGAGGTTAACTTTTTAATGAGGTTGAGCACAGTGACGGAGCTTGGAATTCTGAAACCAATGATATTTATTTCAGCCAATTATGGCCATCAGTTTATGAAATATTTAATGTTCAGTGCCAAGGAGCCTTCGAACACTCATCCAAGATTTACTGTATTTCAAACCGTTGATAATACCGAAAAATGTTTCGGATAAAAGTTAAATGAATTGAAGGGGAAAATAATTTGACACGAGTCGTTTTTCTGTAGATGATCGCGTAGAGCATATATGGCGATGACATTTATTTTTTTAATTGGAATCAGTTTGTGGATGCATTAATCAATGCTGCTCGTCATTTCCTATAAAAAAAGTATTAATCTATTTATGCCGAAAAACCATTAGTCTAGGGAAGAGTTTAATTTCAAAACTGCGAAGTAGTACTGGTAATAAAACATTTATACTTTCGTAACTTGACGTTCAAAAGTTTTCTACAATTCGAATGCAAGAGATTTAGCCGATCCGTTTTTTGTTCATTTGTATTATTATACTTGAAATATATGTGGTTTCACGCGAATGAAGTTGCTTTACTATTCGAAAATTCTATTATCCGAACCGTTTTTTTCTCCCAATTAGGGGGAAAAATTCTGACATATTCTACAGGATATCACTTATAACTAGACTGTGGATGTTCATGCATTTACATCAAACGTTAACATGGAAAATACAAATTTTAATAAAGCTCAATGATATTAATATAATACTATCAACATGACAAGACATTTACTACAGGACTATAGGAGCTAAATTTATATCAGATTTTCACGTTTGGAAATTAATGTCTGAAGTTTCAAATTTCCCTAAACATCCACAGTCTACTTATAACCCCCTACAGCACAGTCCACTAGTACTTATTCTTTTCTGTTCACCACCCCCATGTAGTATTACATCACGTGCTTTCTCCACAATTTCATTTTAAGTTTTCTAGTTATAATTCGAGTTAATTGAATTCCCTGCAAAATTCGATGGACCATCGTTCAATTCGTTTCAAATCGATAATCCTTCCAGCTCTAAATAGCAGAAGGGTGTACAAGATATAAGGTAGAGATGGGGTGAAAAGAAGAGAGCCGGAAGGGAGTCGTTAATCGGTCGGAGGGGTTCGATCAAACTCTCCTCCCTCTTCTCCTCATTCTTTGGGGCATCTGGCGAGTTCGAATATCCACCCAGCAACCCCTTTCGCTCACCGCTTTTTCAGACTGACAGCTCTGGAAGGAAGGGTTGCCAGCCAAGAGGTCTGGGCACACAACGAAAAGGGCAGGGGGAGGGGAGCAAGAGGCTAACCCTTCGTTCTACATCCCTGTCTGAAACGCGTACTAAAACTAACCCCGCGCTGTGCGCGCTTCTTCTTTTTCACGATATCGCGTGCACATCAGGACGAGGATAGTCTAAGTCTACCAACCTACGCTGGTACATCGAGGACCCTTTGTGCACCTCCATAGGGTGATTGGGAAAAGTTTGCGTACAGTATAGAGAAATATGAGGAATATAGATGCAGAAGAACATAGATGTAAAAGAACATAGATGTAACAGAAAAGAAATTGCAGAAGAACATAGACGTAGAAGAAAATAAATGTAGAAGAATATAGATTCAAAAGAACATAGACGTCGAAGCACATGGTTGCAAAGTAACGTGGTTGCATAGTAACATAGTTGCAGAGTGACCTGGTTGAAGAACCACGTGGTTGCAAAGTAACGTGGTTGCATAGTAACATAGTTGCAGAGTGACCTGGTTGAAGAGCCACGTGGTTGCAAAGTAACGTGGTTGCAAAGTAACGTGGTTGCATAGTAACATAGTTGCAGAGTGACAGTGTTGCAAAGTAACGTGGTTGCATAGTAACAGGGTTGAAGAGTCACATGGTTGCAGAGTAACATGGTTGCAGAGTAACATGGTTGCAGAGTAACATGGTTGCAGAGTAACATGGTTGCAGAGTAACATGGTTGCAGAGTAACATGGTTGCAGAGTAACATGGTTGCAGAGTAACATGGTTGCAGAGTAACATGGTTGCAGAGTAACATGGTTGCAGAGTAACATGGTTGCAGAGTAACATGGTTGCAGAGTAACATGGTTGCAGAGTAACATGGTTGCAGAGTAACATGGTTGCAGAGTAACATGGTTGCAGAGTAACATGGTTGCAGAGTAACATGGTTGCAGAGTAACATGGTTGCAGAGTAACATGGTTGCAGAGTAACATGGTTGCAGAGTAACGTGGTTGCAGAGTAACATGGTTGCAGAGTAACATGGTTGCAGAGTACCATGGCTGCATAGTACCATGGTTGCAGACTAACGCAATTATAAGATAACATAGTTGTAGAAGAACAAAGTTGCAGAGGGACACAATTGTGGAAGAACATAGCAGAAGAATATAGAAATAAGAAAATAAGTATACAGGAGAAACACAGTACAAGAGAAATTGTTTTCTAATTAAGCAATTTTACGAAAGTTTATAATTTTATCACAACTCAATAGTTTTTTTTTCACGACTTGTGTCTAAACGTACTTACGTACCACAACCTAAAAGTATCCTAACGTACTAAAACAACTATCACAAGATCTAAAAGTTGAATGTCCATTTTCACATATCATTCCATAAAATTGTCGATCAGCCTAAACATCCACGATCTACATATCGTCAACCACACAAACGATACCATCTCTACATATATCCAGAGTATCGAATTCCTCGCTTCTTACACCCAACGATCCCCAAAGTATCGAATTCAAATCCGCTTTTGATCTCCATTCTCATCCTAACGTAACCGCAAGGGCGACGATAATTACCCGAGACGATCGAGATCGAAAATCCCTTCCAATTGGAAATTACCCCTAGACCTTTGTGGGATTCAGGGAATCGTTCGAATTACTCCGGCTACTTAAAACGTGTCGAGCAGAAACACAGAATATCCCGGCCCAGTGAACACCGTTCTGCCTCCACCCCACCTGGCTTTCAAACGGGGGATAGGAACCAACCAGAAGGGATTGATGTATCCTTCCTTCGTTCGGTCTCGAGTGTGCCGCCTCTCTCCACTCTGAAACACCGACGATGCTCACGTGTCTGCACCCGTGGACACGAGGCAACGCGTATACACTTGTTCCCGATGGAACAAAGAACCATCCCCCGTGTATACAGGGTGTCCCACTCAACATGATCACCTTTAGTATCTCACTTGCTTTTGATTTGTGGAAAATTAATTTTAATAAATGCTCAAAGTGATGTCTATTAACTTCGATAGATTTATACACTAACCCCTCGACTGTAGTTATTTTATTATTTAAATCTACCGTCATACATTTGTGAATTTTTCGTATTCAAGATCACATGAAGGTCACGCTATTATAGATCACTGGATTGGTCTTGATTTCAACTATTACATCACGTTGATAAAAATATGTGGTCCCGTTTTAAAAAAAACATAGACAACCTTGAAATTTCAAAAAATATGACCTTGAAAAAAATTGTTGCCTGTCATAGTATTTGCTTCGTATAACCAAATGATAATTTCTCCTCCCATTTTTTGTATCTTCAGAAAAGAAGTGAGATATTGAAAGTGCCCACGTTAAGTGGGACACCCTGTATATCGAGAGAGAACCCGGTAACCGAACGAGCGCGCCGCGTACACGCACGCGACGAACCTCCATTGTTCGCTACGATGACGACCGGGGTATGGATTGTTTTCCTGTTCCGCCTTGGTACGCGGATCGAAGCCGATGGATGCGTGCTATGGGGATGATGGGAGGTGGAGGCGGCAGCGCCGAGTTGGAGGGTCTTGAACAGCAGTCCGTCTGGCGGATCTGGCTCAGGTAGGGTCTTCAGAGCACGAATTGTCTTTGGTATTTTAAAAGTTTTAGGAAGAGAGGTGGTGATTAAATTGGAAGGCCGAGAGACCTCTTCGTCATTTCAGACATATTCACAGAATAGTACCGAATGGAGTGATACGCTGTCGTTTGGTATGGTGTGGTTTGGTGTGGTAAAGAATATTGTGGGAAATGGTACTCCCTTATTTGAAATGGTATGTAATGGTATGAAATTGTATTAAATTGTATGGTGTGGTATGGTTTGGTATTCTTTGTTCCGGTATGATATGGTATGATGTGGTAAAGAATGCTGTGGGAAATGGTACTCCCTTATTTGAAATGGTATGTAATGGTATGAAATTGTATTAAATTGTATGGTGTGGTATGGTTTGGTATTCTTTGTTCCGGTATGATATGGTATGATGTGGTAAAGAATGCTGTGGGAAATGGTACTCTCTTATTTGAAATGGTATGTAATGGTATGAAATTGTGTTAAATTGTATGATGTGGTATGGTTTGGTATGCTTTGTTCCGGTATGATATGGTATGATGTGGTAAAGAATGTTGTGGCAAATAGTACTCCCTGATTTGAAATGGTATGTAATGGTATGAAATTGTATTAAATGGTAGTAAATGGTATTAAATAGTATTAAATGGTATGAAATGGTATTAAATGGTATGGTGTGGTACATTTTGGTATGCTTCGTTGTGGTATGATATGGTATGGTGTGGTTTCGTGTGGTTAAGAATGGTAGGTATTAAGTATAGGATGGTATGGAGTGGTGTAAAATGGTATAGGATGGTATGGAGTGGTATACAATGGTACAAGATGGTATGAAATGATATCGAATCGTTTGACATGGTACGAAACGGTATGGAATAGTGTAAAATGCCATAAAATTGTACTGAACGGCATGAAATGGTATGGACAATTACACAACACTTTCGAATGGAAAGGAATGCTACGGACCGGAATTTTCATGCAGATTTCACTGAATAAAATCTACTTTTGAACTGCAAGTGTTGCATCCGCCAGATGAAAATTCTCGTACGCCATCGAGCTAACATGGTGCACACAAGGGGTATAGGACAATACATGAGTAATGCTCTGTTTCGATTGAATAACGAGGGTCGACGAGCATCACGGGGTTCGATTTAGGGTTCGAGGAGCCCCTGTGGTTCCCTCTTATCCACCAACCCCTCGTACATTTATTGCGACGCAGTTCGAGGCACACGCGGTCGCGTCCATGATTCCCGGGCAAGTATACTCGTTGTTTTCAGGGTTCCTCCTCTCTTAGTCCCACCACTGTGTACTATGCATTCGAGTGACCCATGTGTGTGTATGTTGTATCGATTTCTTTGGCCGAGCCACCGACGACGCTAGGTGATTCCTGTGTTACACGTACGGTTGAAGAGAACGCCGCTGTCGATACACGAACGTGACAATAAAGATCACGTTACGGCTGTCAAAACAAGTCACCGGCGTGGATCTCGACGATGGAGTGTAATTCGCCACACCTGACGCCCACGAATTCTAGCGACTGATTAATCCTTATAACACCCTATAAGTTTTCCAGATACCGTCAAAAAGTACCTTGAAAACATATGTGATTTTTAAGGTAACTATTCAAATTCACCCTTTGCGGTCCGTGCATTTGTGCCTGTAGGTAATCCACTTCGGAGATTTTTAGGTGATATTTTTTAGATCACAATATTTTTATAACAAAATTATATTCGTAATTTGTTACAAAACAATAATAGGTAGAGAGTATACGTACGAAACTTATTTTAACTCATTTTTTTTTTGGTAAAGGTAAATAAAATACCAGTGTTCCCTCGATGAGTGCGACACATTTAACCGCGTTATTCCCACCATTGAGAGAGTCCCCCTTTGGTGACGAGTATACTTATCATTCACAGTTAAGAGGCTAAGTGGTGAGGGTACATCATCTGACAATATTAGATTATTTATCAAACCTAAAATAGTTTCGATAGTCGAAATAATTTTCCATCGACGCAACAATAAAGTTCGTCGTCGCTTAACCCTCTATGGGCCGAATTTCTTTCCTGACTATAAAAAAATTTATGTAACGTAAAGTCAACAAATATCAACCTATAAATACAGATTAACAATAAAGTCAGCATTTTTTTTTTTTTTTTTTTTTTTTTTTTTTTTTTTTTTTTTTTTTTTTTTTTTTTTTTTTTTTTTTTTTTTTTTTTTTTTTTTTTTTTTTTTTTTTTTTTTTTTTTTTTTTTTTTTTTTTTTAATATAACCGTTACGACGAATGTTATTGATTACTAAGAAGACATTATATAACAAGATATATACGCCACCGTTTGGAAAAAATTACATTATTTATTAAAATATCGATATATTAGCATGCGATTTGAAAGTTACGCGAGCCCATAGAGGGTTAACTTCCGCGATTCTGATTTGCGAGTACACTTCTGAGACGGCCTGTATGAATAAGGGAATACGCAACGGGACGCACAGGCAATATTCGAGGCCCGGCGAAATCGAAGGGGAGAGAAACGTGTGTGTATCGATTTTCTTTGGTCACAAACGTGCCTTCCCCTCGATGAAAGGTGGTCGGAAACGAAGAACCGGCCGCGGCGAATACGTAACAATAAATCGACTTCCGGTGGTACGCGTGCGCCGTCGGAAGTGCGTTTAACTGCCGGTCCCACACGTACGCATCGTGATTCGATCGTCGGGTAAGGATAGCGATACATTTGAATTGTGTCGATAGTTGGTATCGATGTTACATTAAAAGCGTCAAGTTTAGTAAACTTATATACATACTTACTAGTCAGTGTATGCATTTACGTACGAGTTTGGTAGAAATAAGAATCGAATATAGGAATGTACAATATTTTTAGTAAATGTATTAATTTACTAGATAATGCATACATTTCCTACAGCACGTTAGTAAAAGCATAAGGTCGAAAGTAATAATTTCTTTTAATATAAGTATATTTAAAGAATAAAAATGAAAACTGAAAACTTCACACTTTATTTGATAATTTAGGCATCTCCTTTTAAGAAAATTGGTTATTTTTATTTAATAAATATAAGAGCGTAGGTTTGGTTAGGTTGTATTTTTATTTAATACGGTTAGAAGGTATAAATTATAATGTAAAATAAATACTTCAGTTACAGAGATTAACAGAAAATTTTCCTTCGTAGTGTTGTTATTCATTTTAATAATATAACATAAATGATTTCTATCCATGAAATTAACTACCTATGTAAACTGTAAAGACGTGTCCCTACTAAGCCAAAATTTATAAGTTACATGATCCATATAAACAAATGTTAGCAAAAGTATTTATTGAAATTAATATATTTCTGTTTGTGCATGCGTTTACTAAATATTAAATTAGATACGTAAATGTATGCATTAGTAAAAGTATAAATTTCGTTCCTTGTGAATACAATTACTAATCGGATTAGTAAGTGCATACATGGACAAGAAAATGTATACATTTACTGAAATAACGCTTTTAATGTAACATCGATACGTAAGTGATACCCAGAGTATCGGTACACGTGTATATCGGGAGTAAAATATCGATATTATCGGTATCGATACTTCAAATTAAATTAGAAGTTATAAAATCCAGAAATGGAAAATAAATCATTTATTTAAGCAGATATTTCCTAAAGCAGATTCTCAGGTAACAGTGTGGACAAGAAATCATCCAATCTCACAACTTTATATTCATTTCCTTTAAAAAAAAAAATAAATTTCAAAAATAAGGAACATCATGTCATAGATTGATAATATTTGTAAACTGTCTTATACAGATACAAATTCAAAAAAGGAAAACGGTAGTTATTTGCAGGTCAACCTAATATTTTCCACCGTGTAATACGCACAAATTTTCCTACGAAAATATTTAAATCTGTAGCCAGCAAAATCCAGAACCGAACAGTGAATCCGCTTCTTCCAGACTCGCCGGAAGCAAGAGAATATTCAAAATGGCAGCGGCGGCAGGCATTGAATAGGGCGCTCGACGAGCAATTATGCAAAAATTGCTACAAAGACGACCGTGTTACGCGCGACGACGACCCAGTAGCAACAAATACGCACACTGTTGCGGGATGGTAGGCCGTTATTAATAGTCCCAAACGAGACGAGTTTAATGTCACGTGCTTCGCGTCAGCACGTGAGCCGCCCGTTTTTACGCGCACGACCACATAACCACCCCGCGACACGCGTGATCCCGTGTCACCGTCACATCGGTGTGTTGGCGGGCAATTATTTCTTTTTCACTGACTGTACATACGCAAGACTATACTGCCGAAGGTGGCTTCCACAAATTTTTAACAATTATACAATTAGTTGAAAATTTAACAGAATATTCTTAAAAGCTGCAACTATTGATTGGTAACAAAAAATCGCAAGGTCAACGATAAAATTATTGAAAAAAGAACGTTACTTAAATTTCTTTTTATCACGAGCCTTATGGAACTGTAGTTGACAGTGAAAAATTAATAATTTCTTATGTAGCTACAAAAAATGACATTTTTATGGAAAATTACAGACTCCTCTCGATTATTGTCTGGCTTTTTCTACACGATTATTGTCTATGCGTCATCCCGCCACTGAGGGGTGGGGGAAGGGAGGCCGTGGAACCTATCAAGCGCATACTTTGTTGCTCTTCCGTTTTTATTCCCGAGGCTCGGGTTTTGGCCAAAAAAACAATTTACGAAGGTGTGAAACATTTAAGATTATTGTCCCGACGCGGACCCGAGTTTGGGACGATAATCGAGAAGAGTCTGTAGATGGTTATAGATTTTTTTACGGGAATTATGATGGCACGAAAAAAAAATTAACGATAAAATAAAACTAAAAATTAAGATCAAAGTATGCAAACTTCGGTTTCAATGCGTTTGATGGTAAATATCTACTGGAAGATAATAAAGAAAAAAATATTTGTTATGTAATTTAACCAAACTCCAATATTCGCTTTATACGCATTAGGTTAAACAACGTATGTAAGTCCAACAAATTTGACAAAAATTTATCAAAAATTATTTTTATTTATTTCAAGATACAAACACCGTAAATAAAAATACGCAAACAAAAATGTTTCTTTTTCAGATCCCATATCGGACTGAATAAAAAAAGGCACAATCATACATTTTTATAAAAAATATTTTGCCCAAATAACCGTAATCTTTTCTTTAGAATCAATTCTCAAGATTTGACAGTAACTGCCATTTACCGTCTACTTCAATTACCACCAAAACTAACAACCAGTTAATACCGAATTTCCTCAGAAAATTAGTTTCCCTAATAGTAATTGTCGTGTAAACTTACAGTATAATGACATATGCCCCTTTTCCACCAAACCCCTCAATTTTCTATATTGACACGCCGTTCAAATTACTGTCAAACAGGAATAATAAAGTGTCTTAAGTGGTACAATTCAACCAACACTCCCCTTCGTAGTGAACGTATAAAATCGAAATTCTAATGAGACTATAACGGCACTATCGATCCTCTAAAACGCGAACGGAAAATGGCCAATAAATTCGATGAACCATCAGGTCGATTCGCGTGAATCTATAATTCCCAGCAAGCGGCTCTTCGACGCCATCTCTGTAGACCCAGCGAGAATTACTAACGCTCGAGTTCGGGCAATCTCGTGTCATTTCATTGGACAAAGATAAAAAAAAAACAGTGAATCGGCGATTGTTGTGTGCCGTTCGTAATACGCGCTTTTCAACGTGCCACGAATTTACGTTCACGTGCAGAGAGGGGACGTGATGGCCCCCACAGCGAACGGAAGACACGAGAACCCGTTCCGTCGCGCAGGTGGCAATCTCCTGGCTCCCTGATTGCCAATTAACGTTTAACGATTTCAACAGCTATATATACCGGGCGTGCCGCGGTCTCCGACCGTATATTCCGACGATTAAGGACCCAGCCTCGGTTTGGAAATGATTTTCGCTCCGTTTTGGCGCTCGTTCTTCTCGACGTATTTTCACGCGGTATTCACGCGATGACTTTTCAAATGTACACTGACGAGCAAACTCGGCTTCCGTTGGGGGAAGAAGTGACGTAGAAGAAAAGTCTCCTATCACTTAGTAAATTTATTTCAAGTATTGAAATAAATATTAAACCGAATGTTAATTTGGTATAAATTTCAGTAACTCCCAAAACTAAATGGTACCAGGCCCTTCGCCAACTTCGCTTTTTCCCCTAGTGGAAGCCGAGATTGCTCGCGAGTGTACAGACTCTCCTCTATTATTGTCTCTGGCTTGTTCTACACGATTATTGTGTATGTGTTTTGTCAATACAAGCTGTTGGTCGTGTTTCAAATTATACTACAATATTAAATATTACGAACTATTATGTTAGTCATATACATGCCGAAACTTTCATTAAAATCTCAGCATGTATATAATTCATTGTACATTAAACAACAAATAAACCGAAACAATGAGCGTCTGACCTTCATTATGCTCGAAGTCGACTGGGGAGGTTTCACTCTCGATAATGGCTCGCGCGTGGAATCGTAGCATTAAGATTTATGCTAAGTAGATACAGCAAGTATTGAACAGACACGTTGACCGAGTTGTGTTCTGTATTTCGTCTGCACGACCAATATCTGATTCGACTTTCACTGATATTTTATCAACATTCTATCGATATTCCATCGATATTCTATCTACACTTTAGCTATATTTTATGTAAATATATTGTACTTATAATCCATTTATATTCTAACTACATTCTATTCTTATTCTACCGACATTCCATGTGTATTCTACTGATGTTCTACGGACATTCTATCTGTATTCTACCTACAATCGGACTACATATATTTTACTTATATTCTAAATATATTCTATCCATATTCTATTCGAATTCTGTCAATGTCTCTATCCATATTCTATCTGAATTCTGTTAGTATTCTATCTATATTCAATCCACATTATATCTTATGCATTATATTTACATTTCATCTGTATTCCATTTATATTCTATGCATATTCTAACCATACTTCAAACGAACTATCCTCCCACTCTCTCCAAAACGTACCCCTCCAACATCCACTCATCTCCACACACCCTACATCCTCATCCACCGCAAAGACACCCCCCTATTACATTAATAATCCAAAATTCCATAAACTCGTATCCCGAAAAAGAACCTTCACCGCGTATTACGCCCATCCAAAGACCGCCATGTCTCTTCTTATCCATTCCCGCCCACTCCCAAAAGCGCGCACACACTTGTGTTGTTGTTGAAACTGTCAGAGTTTGAAGAGTGATTTAAGGCAAAAATAACAGTACGTTTCATTCGAGCACATCGCCCTTCAAGGATGCGGAAACTAAATTCATAGTCAAATAGATCCTCCTACTTTTACGCGCATATCTCTTAAAGTACAGGAGACACAAAAAAATGTTTCAGATCAAAGTTTAATGGTACAATAAACGCTATGAACTTGGGTTAACAAAAAGTTTTTTTTTTTTAAGAAGAAAATTTTACGACTCTTGTTTCAATATTTTGTTAACGTAAGTTTGAAGCGTTTATTGTGTGAGTACACTCTTGTTCGAAACACTTTTTTCTATCTCTTGTACTTTAAGAACTTTAAAGCTGTGAAAGCTAACCTCATAGTTAAGTAGGTCCTCCTACTTTTACGCGTATAATTTTTAAAATACAAGAAATGTAAAATACGATTTGAAACAGAAATTGAATGGTACAATAAACGCTATGGACTTGCCTTAACAAAATTTTGACAAAAGCTCTTTTTTCTTGAAAGGAAAATTTTAAAACACTTTTTTCAAAATATTGTTAATGCAGGTTCATAACGCTTACTGTACCAGTAAACTTTTGTTTGAAACTTTTTAATCTATCTCCTGTACATTAAGAGTCATACTTATGTTTCGCAGCTACCAAACGCACTAAATTCTTGGACGTATTTTTATTCATTCCATAGAAAGAAAGAATGATGAATCATTTATGTTCTTTTCTACGTAAGGGTGTAACCAATATCTTTTCCGATTTTTACGCCGTCGAATATAATTACAACATAAGGCGATTGTTCGGACTCATAAATCACCGTACAACAAGCTATCGAGCCTTCAGCTTAGCTTAAACCTTGCTAATTTTATTTATGTGCCGAAAATTCAAACACCCGGATTATACCATAAAAATCTTAAAAACGGTTCCGCTACACTCATAAAGTCACCGGAAAACACAGTCATAAACCTTCCTCACTACCGTACGCATCAACCACAGTTCATCCCTGTCCCCAAACCTTCTCACTTGCACCTTTCTTTTCCACCACCATACACCTCACTCTCAGGTCATCCTGTTCCTCAAACCGTCTCACTCTCACCTTTCCTTTCACCACCCTTCTTACTTTTCACTGTCAGTCATCCCTACTCTCCACCCCCTTAGTTACTTCCTTCAATATTTCCTAATAAGAACCAATGACGAAAAAACCAATCACACACCAGCTACACCCGCCTTCTTCCAAGACACACCCTCTACAACACAACATCCTCCGTTTAAGAGAAACGACGAGGCAGACTCTCACCAGCAAGCACAGAGTACACACCATACTTTCTTGTATTACACCGTTGAGTTTTATAAATACATTTAGAAAAAATGTACTCATCAGCACCACACCTCGAATTAAACGAGCCCTCTCGTCATTAAGTTGAAGTGAGCGCAACGATCATTGCGGTCTTGAATTGATCAAATTTATTCAAGTCGTGAGTTACTGTCGTACAGCGATAAGGTCCACTTCATCGCCCGACATCTTTGCGAATAAGGAAAATGAAGCTTTCTGTACGCTTTCTATACGCTTCCAATACGCTCAAGTGGACAGAAACTCAAGCGTAGCATAATCGTCATGATGTACGCTACGCTGACGTGTCTATGACGAGACGTCTTTGTGGACAGACAGTACGCCTGTAAAAACAAAATAAAGTGTGTCTGGCTACGTACAATCCTTTTCACTATGGCAGTCTATGTCTTAACACTTTGACTGCCACGTCACCCAAATATAGGTGACACGTACATTGAAAAGTGTCTGGATTATTTAAACACTGTTATAAAATGTTTGCATGAAATTAATATCACAGTATAATTTAAAACAAGACCTACAGCCTCTATTAACTAAACTCAAATATTTTCGACAATTTATGACTTAAAAAAACGAAATAAAGTGTCTGGCTACGTACGGCCTTTTTCACTGTGGCAGTCAACGTGTTAATATTTTTGCCCCCCCCCCCTGACTAATAATCTGGCTACGCCCATGACGTTACAGCTGGGAACCTCTCGTTGTCAGGGGTCGAGGAGCCTTCGAACACTTATCGAGAATCTACTGTATTCCGTATACCACACAGTCCACGTTTCATTTATGGTCCCGATAAGTCTCTAGAATTACGTAACCATGATGTACATATCATGCACGCGGAAGTCGCGACCGGGGGCAATAATTAATCGCGAAAAGATTGCGTGTGAATCGAACGGCCGCGTGTGCACGGCTCGCCACGATGCAGATGCGTGGATGTTTATCTGTCGAACGGGTCCGCACCGTCGGGATAGATAGTTTTAACGGGGACTACCACGTGTGCGCTGGAAAGAAAGCCAGTCTGGAACGATAAGGCCGCGGAGAGTGCCACTCGTTCCACGGCTGGCAGCGATAAGAGGGCATTTTTGTCCGCGGCAGCAGGCCACGATCTATTCTCCGTAACGGAGGCGCATACATAACACTATCCCCCACACGCTCTCTCTTGTAAGTTCTACCTTGTGGTGATTTCTGCCGGGTAGACGGTATTTGATCGAACATACGAGGTATAGGAGTAGACATTTCATCTTATGGGAGCTGATGGCCAACCTAAACCGTAGTACCAAAGTACTTAAAAAGCCTGTGATTTTAGCGACCTTTACGTTATGAGAGCGGTGAATCTGCGGTGGGTAGTGACACTAAAATGGAAATGAGGCGACGTCGCCCTAGAAAAGTGGGCCGAAAAAATTCATTGGATGAAATGTCTGCTCCTACATCTTGTTTGTGATCGAACCAAATGAACACACGACTCTGCTGCACGAATTATTACAACTTTGGGGGCACGTGAAATGATCGGTTTCGGCTGTATACTACAGCAACGGTTGGCATATTGCGTTTTATTGCAATTTTTCTAAACTTTTATATTATGAATCCATAGTATGTAGCAATAGTAGAATGTTTTATTTCGTAAATACTTTAACCTTTCCAGACCTGAATTTTCATTTAAAAGTGAAAAGAATATTTTATTACACACTTTAATTTGGTAGACTGTTTAGGTGATACTTTGTTTAAAAAATTTTGTTACAAAAAATTAAAAAAAAGGTTTGTTAATTCAATTCGGAATTCACGAGACCTGCTAAAAACATTCGGAACATGAAAAAGATCAAATTTATAAGAAAAATATGGATCTGCATCATACTGCACCTAAGGCTTGATGTGAAATTGTGAGAAACTTCATGTACATAAATGTGACCACCAGGTCTGAAAAGGTTAAAGATGAGTAAGCAACAGATACGTCGAAACTTTAAATTTTTATCTACCAACCCTTTCATTTCCACTGTTGCCATATGTCTACGAATTCTAAATTGCTAAATAAAATATTAGTATCATGTATTTTTGTATATCTATGAGTATATAATAGTTTCTTCTAGTATTATACAAATGGTATGGCACAATCTCTGAAAATAACAATGTTAAACAAAAATTTACCATGGCCCATTAATTAACCCCCTTGTGTCATTCAATATTAGATAAACACTTGTTCCTGTATTTAAAATAGTTTTGGGAAAGAACGAACTGTATACTGTTCGCGCGGACACCCTGTATAAAAGATAAACTTTCAATTTTACCTTAGTCGACAGCAAGATCGAATAGGCCCTGTGCAAACGAGCGAAAAGGAGCGGTGAAAAAGGACGCGGGGCAAAGGGAGAAACAAAGGGAAAATGGAGGGAGGTGACGTAAGCGCTGATTACGCGTCGTAGCGGCGAGGCTGCGACTCCCGCCGCTGCATGCATGTATGTATAACGCTCGCAGCTCGCAGAATGCGGCAATTCAATACCCCTTCCGCCCCGCGGATCCGCGGCCATCTACCCCCTCCCCCAACCCTCAATACACCTTCGTTGCCGTTGGACCGGTGTGTTGGTGCATGCACAGGTGCGTGTACGAAGGACGAGGCCTTCGAGCGCGTATACCGGCGACGTGTCGGCGATGATCATCAGCTGACGATGGAAGCCGCGACGAAACGGGAGTTTCGTGCATACTGGTGGATAATCGAACCATTCAAACGTCTACGGTTCAGTTTGATACGAGTTTGAACAATCGAATTTTATGGGAATTTGAATACCGTCGAGTTCGATGGGAGTTTGAATACCGTGGAGTTTGATGGGAGTTTGGATACCGTTGAATTCGATGGAAGTTTGAATACCGTCCAGTTTGAAGTAGAGCTGTAAGTATTTAGATATTCGAACTATTCGAATAATGGAGATAATTTCGAATACAAATAATTTATTCGAAAAATTGGAATACTGTGAATAAGTCAAATAATACGAATACTTCGAATAATTCAAACAGTAGAAAGCATTCAAATACATCGAATAGTACAAAATAGTCGAATAATTCGAATAGTACGAAGCATTCGAATATGTGAATAGTGTGAAGATATTCGTATTATTTGAATATTCAAATTATAGAAGTGACTGAATTCGAATGATTGGAATATAAAATTCGAATTCTACTGATTTCGAATATTCGTAACAGCCCTAGTTCGAACAATGTCGAGTTGGACCCTGTCGAATTTGAACACTGTCTAACTGATGAGTTTGACTTCTCTTATAAAATATTATAGGTATTTACTGTGTGGGGAGCAAAAAATATTTAAAATAAATAAACAGTAAAAGTAGTGTGTGCTGTAAATGTACAAAATCCGCATTCTAATAATAACATTAACAAAACGAAACAGTACAACCGGTTGTGCATAGCTTTGCCAAGAGAAAAAATGGTAGAAATTCTGAACAATAGAATCTGTCAGGTCGAAGAGCGAAACGAAAGGTTGTAGAGGGTTTATAAAGCAACACATTTCAGTGGAACACCTGCAATTTCGTCCTGGGTCATTGATAAACGTTCGAAATACACGGGCGCTAAAACGAAATTATAGAGGAAGCGGGGAACGAAACGAACCCCAGTCGCTTATTACGCGAAATATGAAAATGGCAGGGACAGGGGGTGCACTTGTAAACGCGCCTTACACCGAAACTGTCGAATGCACAACGGGGCAATCGGATCACTGTGATCACGATATCCTGACACATAACTCGACACGTACTTTGTATTTAACACCTAGTCTGACGTCTTTGGGAGACGGCGTGTGAAAAAGTCCATAAAATGGCGCCCGTGTGAAAGTTTCTGACTTTTTCGGTCGTTTCTCGCGTCACCTGTACAGGGCGATTCTCGCATATGTCAGGAAATTCACAGACATATTCCTATATCTACCAACAAGGATCGAATGTGAATTGATCGGAAGTGTTTAAATTCAAAATGAAAAGATATGGTAAAGAGCCCAAATTTTGCCCCACTCCACCCAGGTTTTTTAATTCTTGTTCGAAAATTAGTGTACATTATAATCTAATAAAAATTGTGTAGTCTAACAAAAATTGTATAGTCTAATAAAAATTGTATAGTCACTTTGAAACGTGAAATACGAAACCCTGTTATCACTTTTTCATAAAAATTCGTACAAACAAAATATCAAAAACAATTTCGTCCCCCCTAGTTTCAATGCTTAAATTACAGTTAACTTAATTAACTAATTTAGTTTTACAGTTGACTTTTATATATTTACGAAATGTTTTATTTATGAAAATATAAGAATAATGTTTTCAACGAGTGAAAATAAAACAAAAACTAAAGAATAATATCATATGCACTAATCGCACAGAAACTTCTTTGTTTGGAGTTTAGATGCACACAGTTCCGAACCCAGACACACTGATTTTAATAAAACTTATACGGAAGATGGTTCTCGAAAAAGATATTTCACATGTACATTTTCTTTATTGGCGATCGTCTGCGTTAAGGGGGTGATAACAGCCCCCAAAGTAGAGGGATGATAATATATTTTTTGGAATATCTCGGAAACTAGAGAAGATAGGAAAAAGTTTCTTTGTTTTTAAAATTCCATGTTTTTAAATGGACACTTTAGTCATGTAAGAAAGTTTGAGAAAAAATTATTTGTTTAAATAATATATGAAAAATTTGATTTTTTGTTTAATTTCCTTATCTAGTTAAATTCCTCGTTCAAAAACACACAATTTAAAGAAAAAAACAATGTCCTACTCTCCGTAATTTCCTAGATATATCAAAAAAAATTTCATCCCTTAATTTCAAGGGCTGTTATCACCCCCTTAACATGGACAAAGACCGATAAGAAAAATATGTACCAAATATTTTTTGGAGAACTATCCTCTATATCAATTTCATTCAAATTGGTCTGTTTAGTATGTTCCCTTGTTAATGACTCCAGCGAGTGCAGACTCAGCAGGATCACTCTTTTGGGTTCCATCAAGAATCAAGGACCACCCCGTAGAACCACGTGGAGTCTATTCAAAGTGTCGAACACACAGCTGCCATCCCTTCTCGGGTCTCTTCCTGTGTCCGCGGCGGTGAAAATTGTTTTCGTATGCGTGAAAGGAAAGATGCGCACGCTATTGCAGGAAGTCGAGAGAACGAGAGCTGCCAGGAAACCTGTGTTTGCTGTCGACATTAAATCGGACTTGTCCGTGGATCGTGGGAAATGCTGGGAGGCGCGAGAACAGGGAATAAAAGGATCGGCCAGCTGGAGAAAACTGGAGCAATTCTCATCCCCCCCGAGGTAAGAAACGAAAGCCTTTCCCGTCCCTTTGACTCTTCTTTGTTCCATGATTCATTATTATTTTTCTTTATATTTGTATTCTGAGAATGTACTTGTGATGTTCGACTGTTTCGAATCATTGCCTTTTTCATTATTGTATTCGTTGAATTTATTTTAAGTCCTTTTTCATTCCTTGTGGATCGTTCTAAATACAGGTATCCCTCGTATAGCACGAAAAATGGTACAGTGTCGTAGTGAAACAGTGTTAACCTAATCTATCTTTTGATACATTGTATCAAAAAAAATTTGATTTCTTCATAAAATCAAGAACCTTCATAAAAGAGTATTTAAAATGATAAAAAAATTTTTTTTTAATAAACAATGTATTTGCTCACGATAAATAATGAACTACGTAGTCACAGTAACACCGTTTTTCTAATGTTTGGACATTGTTTGAAAAAGTTTCGTACTGCCGATTGAAAATTCTACCTGAAAAAAATTAAAAACCCTGGGAAATGCTGAAAATACGAAATTCTTATTGAAATTCTGTAGCGACTAGATTTATATTTTTACAGTAACAACTTATTACCGTAAGTATTGTCCATGAAATTGTTCAGATTTTTTGGTGAAGTGCAAGAAACACATTAAAAGCATTTTTAGCATCTTTTAGGGTGTTTAATTCTTTGCAACTAGAATCTTCAACCGACAAATTGGAGAAAATTCCGTAACGTTTGCTCCGGTAACTGAAATGTATGATATTTTGTTATGAATTTTAGCATGTTTCTAAATAGGGAAAATGCAGCAATAACAATTTTTATTCACACGTTATGTCGCGATACAAACTGTATTATTAAAAATAGTCAACATTACGTCGTGTTTGGACTCATCTTTATCGGGAGAATCTCCTCAATTTGTGTGTAACACTTTCATGAAATTACATAGAAAAATGTAACAGTTAAAATTTTGATTCTCGCGTGATTCCTTTTCTGCTTACTTTATAATACTGACATTATAAATATCTATAATCAAATTTTTCTCCAATCTTCTACTTTATACATTAGAAAGTTTATGAGGTATTTCTTAAAAAAGTTCTCGAGAAATAACAATCAAAGGGTTTACTTTTTTTCAAGAAATTCTTGAGAAAAAATTATTAAGAAGAAACGCTATCTGTATTTTCATAATATTGTTGAATATAAATACTAACATTTGTGTTATATTATGTAAGCTGCTGTAGGTCTTTTCCACCCAGGATATGTAAATCTAATGAATGCCAGATTCATCGTAAGATTAACCCTCATCCGTCCCATAGTTTCCCATCTTAATTTGTCCTTCGCTGTCAAATTGACTCAGTGGTAGAAAATTAATACAATGAAGAAATAAATAGTTAAATTTGCAATTTCTTAAAAATAACAGTCACGAAGCCGCAGGTACATTTACCTACATATGACAAACTAATATTTCTTAGGAGAAAAATGTGTCAAATTGACACAAGGGACGGATAAGGGTTAAAAACCGAAATTAAGTCCGTCTGGCTACGTACGACCTTTTTCACTGTGGTAGTCCCATGGTTTCCCAACTTAATTTGTCTTTCACTGTCAAATTAACTCAGTGGTAAACAATTAATACAATGAAGAAATAAATAGTTAAATTTGCAAATTCTTTAAAATAAAAGTCACGAAGCCTCAGGTACATTTACCTACACCTGCCAGAATAACATCATTTCTTAGAAGAAAAATGTGTCAAAATTGACAAAAGGGACGGATAAGGGTTAAAAACCGAAATTAAGTGCGTCTGGCTACGTACGACCTTTTTCACTGTGGTAATACAACAAGACCCTGTGCATAAGGCCCGTTCACCTCGTGAACAAGCCGACACGAAAACGTAACTTCGAGCGCACGCGTGTATCTCCCTCCGTGTGTGTAGCAAACAACCTGTCCGCGCGGAGATTAGACCAAGCTAGGAAGAAGCAGTTAACGTTTCACTCGTCCTTGGATCGAAGGGCATCCTCTAACGCAGAGAAAGAAGTAAGCTCAGAAAATGGCGCAGAACAGACACGTTTACTTCGAGTCCGGGACTCTTGGTTCGAATGATCTTGAAAATTTCATCGAAGATTTCGAGATCTCAGTTCGAATAATCTTGGAAATTTTGTCGAAGATTTCGAGATCTCTGTTCGAATGATCTCGGAAATTTCGTCGAAGATTGCAGGATCTCGGTTCGAATGATCTTGGTGATATCATTGTAATTACTGCTGTCGTATTTTTTCCTTATACAGAGTGTCCCAAAATTTATTTATTTTAAGTTGCAAGACAATTTTGAAAAATAGGAAAAAATAATGTCATCAAAAAATAAAAGTTATGTATTTTGAGTTTTAAATCTATTTTGGGAAATAGGAAAAGTTAAAATCATAAAAAAATGAAAGTTATGTATTTTGAGTTGTATGTCTATTTTCATAAATAGGAAACATTAATGTCAAAAAATGAAAGTTGTCTTTTGAGTTGTAAACCTACTTTAAGAAATAAGAGAAATTAATGTCATAAAACAATAAAACTTATGTATTTTGAGTTGTAAATCTATTTTGAGAAATAGGACTTTTGGAAAGGTAACTGTAAAATACAAACAGGTATGTATACCTGCTGAAACAAAATACATGTTTTCTTATAATAAAGTAAATAAATAAATGATGATGATGTGATTTATTTAGAAATAAATGAATTTTGTTTGCAGTATATACTATATCCTTTCGTCCCTTAGAGTTGTTTTTCTAGAATTTATATTACTTTTCGAAATAGGTGGTTACTTTCGGGACACTCTGTACAAGTGTATTTATAGTCACGTCAAGTGCCAATGGTCAAGTAAATACTAATAATACTAACGGTACGCTGTTCTCACGCGACGGATAATGAGCTGACTTCACCTTTTTTTGTGTGTTGGATAATGTTATGGTACAGCGTGGATTTGCATACTAATTCAGAGTCCAGTCATAGATGACTTTTATTCTACTTTTCTAGGGTAATTCACAATCAATGTTGGTTTATTTTACTTTTCTATATTACTAATATTTATATTAATAATTGTCTGTGAACTACGGATTTAATGCACTTATGATGTACGTATGTAAATGTATAACAGAAAGAAACAAGAATTTCGAGTTAAATCTCTGGTACAGACATGGGCAAATTATATTTGAAATGAAAATAAAAAATAACTATTTGAAATAATTTATTTCGGAACTTTATTTTCAATACTGTTATTCGAAAATAAAAATATTATCGATTCAATTCAAATTTCGATCGTATTTCAAATTTGGCAAGAGAAATAATACTCAAAATAATATGCAACAAAAAGATATTATCTTAAGAAATCTTCACATTAGAGATTTTTGCTTGGACCCATGTAATATAGTCACCAAAGGAAATATTCGTTCCACTGGTATGGAAAATGGAAGAGAATTGTTACGCTTCAGAAAAATGTCAATAAATCATACTCAGACCTAATCACCTGATATAATTACGAAGAACAATTTCAGAATTATTTCTGAGAATTATTTCGAATGATTAGAAAATAAAATAACATGTTATTTGAAATAATATTTCAAATAATGTTATTTCAGACGTGATCACAGGCATGAAAATAATTGAGCCGTTGTTTTCGAAAGTGGTATAAATCGATGTATTCATACATTGAGTTATTTAGAGGTTTAAATCAACTACAATATATTGTTACAAATAGTTTTGCATTTGAATCAATTACAAAATATTGGCAAACGTTAATAAATTTTTTTCCCTTTAAAAAAAAAAAAAAAAAAAAAAAAAAAAACATTTTTACGGTAACATTTTACAGTTAAACTTTCGATTAATTTATGAGGATATTCTACACCATTGCTATTATGAATATAAAAAGAAGACATCTACGTCTCACTAAACCATTATTAACTCATTTTTTTTTCAAAAATGAACTTATACCTTTAAAAAAAAATGGCTCAATTATGAAATAAAATAACACGTTATTTGAAATAATATTTCAAATAATATCGTTTCAGCACTGCCTAGGTCTGGCATTTCACTATAGAAGTACTGGTCGATTAACAAGCTCGTTCACACCTGAAATTACAATAACGTCGTGAGAACGCCCGACTCGAAAGGGAACACGCGTATGATGATAGACATCGCACGTCTCCCGATAAAACACGAGCAAAGTTATCCGGTACAACTTGCAAATAACGTGCCCGCTGTAATCGCGATGACTCATCTGATATGCACGTAACAAAGAGCATTGAAAGGCGTGCAGATAGAGACAAAGAAAGAAAAAAACCTGAAGCCGAAGAAGAACACCGGAGCGCACAATAAATGTTGCACAATGGCAGTCTTACGGTCAAGGTTCGAGCCTTCGAACCCGACTTACGCAACGCGCATCCGGCCTCCAAGTCGGCCATGTAATCAACATTTCCGAAATTACATCGAATTACAAAGCCTGCTTCTATCGTGGATGCTTGTGCTAAGTGGGTTAGGCGACACTTGCATGATTGGATTCAAGTTTACTTGATTATGAAATTTTTTAAAGTGAAGATGAAAGGTTAATGGGGGGGAGGATGCCTAAGGTATCTTATTAAATAGGTAATAAATTTAATACACATATTTCTATGAAACGAACGAACTGCACTTGCTATTTAAACAATACACTATGAAAGGGATACTACTAAGTTAATAAAAACTAAACTAAACTAGCTCATGAAAATAATCTTTTTTATACATAAACTTTTCTATACATTTTCAATGTAAAAAACCTTAATTCGTTAATTCCTTTGCGATGCCATTTCAACCTGAATTAAACCTTGAGAAGGAAGAAGAAAAGATTGTACGGTAAATACTTTTTCTTCTCCGCGATTTCTACAAGTACAGTGGACTCTAACTATATTGCCACTAAACATATTGCCATGCGAGGCAATTCCCCTACACACGTACTTTCGAGCACACAAATTCGCTCTCTCACCACGTTGCGTACGCCAGCGCACCAGCACGTTCCAATTTTGTCACGTACTTTCGAGCACACAAATTCGCTCTCCCACCACGTTGCGTACGCCAGCGCACCAGCACGTTCCAATTTTACGCAGGCGTTGACGCCGAGGCTATGACGATAGAACTTAGCATGAAGGGAGCTCTGAACTCATTGCCATTTTACTCCCCTACAGCCCCGACCAGAGCAATATAGTTAGAGTCCACAGTATTTTCAAAATCTGTGGAAGTCTCATGCAACTACTTTTTGCAAATAATGTAGCAAATCCAATCAACTCTGGGTTTATTTTTGTTGCCATAATACCCTTCACAAGCTGTACAAAAATTATTCTGAACTGAAAAAAGGGGGCGTCTCGTGTAAACGAAAAAAAAATAGATTTTTTTTTTGCTTAAATCAACTCAAATGCATATACAGAATGTGTCAAAAAATTAGTAACATCGGATGATCAGCCCCTCGATACCAAATAATTTTGGCCTGATGCATTTTTTCCTATCACCAATAGCAGCCAAGTTATTCAGGTGGCCGGTTTTAAGTGTCTCACCCTGTATACATTTTTTTAAGAACAAAATTTTTGTTGTATTCTAGAAGTATGTGTTATTATACTGGTATTTACCAGTAGCTCAGATAGTTATCAGGGGTCTAATCTTACTAATTTACTACATGTTGTCTACCAGTTGGGAACATACCAAATCTTATAACCATTCTCCAAACTGGAACTTTTCCATCAGTTTTCCATGATCCCCCAAAAGGACTCTACTTGATGCATTAGCTCCCATCTCACTAATAAACATTCATCATTAGGCTTCTAATCATACGCATTCCCTGCACCTGGTCTTCCAACTAGGAACACACCAAATCCTACAAGCACTCTCCAACTTAGAACATTTCAATTAGTTTTCCTCAACCCCCAAAAAGTACTCGATGCAAGATTAGTTCCCATCTCACCAATACACATTCATCATTAAGCTTCTAATCGTACCAATTCATTGCATCTGATCTTCCAACTAGGAACATACCAAATCTTATAACTATTCTTCAAATTCAAACACTTCAACCAATTTTCCTCAATCCCCAAACAATACATTCTACCAGTTTCCAGATTATCTCCTACCCCATCGAATACCCATCGATCTCCGCACGTCTAATCGTCCGAATTCGCAGTGTACCCAATCCCCCAGCTCCGCCCAATCACAAAAGAGTGCGGGCGGGCGGATGGTTCGCGTAGGATTCGGTCCAGGTGAGAAGGTCCTTAGCCTTAGAAGACGGCCAGACCTGCCAGCAGGCAAGCGATCGGGCCGCAGGGGACGTTGGTTCATCGTAGATATCTAGACCCAGGTTATACGGTGAAGATGGTGGTGATCGTGCACGATGTGGAGAAAGATGGTCGATATATACGAAAGAGAGAAAGCCACTCGAAGTAAAGGCAGAAGAGACAGAGAGAAAGACAGAGAGGTCTCTGGTCCGACCCGTGTGGAACAGAAGAACGGCGTTGTCGGTGGCTGCGTCGGCAACCGCCTAAGCGAAGTTAGGTTTCACAGTGCAGAACACAAAGGGAAGGGACACGGGAAGAGGCGCACCAGGGCTGTAGAGGAGGATGGGGGGGAGGAGGGGGAACGGTTAGGGGCGCCATTCGAGGGAGGGCTGTTGAACTTTCAGGGTCACTCCCGCGGGCCCCCGCTACAAACAGAACCAGAGAGAGAAAGAGAGACCATTCGCGGTGTGTAGAACAGAGGGGAAAGACAGAGAGAAAGATCGAGTGTGTACGCTTCGGACGAGGTGAGGAGAGGTAGCCAGGGTAGAACAGAGAGGACGATCAGGGAAGGGGAAATGGGGCGAGAGGGGAAGGTGAGCAGCCGCCCCAACACGAAAACTCACTCCTAAACCGTCCCTAACGACGCGCCCTCTGCTACGGCCACACGCTCTGGGGACTCGACGACGACCCCGTCCGTTTTGTGCCTCCCCCCCCCC
>NW_015373900.1:1762645-1823734 GCF_001272555.1 Dufourea novaeangliae | reverse complement strand
CCCCCCTCCAGACAATTCGTCCTTTCCTCTAGCCGCTCCTCTCACCCGCCAGTGGGACGGATAGAGTCCCAACGGCGACGGTGCATCGGACCCCCACGCGTTATAGGACCCACGAGATATGTAGTGCACAAAAGCATATGGAACCAGTTTTCGGTGCCGAGAAAGGACCGTTCCTCCTGGACTCGGAGAGCCCCTGACATGGGGAACGCACACGCGCGCGTTATACCACACCACACACCACGGTCTTCTCGAAACCTGGCCGTTCGCAACGATCCGGAGGAAGGTAGTGAACTCTCAGGGCCGCCGCATAGTGGGACGAAATGGGTAAACCTCTGGACATCGAATTTTCTTCTAAACGGCTAATTGTATGTTCATCAAATTTTTTTTAAAAATTGTGTTTTTGAACGAGGAATCCAACGATGTAAATAATCTTTTTTTTTTAATGATTCGTTTATATAACACTGGGAAACAAAGGTATTTTTTCTTGGTGTCAGGGGTTTTAGGTCGGTTTCAGAATAACTATTCGAGAATCCTGATTTCGCATTACATCGTTTTAGCTAAATTGTCTGTGATTTTCAAAATAATCGAAACTATTAAATGCTATTATTTTAGTATGGATATGTATATATTATATATGTATATGTGTAACTATATATTAATATACTAACGTTTTTTTTTTTTTTTTTTTTTTTTTTGACAACCCAAAATGACGTATTTTAAGATTCTTGTTTTATAATTATTGGAATCGTAAAGGTGTTTTATGGTCGGGATTTATGTTGATTTTTAGCATAGTATTACCGAAGTTGTTCGGGTTTTTCAGGGGGTGGACTTTAGGTGAATAAGGGCTGGCTGTGGAGTTGCAGAACAGCATAATTAATACATCCAAAATAAATTTTAAAACCGTCCAGACATTTTTTATTTCTTTAAACGGTCATAGTTATTTATAAGAATCAATTTCCTTTGCATATTCCCTCTTAAAATTATTGAACTAGAGCGCCAAAAATTGCTCGAGCTTGATAGGGAGTGGGCTTTACGGGTGGTTGGGGGTCACTCCCTATATTTTTTCTAGGGCGTCAAAAAATATGCATGCCAAATTTAGTGCATATACGTTAAATGTTATAGAAGCCTTTATAAAAATATTACATGTAAATTTATAAACTAACTCATTCTTCATTTTCGTATTTCAATAAAAGTTGTAAAATGTCTGAGCAAATGCATTGTTGTGATATTTTAATCATCGTTATAAGAGTACATTAACCAGTCGTTTTGAGTGCTTTGGTAATTCTAGTATTAATGGCAATGTACCGCGCGTACTGGGAGCAACTAATTAGCTACCTACGGAATTTTAGTTCTGGTTCCAGTGGCTCTAAATGCAGGCAGAGTAGGATTTTTTTTATTAATTTTTACTGCCTCCTGTTTATAATTTTTAGCAACCATTTTCTATATGCATTTTGATCCTGAACACTGGATCGTGTTGGTAATGTTTACTAACCATTTTCCGTGTGTGTTTTAATGGAATATAACTTATTCTTGGTTACTGAAGCGAACAGTTAATTTACATGGAAATAAGGCTCGATAGTTTGTACTTGAAGCTGCTCAGACCTTGTTCTGTTACATCAAACAGAATCAGCTGTAGAAGCAGCCAGGATTATTTATAAAACCGACAGCGAAGATATTTTACTTGATACTGTGTGTCAAGGTTGCTTCGAGAAATTCAAAAGTGGTGGCCTTCGACTTGAATGACTGGCACTTGTCCAACCGGAGCCAGGAAATGCAAAGAAACGATCTATTTTAATAGGGAACGATAACTCTACACGATTGTTGTATAAGCTTTCAGGACAGACTTATTATATATTTAATGGTAATTCTATACGTTCAAATATTAGTAAAATCCTTTGAAATTTTTTGTGTCGTATTATGTTTATATTTATGATTATGTCTATCTACAGAATAAACAAAAGCGTATTTCCTATTAATTGTTTGTTTTAAGCTAGATACCGTGTAACAATCGATCCTAGGAATAAGAACAAAAGTAACAAATGTATCATTTTGAAGAAAGTCTTATTTTGAAAAACTGGTATAATATATTCCAAGTTTTAGGGTTAGGTCCAATAATACTGTTCACCAGCTATCTGGACTTGTATCATTCAATAACCGTTTCTTATAGATTTTTGTCCCCTTTAAATTGATATGTATCTGCAAAAATTTGTGCATTTCAGGTGTCCTGGGCTCTTTGATCGTTGTTTAAACATATTCAAATGTTCATAATGCAATAACAACATATACCACTTCATTCAAGAGTTTACAAAATAATTCGACGCAACAATCAACCGAATAACTGTTACTATTTGGACCCAGGAAATGTTCAAAGTTGAAAATTTTAATTCCTTTTCAAAATCAAATTGCTCGAAAACTGAGGATGCTGGCGAAAACCAGTTTACAGATTCGTATACAGGCCATAAAAATCTATAAGAAATTGAATGTTATAAGTCCGAAAAAAAGTTAAAATTTGTTGAACGGTGTAATCGAAGTTTCTGATAGTGTACAAATTTTCAAAAAATTCTACAGAATCAAAAAGACACATTATTACGTTGGTCCCTGGTCTCATAGCGCGCCTAGAAGCTACATAGGAGCCCGAGTGATGAAAAAGAAAGAAAAAGCATCGAGAAGGTGCACAAACGAGAGACGCATCCCGAGCCCCCGGACAAGGTGCGCGCCGGCCGGCTCGATCGTGCCAGGATGCCAGACCAGGAAACTAACTGTAGTTGGTGACTAACTTCAAACAGGATTCCACGAACATGCCGGAAATCGTTAACTCCGCGGAGCCCATACGTGTACTTATGAACATTTGATTAGGACTGGGGAGAGGGAGGCGATTGTGCCGCCGAGAGCAATCCGACGTGACCACGGGGGAGACTCGCGATGTACAGGGTGTACCATGAAATTTCGTAACAATATTGCATCGATCTGTCAACCCTCTTGTTGCCACTGATGACATATGGCTACGTATTCGAAATTATGAAATAAAATATTAGTATCATATATTTTTTTCATATTCAGTATATAATAGTTCCTTCTAGTCTTGTATAGATGATATAGCACCAGAGTTGGGCAAAATGTAATCGAATTACAAAAACTATATTACAATTACAATGTAATTGCAAGACAATTACAATTAGGATGTAGTTTTAGTGGGTAAATGTAATTGTAAAATTACAATGTAACTGTAAAATTATAATATTATGGCAATTGTAATTTACATTACATTTTGCCCAACTCTGTACAGCAGAGGGTTGAATGTGTATTTAAAAACTTATTGGTAAAATAAAACATTATTCGTCCTCTGTCTCCTTCATTTAGTGGCATTCAGGTATTGAGCATTGTTAAAAATACAATAGAAACTTACAAATCTCTAATTTCTTTCAAATATTACGAGAGGGTTTATTGATCAAAGATAGGAAAAGTTGGGTTTTATAATGTATAACTGTGATAATAGTAAAAAAAAACGTTGTCAAATGGCAATAACTAAAAATGGCATTAGGCGGTTTCGAAATGTTACAATGTTCTTGTGAATAATTTATATGTCGTCTAATATACACAAAAATACAATAAAACGTGTCTTTGGTAATTTTTACAACATAAACAATTCAGTCATCAATACATTTCAATTTTGAGATTATTAAAACTAGCTGTATATTCTTCCCGAATATGGTGATTCGTCTACTCCAGTATTTATAATCAATTAGCCAAGTGTTCTTTTTCTTTATAAAGTGGTACGTTAATTGAATAAGGAAAAACGAGTGATGCGAAAATATCAAAACTTTCTTTAGACTGTTTTTATGTTACGTCAACGTCAGGGACTATTAGCAACGTCTGCTATTTAAACGAGATTGATCTTCATGTATAATTTAGTTCGGATGCATGAAAATTCAATATTCCGAGAGTAAAAATACAAGTCAATCGAATTTTCACTACAGAAACTGTTTATATAAGTGATACATTTCAATGTTATATATACTACGAATAGAATAGTCAAAAACGATAGAAAGATTCACCGATAAATAACTAAACAATTTACTAAAGACACATTATGAAATATTAAACATATGAAGGAAAAATGATATACGCGTTATCTCGCAACGGGCGCAATTTTTCAAAATTAACGACGAGTTAACTCGTCCTGCCCAGTACAGAAGCACTTTCACACGACGAATTTACTCGTCGTGCTCAGTAAAGTATTATTTCCAAACGATGAATTAATTCATCGTGTCCAGCACAGAAGCATTTCCACACGACGAATTCACTCGTCGTGCCCAGTAAAGAAGCATTTTCACACGACGAATTTACTCGTCGTGTCCAGTAAAGTACTATTTCCACACGATGAATTAATTCGTTGTGCCTAATACAGAAGTATTTTCACACGATGAATTCACTCGTCGTGCCCAGTATAGAAGCACTTTCACACGACGAATTTACTCACCATGCCCAGTAAAGAAGCACTGTCACACGACGAATTTACTCGTCGTGCCCAGTAAAGTACTATTTTCACATGACAAGTTAACTCGTCTTGTTCAGCAAGAATTTTCACACGACGAGTTAATTCGTCTTATCATGCGAAGATGAACTTTCACATGACGAGTTAACTCGTCTAGCCCAACGAAGAATGTTCGCAGTACAAATTAACTCGTCTTTCCCAGTGATGATTTTTCACACGACGAGTAAACTCGTCTTTGCTGACTAACAGGCTTCGGAATCCCTTACTAATCCCCTAACCACACAATGATACCGGGGTCCACCCGCACCAATCGATTTCCATTTCACCGTTCCAGCAGCCGCGCGTTTAGATTCCACGGGGGCCGCGCGAGAAGCTGCAACGAAAACGGACGGAAGACATACATCGGTCGTGTCCAGAGTGTGTACACACAAGAGGGACTTAGGTTCAACGACCCCCGGTGTGTCTCTAGTACCTGTATCATCAGGCCGCCGGAGCTCGGCTCGCGTACTTGTGCCTATGTAACTGCGCGTACACGCCAACACACATCTCCTACACTACTCTCATCCTTGTCTCCTGATCGTCCACACGTCTCCCCAGGATAGGCCCCCGGGAGGGGGATTGGGGCTAGTTTCGCGTGCAAATTACTCCTCTGGGATGTCGCGAGGCGTTTCTATCGCGAAACGTCCCGAACGTACACCCATTACAACCCCCCCCCTCCTCCTCCTCCTCCTCCTCTACGTACATTATTCCGTGCACGCATGCTTTTTATCGGGCATCTCGGACATATCCTCCAGCATAGTTGCTTATCTCGGAACGATATCACGATAACGCGCGAAGATACAGTAATGTTTCGATGAGTGCTACGAACTTGTGTCCGCTTCTGAGCATTCGTTGAATTGCAATTGCACGAAGCCGAGCCTCTGCTTAGCTTCTGTTTACTGAATTTTTTCTGACAATAGGTGGCGTTCAAGTCGCAACAGTAATGTTGTCCTTTTATTAGAATTTATTACGATTTCACAACAAATACATTTACTCTGCATTTGTCGAGTATACTCGTCATAGTTTAAAAATAATTACGTACACAAATGCACGTTCTCCATATGAAATAAAACACTTAGAGGGTTAAAGCCCTTTTTCTCGCATATAGGGGTGGTAGGGCCGTTCCTGGCGGGGGTGCAATAAGTGCCCCCGCACCTGGGCGGCCAAACCCAGGGGCGGACGAAAACTATTGATTATATGTAAAATTTCGACTACTAAGAATAATAATCCAAACTTTTTTGATGATTCTTAATATTTTTAAACAAACAGAATTCAAGCAAATTAATTTTATACCTAATCTTTGGAACACTACTTGTGTACAAGAAAGCATATGATATTTAGCTATATTTATTGGATTAAATTCGTATAGGCTATTAATGGTCGATATCATCAAGTTTAATATGATCATTACAAAAACTATACGTTAGTTCTGTAGTTATATGTAGAATCAAATATTCATCTTAAATAAAACCATTTCTCTTTTAACGATTTTTGTTTTATTTTAGGAAAATAAAATGTAAATGTTAAAAAAAATCTATGTCTAAGGATTAAAACTACTTACTTACACATTACCGACCGGTTTTGTGTGAACTTACTATGCAATTCCGGCCAGCTCATTCGGGCGCGATACATAAAACGTCTATTAATAGACTGCCGGTCGGTAAGCGTTGACAGCAAAACGCCTATTACCACAAATTGCTTAGATATAAACTAAAATAAACTTTTATATAAATATAAAAGTAAACACAGCAGTAATTAAATAATATTAAATTCATGTGGGTGGCGATATTGTTTTTGCACCCAAGCGGCCAACAACCCAGGAACGGCCCTAAGGGGTGGGTTCCCTTTCTTCTTCATAAAGGTATTCAATTTTGAATATTGTTTTCGCCAGTGATTGTTAGAACAGAGTGACTTCAATCGTCCATCGGATGTACGATTGTTAAATGGTGGCCGAGTCGCGTTAATTAAATTCCGCAGCGGCGGGGCTTTTTTTTTTTGCTTCGCTCCGCTATGAATACATAAGTGAGTCATTGATCGTACGGATCTTTCATCGGACTCGGTGCGCGCCACGCGAGCGAGGGGGCCACTGATCTTTCAACTCGTTCAACAACACCGCGGCGCGGCATTGCCCGAATGCCATGGTCAGTGACCGTGGGATCAAGAATTTAAATTCTTGCGCTCTGTCTCCTCCTGTGCACGCTCCCTTTTTCTTTACGGGCGCTCGTTGTCCAGAACTTCTCGACCAGTCCGCGAACGGGACAAATGGGAACGATCGAATTTTTGACCGTTTAAATTTCGATACAAGTTATGAGTAAAAGTACCGATACCTTGACGGTATTACGGTTTATCCCTATACAGGGTGTTCCAAAATAGGTTTAAGTTCTTGAAAGGGGTGATTCGTGGGGTGATTTGAAATAACTTTTTCCTTAGCGAAAAAGTTCTCAGAGACATTGTTAACGAGATATTAAGAAAAAACCCCCACCAATCAGAGCTCAGCCGACACTCTCGCTCTGATTGGTCAGGGTTTTTCGTGAATATCTCGTCAACAAAGCCTCGAGGAACTTTTTCGCTAAGGAAAAAGTTGTTTCAAATCACCCCAGGAATCAACCTTTTCAAGGACTTGCACCCTCTTTTGGGACACCCCATACATATATTACTTTATATGAATTTTACGCGCCAAAAAACCTGTTATAGATATTCATTTGGGAGTATTTGAGACAATTTTCCCAAGTTTCATCAAAATCTAAAGGTGAACCTTCGCGGAACTGCAGCTACAGTGTCGACACAAGCTTTTTGATAGTTATACCCATATAACCACGTTACATTTTGCTTTTCGTTTCTTTTGGTGGAAATCGAATTCCTGATGTATTTTCAATCTTTTTAATTAAATTTTTAGCGTGTCTAGCATATTAAAACAAAGAATACGTACTTCGAATGACCGAAAGCAAGTACTGACTCCATATGTTACATGGAATAGTTGACCCGATTTGATGTAAATGAGTAAGTCCCAATAGGGTAAAAGACCCATTTACTGCCACCTACCGAATTACTGTCACCCTAGACTGTTTTACTTAATATAGCAAATAAACGTTGTGAAGTCATAAAAAACATTCTGCATGCAATAAAAACTGTACTTCTTACGTTAGAAAAAGCAGCACTTAATTTCCTTTTTCCATTAATTTTTGTAAAACGAACAACAATTTTTAGTTGATTGGAAGAGTAAAAGCGATGACTTCCTTACTAGCGAAAGGGAAAACAAAGTACTAAAGTAAAGACGATAATTGTAATATTTAAACTAGTAACAATAAAATGTAATGTTTTAGATAATATAAAGACCACAGAAAATCATGTCGATCATAATTCAACGATTCATTAAGAATTTTAGTTTAATATTTCGGTGACAGTGATTGATGCAAGCGTTTCAATAATTTTTTAATTACTGTCATGGCAGTAATTGCTTACGGAAACAAAACCTTACGCTATTAATACCACCAATACCGTCTGTACTCACATGCAATCTAACTAATTGTATTTAGGTATATGAGTTGACAGTATTTGTTAGGTGGTAGTTCCTGGGATGCCCGTAATTCGATCGAACACGTTTTACGGGTGACAGTAATAGCATTCGAACTGTATTTTTGAAACTAATGAATTTATAAACAAAAGTAGAGGTTCAGAAAGTTATAAAAAATGTTTCCTTCGATTAAACATATTAAATAATAATAAATACAAGTAAAAACTTCTGTTTTTCGTCGATTAATAGAAAAATTATGCTATAATTTCAGTGCCATTTCTTAAACTGTCAGTAATTGGATATTTTACCAGCCACACGCGAGCGGAATTCCATTTTTTCCAGGTGTTCGGAAAAAGGTATCGAGGGTCGCTGCATCCTCGACCGTTCGGGGGTGGCCTTGACAGGGCCTTGATCCCCCGCTGAAAGTGAAGTTCCGAGACGGTAGGCGAGAGAGAGCGACTCAAAATCACCGTTTAGCGGCGACGGTGGTGCTGGTGGCGTGCCGCGTCACGGGAGGCTAGCGAACGTGGAAACAATAACGTGGCCATTAATCGGCCCCGCGCGCGTCTCTGTGAGTAGGTCAATGCAACAAGTCGCGTAAATGCCAAGCCCCGATGATGATAATGCGCGGAAAGGTTCAAGAATACAAGTGGCGTGCTGCTAACCACGGACCTACGTTCACGAGGGGAACAAAAAAAAACTGGGTCGTTGTACGTCGTTACCGTACCAGATCTCGCCGTGAGAGCCATTTTTCATTTGGCCAGTTCAATGCTGTTCGTGGCCCATGACTGTCTAAACATGGCGACTGATGATTAGATTGCAGTGTTTTTATCCAAAATGACATTTTGCAAATTGGTTCACGTGGGGTAGGTGTCCCAATTACCACCTGCTTAAAAATGTAGCGTAACTTTTAATCACTTTCCGTGTTATTTAACCTAAACATCGTCTCAGTTTGGAACAAAATATTATTTAACGTCTCTTTCATTAAAGAAATAGTTTTGTACAATAAGTATGAAACATTAATTAATACAGTAATGCCTCGATTAGTGCGACAAACCCGGGTCCATTTCGGAGCATTTATGGCATCAGTTCGATCAGTTGCTCAGTCTATTTCTTACGAAGTAAGTTTGTTTATAATCATTTTTACTTTAATAATATTAATTGAAAATGGCAAGGCGGAAAGGTTTTCAGCCCCTCATAAATTTGTTTTTTACGCGAAGACGAGCCTCTGCTTAGCTTCTGTTTACTCTGTTTTAAAATAACGCTGTTACTGGTGTCGCATTCATCGAGGAATCACTGTAATTGATTAAAATCTGCGAACAATCCCAGTCTCACTATAACTTACCTCCAAAATTAAAGTAATTCTTGTAACTTTTATTTTAACAATTCAATTTCTTATATTATTTATTTTAGGTTGGATAGAAAAATTATGGATCTTTCTTTAGTATGATTTTTCAGTTCAAATTGCACTTGCACTTTTTCAACATTAATTTTTAAATACCATGTACGTACATGTATTTTTTCGTTTGTATGTAAATCATAATAATCAATTTTGTTGTACACAGTTCTTTATACGTAACGTTTTTATTAAGCAAGATAAATAAAGTGACAGTATTACGGAGAGTGGCAGTAATTGGGACCATTTACTCTAGATGAGGGCAAATGTAGTAATTGCTCTGTTCTCTTGAATATTTTATTGGATTCGAAATAAAATGGAAAACTCGTGCCATTTAATGAAATGTTTGTTTTTGAATGGATTTCACAAAGCCCTATAGACTATAAATGCATAAAATCCGCAGTCGACTGACGATTTTCACTATTAACGCTATAAACAATAATATCGATCATTTCTACTGATTCAATGCACTTCCATGAATTGCAATGAAAAATTCCTTGTTATACATGGTATCCTCGTGATGTATAAGACCCAATTCAGGGTTCAATTCAGCACTTGAACTTGATAAAAAAAATGTTCCTGCACACGTATGCACGTCCTATTTAACCTTGTTTTCGAGTTATTGAGCTTCGTGTTGAAATCATTTTTACAACAGACGACTCGTCGAATATGTTGAAATGCTGCGTTGCAAAATCAAACAGGGTTTCCAGCGAGTTTTAGTAACATTTGGAAGTACACCGACGAACAAACTTGGCTTCCACTAGAGGAAAAAAGGGACGTAAGAGAAAAACCTCCTACCACTTGGTAAATTTATTTCAAGTACTGAAATAAATATTAAATCGAATGTTAATTTGGCATAAATTTCAATAATTCTCGATACCAAATTTTAGGAGACCATTCTCCAACGCCACTTTTTCCCCTAGTGGAAGCCGAATTTGCACGTCAGTGTACATTGACGTGTAAACTCGGTTTCTGCTAGGGAAAAAAGTGGCGTAGGGAATGGGCCTCCTACCACCTTGGGGTATTGGGAATTACTGAAATTTATGCCAAATAAACATTCGATTTAAGATTTATTTCAGTACTTGAAATAAATTTACCAAGTGGTAGGAGGTTTTTCTCTTACGCCCCTTTTTTCCTCTAGTAGAAGCCAATTTTGCTCTTGGGTGTACATACATGCTCGAAGAGTAATGAAATCAATGGTAGAACGTTCACAGACATGTTGAAATGCATGGAAGCCATTTTGGGTGTCCCCTGTTAAGGCAATTAAGGTATTATAGAATACCGATTATCTGAATTAATAGAAAGACAAACTGGTTCGGATAATGGAAAGTCATAGTTTAGTATACGTCCTAAAAAGATTAGAAATAAAGAAATTTTAACTAGTATTTCTTCAGCTTTGTTATTTTTTACAGTATCACCTTTCGTTATATCATGTACAATTTGTAACAATTTATATCTTGTAAATTAATTGTTTTGGGCAATGTTTCCATGTACAATTAATAAAAGAAGTACTTGGCTACTCAGATCACAATAACTGCATCGAACATAAGTAGTGTACGATTCTATCAAAAAAATTGAATTTGAAATAAAAATAATAGAGCCCGATATTAGCTAATACTCATTTAACTAAATAGAAATTAAAGAATACACGAACAATTTCCGTCCAATTCCTTTAAATCTTTAATCATCCACAGCTAATCACTGCCATCAGTAATAAACAATGGAACATTCAAAATACATAATATTAAAAAAAAAAAACAAATTATGTAAAAAGGAAAAAGTCTATGTTCCGACGCACACGGCGCTTGCTCGTTTAAGGGTCAAAGGGCGAGTCGAAGGCGTACACGAAACCGTCCCTGAGGCATCGATCGTGGAGGCTACTCTCGACGAAAATTTCACACCCGGCCGCCAAATTCGAGCGGGACCAATGTACGACGACGCGTCTTCCTATCAACCGTATCGCGATACACCGTTAACCACTCGCTACACAGCCATATCCGGCTACATGCTCGAAACTATGAAATAAAATATTAATGTCCGTTTGAACACTCGTCTCTTGGAACATACGTCGCTATTTTTTCTATCTATACAGGATGTTTCCGAATATATGGACAGATTTCAGCGTTGGATAAAGGACACGATAATAGAGATCAATGTTGTATTGTAATAGTAATTAATGTTAAATTGTAATTTTTAACAGCCGGTGACAAGGTCAATCGTGACCCATAACTATATTCGCTTTGGCACCGGGTCACCGATGACCCGGCAGTAGGAACGCGTAGGTTAAAAGACGTTAGATTGCACTTTTGTAAGAATTGGTGAGCGATCCTAAGATGGCTAAATAAAACCCTTGACAAAATGGTGTATTATGATTACTCATTTCCTTGTACTATAGTTTTGGGGTAGTAAATATTATGAATATAACAAACGGTTGTAAAATTTTTATTTTGTTGAAGTGTGTTAAGTGGATGTAGCAGTGCCAGTTTTAGACACAATTGCAATAAAAATAATATTCACGTGTGCGGCAAGACTGATAAGTGAAATTCAGTTGCATAATATAAAAGCGAATCCTAATTTGTAAAGAGATAAAACTGAATTATGTAACACTAGAACTACCAGTGTTAAATGTATACTAAATTAAATTGCATAATATATGAGCATCTGTATTATGTAATGAAGTATAGCATAATATAGTGTAATGTAAAATAAACAATAAATTAAAGGTTGATATGAATACCGACCAAAGTAGCTTTATGATTTCAGTAATTGTAAACTAACAAATCTGAATTCAGTCATTTTGACGATTTTGGTGGTTCTAGTGTTAACGGCATAATATAGTAACGGTGAAGAAAGGAACATGGTTATTCTCCGATAGTAAATCTTATCTCTGTTCATTCAGTGATAATAAATCCTAACCCCATATAAAGAATGATGCAACATGTATCAAACTTCTTTTTCCAAAACCTAACGCAATTACACTAAACGTAGAAAAGAAATGATTCTCTAAACAACCATTTCAAAAAAAGAAATATTCACCTGAACAAACTAAACGTATATTTTCAACGTACCTTTCTCCAATCAAAACTTTAAAATAAATTCTACTTCATTTATGAACAGTAACACCTTATTTATATTCTGCAGCGTACACTCGAGTTTTATGTAACTGTAAACTGACCAGAAAATACCGTTGGAGTTTCCCTGCGAGAATCATAATAGCATAAGAAAAGCAATATCTTTAGCTAAACGGGAACAAGTTAAATAACGCGCGAGAGCATCGATCCCGTCGGAACCATCGCGCACACGGTGGTCGGTAACGTCGCGGGATAGAGAGCAGCCACGCTTCCCGTTCCCGTCGAGAGGTGCAAGCGTGCCAACCGAGGGACGACGAGAGGACCGTGAGGAAGAAGACACGCGCGCGCAACACACCACATGTATGCATGTACACTATGTATATCCATAGTCGGTGGTTCACTCACCATTTAAATCGCCCAAGGTCCGGTGTGGTGGAATTTAAATCTCAATCAGCGCCGGGAAGACGCCGCCGCCCGTCGTTACGTGCACTAAAATAGGCAGGCCGGTGTACTGGAGACGATGGAGGGGTAGGGGACGCTGGAGAATGAGAATATTACACACCGTCGTCAAATGCACGGGGTTCACCGCTTCCTCGTTGGAATCGCGCGCACAGAATCTCAACAGCAGCCGTCGTTCTCGGTCACGCACGCAACATATTACAATGTACGGTGGTGGAGCGACGAAGCGAGCAAAGACGAACAGAAGCAGCGAGAGAGGGAGGGAGGGAGGGAGAACAAGGCCGGACGCGTCAGTGGCAGTGGCGTGTCGCGCGATGCACAAAACGAAGCTGACTTTACACTGTTTTCGACACGCAGCAGCAGCAGCAAGATACGGGTCGAGGCTCCGCCGCGCGGAGCGAAGCACTATGAACACACAACGGTGACGAAGTCCGCGATATATGGTTCTCACCTCACTGTTTCTCGCTGGGATACAAAGCACAACGAAACGCACCACTGTTGACGATGTTTCCACCAAAAACACAATCGTTCGTGTGGGCACACACCGTTTTAACCTCTCTACTGTCGTCACGCTCGGATGTCACTGTTCCGAATCACAAAAACGATATATACGTACACGGGAACACTCTTGGGCATCGAGATCCCTCGCGATCGCGGGTTTTACTATTATATTTATACTCGGTTAATACGTTATTACTAATGGCAGTGATTGGATAAAAGTGGTGAGGGTGCTGCGCACGGGTTAGTGCCGAAGAGCACCTCCCCCGGTAAAGGCTCTCACGCAACTGACGGCAACTCGCGCGAAGGGTATACAGCGGATTAGGAGTGGACCGCCGAGTGGTGGGGATAGAGAATCGGTGACAGTGGTGGGGAGGAGACCGAGGTAACGCTACGGCGACGGACGAACGCGATAGGGGAATCGCGCATGCGTACTGGCCCGGTTTTAGAACAGTACCGTGACACTCGTCGACAAGCCACCGCCCGATGCACCCATCCCCGGTGTGTCGGTATGAACTACAGCTGTCCACGGTGTGTTTCGATAGCGTGGCTTATCTGCCAGCCGCGTCGCCACGGACTGATGCGATTCTCAGTAACGTTCTCGATTCGCTGAAGAGTCGTGTCGCCATTGTGCAGTGACCATTATTTAGCACGCGCGTTTAAGAATTTTCTTCGCGATTAACCGGGCCCGGTACGGTTACGATCGAGGGTGTGGCGTGCAATTAGAGACGCGAAGAGGGGTGAAATTGTTTGTGAAAGACATCGGAGAATTTAGAATATAGTATTCCTTGTACTTTATTCGACGTTATTTATGGAAGATCCATGTTTAGTAGGTTGCATCGAACATGTTTTTTTAAATATTATTCAGGTGTGAAGTTTTTATCTTCGATATGATAAATAAGTTTTCCTAGTATTTAGTTCTTTAAATTTATTGTGTGACACTGCAATCGTTATAAATAAAATCCTCAAAATAGATGATTAATTGTGAAATAATCACCGTCGTAAGGTTGAACGCTTTTTTAGTATAATCACCCCATCAGCTGATTTAAAATTTTGCATAAAGCTTTTCAACCATTCTACAAGTTTTTAAAATGAAAACCAATGTTTCTTCAGGTTTAAATAATTTACAGACATATGAGGCTATATCATCTCAGTGAAACATTTTTTTGGATCTTTAATTCAAATCATTCTACTTGACTAAAACGAGGATAATGAAAAATATTTTGTTTCTTTGGTATCTTTTGTATAGAAAAGACTACGGAAGTTTATACAATAAAACAAAGCTTTTAATGACGTTCAGTATTATCTGTGTATTATTAAAAAATATAGTACAGTATTTAAAGTGCCATCCAATTTATTATTTACACAATTAGTCTCTAAAATCGAGAATTTGCATAAACTTCTCTAATACCAAGATACTTTGTAAATATACAGGGTGTTCCGCCTAAAACACGCCACATAAACATCTTCTCTATCTGTGATCATACGAGAAATATTGTTTACGTAATTTAAATGGTTTCAAGAGACAAATCAGATGGTGGAAGAAATTATATAAGTGAATTTTAAACTTTTAGAGTTAAAAGTCATTGTAAGATCATACTCTTATACATGGATAAATGCATAAGAATTATAGAACAAGAAAAATTATGTGCAGTAAAAAAGACATGAGTGACCTTGCAAAAACCATTAAAAAATAACACTTATAATCAAATTTTGCCGCCATCCAATTCATCTCTTGAAACCATTTAAATTACATAATAAATATTTCTCGTATGATCACAGATAGCGAAGATATTTATGTAGATGGCCTGTTTTAAGCGAAATACCCTGTATACGAGTGTCCACGTAGCATTTTTCTTTCAATCATTTCAGATTTCATTTCATTTTCGAGTGGTCGAGGACACGACGATTTGAAAATTAATGGAAATAGGCCAGCCTGTATGTTATTGAAATTATCAGGCGTTCGTATGGCCGGCCACGAATAATCACGTGAAGAAGTAACAAAAATAAAGAAACAAAAATACAGAGGATACACGAACCAGCGGTTCACGTTGTACGGGACACATTAAAACAGCTTTAAAGGTTTCCTAGGTCTATCGAAACGGCGCTCACGGGGCCGATCTACATCGAAATTACCCTTTACGCAAGGTGAAGAAAAAAACGGCATCGAATAAAAGAAGAGAATAGGTATATACCGCTCGGGGCGAAGCACCGTTCGCAGAAAACGATCGCCATTTTTTTTCTTTTTTTTTTTTAACGGTGGATCCCTCGATCGGTATCTACGATCCCACCTGAACATTATCGGTCCCTAGTGAATTTTAGCTGAACGTAATATTATAGACACGCGTTCTTAATTCTTGTTATTAGAGGGAGATTGCAAACGGTGGCTGGCAGAAAAAATTTACTCGCCGCTTGTTTCTTACTTTCAATTGTGGCGATACTATCTTTTAAGTAAGGTAAACGCACCAACAAATGAGCACTTAAAAGATTTTTTAACTACTAACGTAAAATTTTAAATGACAATAATATTAATAAACATTTGGTACATGAAAAATTGATTGTTTTAATATCTATATCTTTTTTTTAAGTGTATAAATTTCAATTTGAAAAATTGGAAAAATGTAATTAATTGAATTAAAAAGAAAAAACACAGATTTTATCAGCGAATGAACAATATTAAGTAAATGAACATTTCTAACCAATATGGCGCAAAAATTGTTACAACATGAAACAAGGAATTGAAAAAAATCAATATTTAATCATTTGCTTATAATAATAAGTTAATTTACGCGTTTTTGTATATAATATTCATTCACTAGTACGTGTTCATTTACTAGTGCATTCACCCTATACAGAAATGGGCACACTTTTTTTGCCAACTGTCTACTCATTCGAGAGGTAATATTATTTCATTATAAAAACTAGAATTTTCACGTTTAATCAATTAAAAACGGTAAATTACTTTCTTTATCTTTTATTCGTTATTTGAAATTTTCATTTAGATAAAGATTTGGTCCATCTTTAACCCTATGTAATAATACAGTGTACGCCTAAAATTAAGAATTTTGTATGAAATGAAACTGCAAGTAAGATACATATTGCGATATTAAATATAGAATAACAAGTATTACGATATAATATCTATAACATTAATCAGGTATCAATATCCACAGTAGAAATATGGAATTTGAGGGTCAGTGTAGGACACAAAGGTGGATTCAATCATTCGTTAATAGGATCGTTTCCAGATCATCCACGTACGAAGTGTCGAAACATCATATAGACACTACAAAAAAGGTCCATTCGGAATCTTATTTTCTAACCTTCCTAAATCACACGTGTCTCAATACCTTTCTAGTATTTTAATTTATTCTTTTTTTTCGCATAAATGCAAACTACGTTTTCTTTTCCAAAATGTTGTAATTTTGTTAAATCTCAGTAAAAATAAAAAAAAAGGCTTCATTTAATAGTTTATTAATAAAATTGTTGTTCTGGAAGCTACATATCATAAACTTCATTCACCCGACCGCCATATTACTCCGAATATAAAATTAAGGAAAACATTATTACACACTGTTTATCGTTGACAAAGAAACTATTTTCACCCCAAAAAAATTATTCCCATTACTTCGAAACAAATTTTAAAAAAAGTCAGTTCTTCTGGGTCAGAGCAACGGAAAGCAAGGCTCGAAGGTGCACGAATAATTTTCTTTTTCTTCATTTCCGAATGTTTTACGACACAATTAAAACGGTTCTAAATCGGCGTATTTAATTACAGCAGACGTGTACGGGCGGTTGCATACAGAATTGATTTTATTGTTGTGTGTCGTGCGAGGCGTGATTACTCCCGGGCGAGCCTTATTACGCCGCCCGCTTATGTAGGTCTTGGTCTCTTTGTGCGACGTTCTCTTTCGCGCAGCGCGGCGAAGTGATACGAGCATGCGAGAAACAGATTAGCAAAGACGGAGGCCCCCTGCTCCGTTTGTAATTCGGGGCCGTAATTCGTTAACTGCGCTTGGGAATTTCTCATTTCGCGGGGTATACACGAACGTCGGATCTCTTCTCCGTCGTAGAACGACAGTGGGAACATCTTTTATAGAGTGAATTCATTTATTTTAATTATGTTTTAATAATAAATTATATTTAAGTATAACAAACATTTAACACTTCGAGTGCACACATTCTAAACGTTCTTAGAAGTACATATGGGGAACAAGTGACCCAAAGTCACTTAAGGGGATATTTGCTTTTTCAATTTTGAAAAAATCGAGTTTCTTTTTGTTTGCACTTTCTTAAAATCCATATCTTCGAAAATATCTGTGACAGAGGATATGCAGGAATTTGTAAAAATAACGGAGATACAGATATGTACGTAAATATATAAGATATGTAAAGTATTATCTACGTAAACGGAACAAAAAATTTAGCCGCATTTTTCTCGAAGCTATGTTTTCTGACATGGCTGACATGATATCTGAAGATCTAGTTGTCCGATTGACTTGAAATTTGGAGAAGTTCTTCAGCAGACCTGCCGCTATAGCCCGTATCAAAATCTTTAAGAAATCTCAATTTTTTTAAAATTTTTTATTATGCTGAAAACAAAAAAGAAATCTAAAAAACTGAATTTTAACTTTAAAGTGTCGCCATTCCTTTAAACAATGAGACATTTTTTCTCTTGAGGTAGGGCTATAACCACCACATTCATTCTGAAGAAAATGACACCTCGTTTTTTTATTTCAGTGTACTACTACGGCCGGAAACATTCAGTGACACGTACCTGCTACAATTTTATGTATTTCGACTTGAAAAAAATATATAATGTAGTTAAGATATTAGTAAATATATGTGCAAATCCATAGTACAAAGCAGTGTTGTGATATAAAAAAAAAATTCCCAAAAAAGCCCTAAGAAATGACATTTAAAACGCAAATACCCCCTTAAAACTCGAAATATCCCCGAAATTATGGACTTTTGGAAAAGGTTGAACCATTTTTTTGAAATTAATGTTTGTATTTTCAGGTAGAATAGTTGAGATTAAAGAAAAAAATAAATTATAGTAATAAACATTGGGGTTTAAAGCGAGGATGTTTGAGAAAATCGAGGTTCGGGTCAAACTTGGAACTAGGATCTTTCATCCCCACGGTGCCCACGAAGTGTTTCGAAGGTAATACGTCGAATTTTCGACATTCCTTATTAGTTCTTGGTTAGAAAAATATTTAGTCGGCCCACTTACTTAAACCAATAAGCACTACAACAAGTAATACCCTACAAAATCCTACAATTCATATTTAATTAAAATTCCTATCCTCGAATCAAGTTAAGACAATGGTTTCGAGGGATCGTACATATTTCGGCTGGTATTTATTGAAAGGTAATGTTTGTACTTTCAGATAGAATAGTTGAGTTTAAAGAAAAAAAAAATAAACTTAAGGAATAAAAAAAAGGTTTAACGTGAAAATGTTTTCGAAAACCAAGGTTCAGGTCAAACTTGCGGCCATCGCTGCGTCTAATTTTTCGTGGCGAAATTCAAGCCTCCATTTCTATTGTAATTTCTGCTTCGAATTTATGTATACACGTGTAACTGTTTCCAGACAATTCTCAGGTGCGACTACCTGAACGAGGGAGGGCGAGCAACAAATAACCGGGGACGCCGCGAAATTGCACGCTGGTTTTCTGCGGCGTAGCGACCGCAAAACTTTTCCCATAAGGCACACGTGTATACAGGGTGTCCCATTAAAATCAATCCCCTCGAATGTCTGAAATTATTCGTGATAACGGAAAGGGTTTCAAACAAAAGTTGAATGGTATCGAGAGGGGGCATAATTTGATGTCAATAGTTTTTTTGTAGGCGGAGGCGTAGAGGACATATGAAGGTCAACTTTATTATTTTAAGGGGTTATGCCTACCTGCGAGCTCGAAAAAAGACATGTACTTTCGGAATTTATTTTTAAAAAACTTGAAGACTATTTTAAACATACGTCATTGTATTCGAAAGTGTACATTTTAAAGTGCTTATAACAACACTTATAATAACAGCCTATCGATACCATTCAACTTTTGTTTCAAACACTTTCCGGTATCTCAAATAATTTCAGAGATATTCGACGGGACCAATTTCAATGGGACACCCCGTACACATAGGTGAACAGAGCGCTCTCCTCGCCGCGGATTTACTAAGAATTCGACGCTATTATTATGAGCATAATTGTCTGATTATACGTCTGTGATCCGGCACGGTTCTGTTAACGTTTCATCGAAAGCCACACACGTGTATTCCGTCAAAATCTATGCTACCGCCTTAACCCTTCCGCTACGGCCGATTTCGACGTAAATCACGGGTAGCAGACGATAAATACGTAGTAGGGTCCAGAAGTTCCCGACCTCTCCTATTTTGCGCATACATGGAAAAATATTAATAGCGAGGATACGAAGCTTAATATTAGAGACACCAACGCCATCAGTTTCATTCTTATGCGTTCAGTCTTTTATTTGTAAATACAGTGTAAACGTGACCCCCACGAGCTATGACGAATTTAAAATACCATGCTATTATAAAATTCTTGACAGAAGGAGGTAGTACGTCAATGGACATTCAAGAACGCCTTCGTGAAGTACAGTACAATATTAATTTAAAGTTTACCCGTACGTATGTAAACACGTGACAAGGGATTCGGTATTGAATTTAAATCTTTCTAAATATCTTTAAAATAGTGAACAAATAAAAGAACGTTTCAGACAATAATTGTTAATGTTTTTGCGCGGATTAATGATTTGTTAAAAAAAAATATAGGTATCCATATAAAAAGCGTTCACCAGATTAAAAATAAATAATGTCATTCTTTTTCCCCCTCAAAACCAAACAACTTTTGTCTAAAATACTTTCTTATGAAATGCTTTGTTTTTATGATATTTCCATGCTTCAACTTGAATGTTGCACCCTTAAAATGGGAAGAGAATCTCTCGAAGACGACCCACACACCGACCGCCCCATTCAAAAAATATTTTGGGATTGCGATGGCTTATTATTGATCGATTTCAAAGAGCAACAAATAAGATGGTAAATGCTGAATACTATGCCAACTTAATTCAAAAACTCTATGCTGCTATTCAAGAAAAAAGGAGGGTGAAACTTGTGAAATGTGTGCGGCTCCTTCACGACAACGCATCTGTCAACACAGCTTACGTAGTGAAGACTGCTATAAAAAAAAAACTACTGAAATTCTTCACCCACCGGTGCAGTCCCATATGGCCCCTGGCGATTATTATTTATTTCCAAAATTGAAATCTAATCTTCGTGTATGGAAGTTTAACGGCGATGAGGAGGTAGAGGAAGTTATTTTGCAGACTGACAAAAAGTATTTTTCTGAAGGTATAAATATGTTAATTTTCCGCTATAACAAATGTATTGCAATAAAAGGAAATTATATTCAAAAATAATACACGGTTTTAATTTATTCGATGTTTTTTTATTGCTCAGACCGAGAACTTTTGGACCTCACTACGTAGACTTAACCATAATGGACGTATGTAGTGATTTGTAAAACTTTTCGTCGATGACAACGGTTGAAGAATAATTGCAACGTAATTTTAACAAGCCCTTTGTAACACTCGTTCAGAAGACAGCGCCAATAGTGCCTGATGATTGAACTTCTCTAGGCTCCAATGAGGCGCCAAATTAACAATACTTTTCTTCTCAGTTCTTCTATGTTATCGATCGTTAATACATACATCTTTCTATCGTCAAATGTTGTTTTCATTGAACTATTTGTATTTATATAACATGTATTAAGGAAGGTCGCGTAATAACGAAAAGAAATATTTGAACGAATTCTAACCTGTTCTCAGCTCGGCGATCTAACGGAACAGTACGTGGTCCCGCCATTTCTTCACCAATGTCATTATTGTCTTCGATAGAAATGGAGGAGACAATACCATATTCGTCCATAATTTTATATCCTCGATTGTCTTTACGCACTTCCAATTATTCCTGAATATATCACCACAATTGTAATCGTCAAATTCAATACAATCCATCGTCAACAGAAACGTTGCGTGACTCTTTTATACAAACATTCGTCACTTGTTTCTCCGTTTCGATAATCGGTATTTTGGGAAAATCGAAGTTTCATAGAAGTAGAATATTTGTTTCATAGAAATGGTCGAGAAAATACCATATGTCCAACGAGATGTTTTAGAGGAATATTTTAACGATTTTTTTTTACAACTGAAACGATTTTTGGCTGAAGTTCCGAAAAAGTCAATTTTTTGATTTTGATGAAATTTGATAAACTTGTCACAAATACAATACATATTTCTAAATGAACACATGTAAAAGGTTTTTTGGTGCATTTAAAAATTAAATATATGTATATACACACACACACAGAGAACTTGACATTTGCCAACAATATTCATACAGTTATCCGAGAAGTTATTATTCAAATAGAATTTTCAAATAATTATGTCGTTGAATTCGTCTTGCAATGCTTAATAATATGGCAATAATACAAATATGTACTTCCATTTAAAAAAAACTACATTGTAATTAAAACATCAATTTTTACATAAAACAATTTTTTGCATTTTCAATAGTTAGAGAAATAATATCCATGTATACTCTTAAACTGGACACACTGTATATTTAATTTGTAAATGCGCCAAAAAACCTTTTACATAAAAACATTTTTATTATTTACTTGAATGTATAAGCAAAGTCCAGAAAATTGTTTTTACCGTGTGTTCTTTGCTTTCTTTAAAAACTTCCTAAATAGAGGAAATCCTCGATGAGTATTCGAAGCCTCCTCAGCACTGACAAGGAGGGGTCTCCAGGTGTAACGCTAACTTTTTAGAGGTTTAGCACAGTGATAGAGCTTAGAACTCTCTAAATTTGTAATTATGAAATTATTTAAATTTATAATTCTTTTATTTACGATTTATGGCCATTAGTTTACGAAATATTTAATGTTCAGTCCCGAGGAACTTTCGAACACTCATCGAGAATTTACTGTTTCACCTTTTTTTCGGTCCGCTAAAGGGAAATGGTGCCTTAAAATGTTCCATTAACAACGTCCCTTTGGAGTTTTGTTTGTTTTTCAAGAATTTCCACGAAACAGATAGGGACTCTGTGATATCCGCGCGTGGAGCAAGATAAAATAACTAGATCGCGGTACGCCAAATATGACGCAAGACAATGTTCGCTCGTTCGTTCGCGCGTGTGCGAGGCGTGACGCGCTTCCACGAGGACGCGCGTTGTATATATAGGCAAAACGCAAAGGAGGCCCGCGCGACGCACGAATGTGTAAATATAAATGTCGAAAGAAAACGGGGTTGGATACGAATTCGGAGTGCATGGCGCCGTTGAAGCACTCGAATATTTTCAGAAACCCGAGAAAAAACGTCCTCGTGGATATTCTCGGTAGATCGTACGATCGATCGATCGTTTACGGTTCAAAATATTCTAGGCCTTTTATTCGGGGAATTGCATAAAGGATAAGGTTATAATTTGACTGGACTTTAATAATTTAGTTGCATAATATATTTGTAACATTTAGGAAGTACGTATTTAGATAGTATTTGTGAAGGTCGAAGATTGTTAAAATGCGAAGTTATTGCAATAATATTGACTGTTGAGTTGATGTGGGGCCGTAAAAGGTTAAAATAAGGTGATTTATGCTGTACATTAAGTTATCGTATTTTTTACATAAATATGCATCATTATATTTTGAAACAGTGTCGAGTATAGAACTGTAGGTAAGTATTCGGATATTCGAACTATTCGAATAATTTCGAATACGAATCATTTATTCGAAGAACTCGAATAATTCGAATAGTACGGAGTATTCGAATATTTGGATATTATGAAGTATTCGTATTATTTGAATATTAGAATAATGAAAGTGATCGAATTTTCAGATTGTACCGAATAGGAATTTGAAAAACAAATAATTGTAAAAGCCAATGTAAACCAACTCCAAATTTCTTGGCTGTAAGGCTGAAATAAAGAATATACATACACACCGTAACTTCACTTTAAGCTTCACAAATTATAAAAAAAAAAGGTTTTACCAGGCACGTCTGCGCGAATTGTAAAATGTACACGAGTGTAAAAGGCAGAAATGTTTCCCCTGTGTTTCAGCAGCACAGTACACAGAGGACAGGCGAGAGAGGGAGAGAAAAAAGGAACTTCTGGACCGCCAAAAATCGTGTCTCTGTTCAAACACACCACACGAAGTTCACGTTTTCCCTCAGCATTCGTTACTAAAATACACACCGCGCCACTTTCCTCTTTCCTTTTTCTCGTCTACCATACGTCCTGGACAAAGAAACCTCCCCAGTGATTCTCAGAGACTTTTTCACCACCGACATTCGAGAAATTTTAAAAACGTTGCCTACAGATGGACACGGACAATGCACTGCGAAGTGGTGAAATTTTTTCTTCCATGATATCGTGAGAACCTGTTTTCACACCTCGAAATGATACTTTTCACAGAAATTCGGTGGCCATTGGTAGAATAGATATCAAACTCCTGTAGGAAAAATGTCACAAATCGAAAATTTTCAATTTTCATTTTATTGCGCGAAATATTTTGTAATACTTGCAATGTATACTCAGTTTTTGGCCAGTGTAGTTAGGTTTAGGGTAAAATTGTATAGGACAATAATTGTAGCTTGTTCTTTCCTGAAAAAGATGATTTGTGTCCCATGTTGCTGTGATCAGCAGACACTGAGATATTCTAATTTTCGCGAACCCCTTAAACTACAAGAAATGACGACAGAAATACGGTTCTTACGTACAAATAAAAGATCATTAGGATAAGCTGACGCTGGTTTTGAAGTGTCAACATATGAGATATTTAAAAATGGTCGAACAATGACATTGGAGCACTTTGCTTAGAATAATCCTGTAGCATACCTAGGAATGGGATCAAATTCAATATGTACAGTGGGTAAAAAAAGTATTCGTACTAACAGAAAATTCTACAAAACAGAACAACTCTGTAAAAATTGGACCAAGTGTCCCAAGTTTCAACTCCTGGAAGTGAGGGGTTCCTGGAATTATTTGAAATAACTGTTTCCTCAACAAAAATGTTGTCCTTAGCTTTTGTTAAAACAAGTTTGTCCTTAGCAAAAATGTTCTCCGAGGCTTTGTTAACGAGATATTAACGAAAAACCCCAACCAATCAGAGCGCGAGTCTGCCGGCCGAGCTTCCGTGGTAGGTTGGGAACGCGCTGCCATTGGTAGCCAACGCTATCGCGGAAATAGGACCCTAGCAGACTCGAGCTTTCATTGGTCGGGGTTTTTCATTAATAGCTCGTTAACAAAGCTTCGGATAACATTTTTGTTAAGGAAAAAGTTATTTCAAATCATCCCAGAAACCCTTATTTCCGGAAGTCGAAGCTATTTTGGGACACCCGGTATACTCTAACCCATCACTAAGTATATGAAATCGCTATGTAATGAATCAATCCTAGTAGACTATCTACTGGCATTTCGAATTCAAATTTTTCAAGAATGCTTAGAACGCTGGCCCATAAAATTGGAATATCGTTAACACTAGAACTACCAAGCAAGTCAAAATGACTTGTCAATACACTCTTACAACGACGATTAAAATGTTATGACAATACATTTTCTTTTGAATTACATTTTGCACCTTTTATTACGATATGAAAGTGAAGAAATTAGTCAATTTCTAAATTTCAAAATTTTCAAAAGTCTTTCACGTTTATCCACCGATCGAAGCAAATATGAATTTATCGTCGGTAGTTCTAAATAAGAGAAATATTTTTAACCTCTTGCCTTACAACATCGAGTCAGACACGTGATAACGATTTCAAACTGAATTTAGTGAACAAGTATATTATTCGTTTTCTTTGAGTCGATGTGAAATACTGCTTCGCTGATGTTGACATTTAAGGGTCAGAATAAATATAACACTTGCCATAAAAATAAAATTCCTTTTGTATCTGGGAAAATATTACCGATAAAGTACTTTTTGAAAGTAAAGTCGTAAAGAAAATCGTGTGGCAAGGGGTTAAAACGATACAAGTTGTCTTTCAACTCCATTCCAGCGACTTTTCAAATGACCCCCAGGTTGTATTACGGAATATACCTTTCCCTGATTTTTTTTTCCAAGCAGTCAACATCGAGTTAATAGATAGACATGGTAATAACGACGACGCGATAGTAACTGCTATCCTAGAGCATTCGAAACGGTGCAACGAGCCTTTATAGCACAGCGACGAGCGGAGCGCAGATAACAGAACGAAGGTTAGTTGCGTAAAAACAAGCGCACACGGGCGGTTACTTCACTATGAAGTAACGCTACGCGGCCGTGACGCGGTTCCATAAATATCAGGCTTTACACGACCGGCTAATTAATCGACGGGGAAAAGAAAAAAGTCTTAAGCGATCGGACGGGTTCGTTGCGGCCGCGGTGGAACTCCATATCCGCGTGTGTGAAACGCATTGCACTTCCGGCATCACGGAACGCTCCGTTTCCGGTCGATTTCGGGCGGGAAAATGACCGTTTAAGGGGTTTCACTACTGTGACGGGTCAAAAAAATCAATTTTTTTTTTTTTACATTTTTTCACGGCTCAATATTTCAAAACCATAATCCCAAAAGGGTTTCGCCCGATTCGAAATAATAAGCAAGTTATTAGCCTTTAACCGCAGCGGAGCGCCGCGGCACCCAGGTTCAAATCGAAACTTTAAACGCGTTTTTCTCAAAACGACATTTTTGTAAATGGCTGCCACGATATCTCAGAAACTATTTCACGGAGTGACTTGAACCTATTTAGGCATGTTCAGTAGGTGCATAGTTCTCTCCCATACTAGAATGAAGTTGATATTTGCAAGATTCGAATTTTGCAACTTGAAAAACGAGCAACTTTTCTCGCGAAAATCGGCATTTTTTTGTATGTAGAAATGGGAAGAAGGGATGAAAATTTCAGGTTGCTGCCATTTAAACCATCACTTCTTTTTTTTGCCACTTTTAATGGATTTTCATCTATTTCCCTATAAATGTAAATACATGTGTTAGTTTATTTTTTTTTTAAAGATTCTAATATTAATATAATATTGTTGTGTTATTGACATGTCATTAGCCATCGATCGGTTAAAGATTAGTAGCTTCAACAGTTAGAAAAAAAGTTGTGTAACATTTAGTTACAGGTCTTAAATGTTTAATTCCATGGTTCTGTCTTCAAAGTTCGTTTTACTTAAAACAACATTAAATGGTGAAACTTAAATAACACTCATCCTTTCTCGTCTGTACTTTCCATATGTGTGACCCTCATAATTTTACAGTTCACATTAAGGTGCGTATCCATTTGTAGCGTATCCTTGTATCGTAACACCGTTGCGTATCATCGTATCGCATCACTATACGATCCATTTTCATACGCAACGATGCAACGCTTGCCCGTCCACATTGATACACAACGGTGATACGATACGAGGTCGCGCAACAAGTGGATACGCACCTTTAAAATGTCAAATGAAGCCACGCAATATGCCACTTATTTTTCTTATATTTTATAACACCGTTCACAATAATTTATCGTTTCTTTTACATATTCCTAACGCTTAATTAAGAAGGTAAATAGGCTGTATTTAACAGAATGTTGAAATTCCACAATGATCTATGACGAACGATCTCCAAACTGAACGGTGGCAACGAAAATGTTGAACACCGCGAATAACATTTCTGATCTTGTTCATTTGTACAGCAGCTTCAGAAAAAAATCAACAATTCTAAGAGGATATACTCTTACTCGGAACATTCGATACAAATACACAATTTTCCGACTTGTTTCAGGTTTCCTCCGCGAACATGGAGCAAGAGAACCGTGTGGCTTGGTACGAACGAAGAAAATTCCAGCGGAGTGGTTCGTTACTAAAATACACACAGCGGTCGCGGTTGCAATCCCTCCGGTTCCTTCTTTCTTTCGTAGCGGAGAGGGAAACACGACTTCAAACCCAGATTTAATTATTTCCAACGAAGACAAACGCCCGGGGATCGTTCCCCGTCTCCTTGCTCTTCTCGCGTCGGATATCCTCGGATTTACAGGGTGTACTAAACACATTTCCAAACGTTAAGCTGCGATTCCTCGAGACTCCGCGCAGTTAGCGAGACGCTATTCTCTTATTTGTTTACTACTCAGTCCTGGATTGCTGATCTGAACCCACTTTCATTACGGAAATTTTTGCGAATTAGACATCAATTGGCCACCCAACAGGTCAGATATTAACCCTTTAAGTGTTTTATTTCATTTTGAAATATCTCTGCTTAATTATTTTTAAGGTATTACGAGTGCACTCGACAAAGGAGAGTAAATGAATTGGTGTAAAATTGAAATAAATTTTAATAAAATAATAAAACTACTCTTGCGACTGGAGCGTCATCTATTGTCAAAAACACCTTATCAAACAGCCCTCGTACATGTACAGTAAATTCTCAATGAGTGTTCGAAGGCTCCTTGGCACTGAACATTATATATTTCATAAACTAATGGACATACGAGGTTGAAACAAATGTTAGTGGCTTCAGAATTCCAAGCTCTATCGCTGTGCTAAGCCTGATTAAAAATTCAGCGTTATATCTGAGGACCTCTTGTCACTACCGAGCAGCTTGTGAACACTCATCCAGAATTTACTATACTGCTGCATATTTCTTTTTGTTCTAAAATATTCTATAATGTGTTAAAACTACGAATACGTTTTTTATTTTACCTCAATTTTACTTTTAATAACAAATGCATATTTTTTTGTTACCCCTTTTTTAACCCTTCTGATTTTTGGCAATAAGATTATTTGACAGATCGCAACTTTTGCACTATGAGATGAACACTCTTGAGCAACTTCATCAATGGACGGCAATTTCATCAATTAAACCGGAAGAAATCACTCCTCATGTTCTGGACTCATTGGAGGCAAGAACTGACTACGTGATTGCCAAAAACGGTGGTCACTTGGAAAATCTATTATCATTAAATCTGGCGTGATCAAATAAACTTAAACAAAAAATGTCGAATGCAGTCCTTTTCATGTAAAACTTATTGAAATTTAAAGTTTGGAATTCCGTTCAGTACACCCTGTATCTTAGCTCGGTCGTCGGCCACCCCGAGGACGGAGAAGATCACGACGCATAAATCTACGGAACTGCTCCGTGATACGAAAGTAACGGCGTGGAATCCACCGAATAACCGGCCTCTAATCTGCCCTACTTCGCTTTTCCGCGAGAATACTGTTACTTTCAGTCGAATCGATAAGACGTCCGGGACGTATCGGTTCATCTCGACGCAAGATCGATTGACGTTCGAACGGAATTGGTTCGAAGCGATCCTTCAAAATATTAAATCATTTTATTTTAATATTTTCCAAGTGTATTATACACTATTTAAATGACTGAGGCTTAATGCTTACGCTGAATCAACGCCGTTTGTTTTTCTTTGGTTTCGTTCGATAAACTTTCCAATTTTTCTTAAAAATTAAAATAACATTTTAATTTCTTTTACAAGGAAACAAATTTTTATTTCTTCCGCTTATTTGTAAATTTTTTTTTCATTTAAGTATTTTGAAATAGTTTAAAATATGAATCATTCAAATTAAAAATTAGTAAAATCGATAAAAAGTATGAAGCACCATATGGAGCCATTATCGATGACGAGAATTTTATTTTGGCTATCGATAACCATTATTGATGACAGGAATTTTGTTTGGTTACGCGGCAACCAATATCCATGACATTTATTTTGGTTACTTTCGACTAGATTTGGGCAGAATTTTATTCGAATAATACACGTGAAGAGCAACAGTATCTAAGGGTGGCGTGCTGAGCTTTAAACAGTTAATGAGATTAAATAATTGCATGACAAATGTCGATTCATTCATAAAGAAGTATTATTTTATTATAAACATTGAAATTTCCACGTTTAAACAATCAAAAATAACAAAATATTTTTTTTATCTTTTATTCGTTATTCGAAACTTTTTATGCCGAACATTCCAGGAAGATATTTGACAATAAAGTCCAGGATATGTAAGTTATTGGATGGTTATTTGGTGAGTTAAGTTGGTGAAGTAGGATCATACCCGCGAAATACAAATACATTTAAAAAATATTTTACTTATTTTGTGTTTCAGTGAACTCTAATTTTCTACATTATAATGTACGAGAATATAATTAACTTTACGTATAAGAATATTGAATATTCACTACGCGGGAAAACTGAACACGCACGACGTATATAGATATGCGTACAAAAACAACGTTGCCAAACGTACCAGAAACGAGCACCGTGGAGTAATACGACTAACCAAAATATATTTTTTATTTAAAATATAAAGAAGAATGATCAATGGAAATGTCATTGAATTTCATAGATATAACTTTTATACATTATTAAAATGTATTAGCGGGTGTTTAATACCAATTATTAATATGTTGCTGTATTGACTAGAGAGTCAGGGTCGAACCACCTTAACTGTACGTTGAATAGTAAGTGTATTCTATTGACGAGTATTACACCTTTTTGCAGCTGGTCCCGTAGATACTTTTTAAAGACTGTCCCGGAAGAAAGTAGCCAGTTACTCAGCCTAAGTGGCCGAGTACGTTCGCGTTAAGGCCGAGGGTCTTATCAGATGGCCAAGCCACGTGGCTTGAACACGCACCTCGTTTTAACCACGTGCCTGTCAGATGCCCACCACCATTTCCGTCGCAACGGTCCTCGTGTGTGTGCCAACTTTACTTTCACGACATCCTTTCCACGCTTCAATCAGAAAACACGGGTATATAGCTTATCAACAGATGCACACGACTCACTTTACCCCTATGTTCTTCATACATGCTCGTGCACACGTGCGAAGGAGATCACGGATAAACGTAACAGAATTTATCTTGTTGAGTCGGTAACTTAAAAATTTTTTAACATGTTTTAAAAATTCGTACACGATGGCAAACCTTGATTATTGGACAACATAATCAAACCGAAAAACATGGAATATATTACACCAGTTAATTGTCATGACTTTCTTTCAAATAACTCGTTTGTTATTTTGTGTCTCTACCCCTAGGGACGATTGTAACACCGTATGTAGTTTGGAAAAAAAACAGTTAATAGAAAAAATGCGTTTAAATGGTATTTTTAATTATTCTATAGATAGACATAAACATAAATATAAGAATAATGTAACAACGAAAAATTGCTAAGGATTTTACGGAATTGAAAGAAAAAGATATTTATGTGAAAGATATGCATACAAACATAATTTTTGTGTGTTATTTCAATAGAATATCCCACTTGTTTTTAAAGATACCAACAAAATTGAGGGGACAATGTTATTTGGTTGGAAGGGGCACATACTATGATAAGCAAAACATTTTTCTCACGGTCATATTTTTCGAATTTTCTAGGTCATCGGTGTTTTGATAAATGGGGACTACATATTTTTATCATCGTGGCGCAATAGTTGAGGTCAAAACCAATCCAATGACCTATACTAGTGTGACCTTCATTCGTCCTTGAGTACGAAAAATCCACAAATGTAAGGAAGTAGATTTAAATAATACAGCAACTGCGATAGAGGGATTACTGCAAAAATGTGTCGAAGTTGATAGACATCATTTTGAGCATATGTTACAATAATTTTTCTGAAAATTAAAAGTAATTTAAAGTGCTCACGTTAAGTGGGACACCCTGCATATCCCATTTCTAGAACAATGGATAATCTGTTTTCTTCTTCCTGTCTGAGTGTACTATAGTGAGCACTATTGTATTATTGATTTGACCGTTAAAAAAAAATCCGTCTAGAAAGGGTTAAATGCGTTATACAACGTCTCCGTTGAAGCGTGTCGGTCAGATCACCGTCGACTATCGCGTAAAAAATCGCCTTTATTTCGGTCGAAACGCATCGCGATCCGCTTGTTTTTATTCATTTCGCCACCGAGGAAGTTAAAATTAGTCGTCGCGACGTTACATCTGGGAGTCAGTGACTCCTCAGACCGCGCGGTGTTGTTCGGCCGAAGAAATCAGTTGCGTCGCTGCTGCAGTGATCCTTTTTCCCGGAAAGCTGACCAAAATAAATTTTTTTAAGTAGCAGCTTGTTGCTAGTAGGTCACATTTAATGTATACTTACCAGTGCGACAAATGTCGCTGGAAATTGTAAAATATAGCGGTCGGTCAGTAAGATATAGGATATAGGCCTTCAAAGTTAAAGAAATTTCCTGCTTCTTAATGGCTCGAAAACGGTAGCATGTTTAATGTATCGGGCAAAGTTTATTTTTAAAGTAATCATATGTAAACCATGTTACGATTAAAATACATGTTATAAAGATGAACTTTGCGTATAAACAATGTAAAATATCCATGAATTTACTCTTGCACTTCCATTCTGAAGGTGTTATAAATTTTAGTTATATTTTAGTACAGTAATGCCTCGATGAGTGCGACATACCTGGGTCCGCTTCGAAGCATTCGTAGCAAGGTGGGAACTTATTTTTTAATTTCAAACAACATTTATAATTCTTATTTTGTTTATTATTATTTTCAACAACATATTTCAATTACGTATATGACCTGCTAAACGTAGAACCGCTGAATTTTTCATAAAAATTGAAAAAAAATAAAATTTTGTGAATTTTGCAGTTTTAATAAGATATTCGAATTCGGCAACCCCAAAAATACGAGAATACCGATTTTTATAAAGTTATGAATTTTGGTTAGCTTTTCGGTAAACAACCACTGCGCGCTGCCCGGTCCAGAATGGGGGACACAAAGATTTTCAGTCCGGCTACCGAATAAATACGGATTCTTTCTCGGAAACCCTGCTCGAGATAAATAAACTTTACCGGACGGTAAATCATAGAATGGTCCATGGCTCGTAACTAATTCCCATAGACGCCGCGAATCGCTTGAAAAACCGTTCTTTCAGATGTTACCAAAGAGGACTTGAATACTAATGGGGCTTATCTGTTCAGCGCGCGGGATGATTCATCAGTACCATGTTGCACCGACACGGTTTGCTGCACTCAGTGCCGAATGATATGCTGACACGGGATAGTTTCAATACCTTATGGTAGGTGCTTTTAATTCCATCCTCGATCTAAGCGATCGCTTGATTACAGATATGTTCCTGCGAATTTACAATTTTCGACCAGTGTGACTACCAGTTAAAATTTTTAATGTTCTAGTACGTTCATCAGCAGATCTAGTACATACTTCCTTCTTTCCAAATAATAACACTAATAACAACCACAATAACATGAGAATTAAACATATGAGTTTAATCCCCCCCCCCCCCCTCCCCTCCCATTAGTCAGATTCAGTGAAACAAGCGTGATTTCTCTCTTTTTTTCTTCCTAATCCCATACTCATGGAATCCGAATGGCATTAGCGTATGAAAATACAATATACAGACTCCTCTCAATTATCATCTGACTTGTTCTACACGATTATTGTCCAGGTGTCATCTCCATCGCTAGGGGAGGCTGTGGATCTTGTCAAGCGCATACTTTGTTGCAAAGGCTCGGTCTTCGAGCAAAAAACGAATTTACGCAGGTCTGAAGCATTTCTCCCTACAAGATTATTGTCGGGACAATAATCGAGAGGAGTCTGTACAGTAAATCCTCGATGAATGTCCAAAAGCTCCTCGGCACTGAATATTAAATATTTCATAAACTAATGACCACATGCGACTGAAACAGATATCATTGGCTTCGGAATCCCAAACTCTGTCACTGTGCTAAACCTCATTAAAAAACCAGCGTTACACCTGGGGACCTCTCCGTGTCAGTGCCGAAGAGTTTTCGAACACTCATCAAGAATTTACTGTACTGCTTTTTACTATGTATAATCTATTAGTCGAATAAAATTATGGCCAACTCTGCCTGATACACAACTAACCATAAAGAAACACCCACCGAAAATAATTCCCATCATTCCAAATACCCTAACAAAATTCAATCGATCTCGAGCCCATTGTCCACCGTCCATAGCCCGAATTTCCAGACGCTCCAGAACGCCTAGAGGGAGGCGGTCGCTGAACAGGACGGATCGAATTCAGAGGTTGGTCCGGATACGACGGACGAAACAGTAATACACCGTGATTCGAGACGGCCGAGCCGAGCTGAGCCGAGACGGGTCGATCGCGTACGAAGGCAGTTTACAATGCGGGAGAAGGAAGACACTGGTTTCCCTGTCGGGCTGAAACACCGGACGAAAATGAGCCGAGGAACTATGCTCGTGGATTCGCCGCCGGTCCTCTCGGGTCGTCGTGTCTTTCCTCGTCGTCGTCGTCGGTGTATTGAACTTGGTCCGCGGGGTCGTTCAACTCCGCGCGCGCCCGGCCGTTTGTGCTCCGCTGCTGCTGCTGCTGTCCCTGGTGACGTCACGTGACCGACCCGCCGTCTCTGGTGCGCGTTTGCCCGATGAACGCGGAGGCAGGCGCGATGACGTGGCGGTCACCGATTCGCCGGGACCTCGCCCCGCTACCCAATGACGTCACGGCTCCGCGGAGGCACGGACAGCGTTCCCGGGGCGATGCGCCATACACACTGTCGGGCGAGTCACGACGTCACGGGTGTGTACACACCAATGCTCGATGTGATAAACCCGGCGTGATCCCACACACACACATACAGACACACTACGTAACGTGGTGGAACATAAACATTGGGCTACGGATGGGAGGAACGATCGGGACGCGAGGCGTTCGTGAGAAATCAAGGACAAACGGACACACTTTTACCACATATACATACACGCTGATTGATCCCCAGTAGAGGCGTATGTTTTTATGGAAATTCAGAATTTTCGATGATCTGCGAAAATCGAAAGTGAACTGGATTTTACTTTCTGTGGTGATATATGTATTGGCTTTTAATGTATCGTTTTAGTCCTTGTCTCTTCGTTATTTTTTAATCTTTTGGTAGGCTGTGTTGCCACCAATTTTTTTTTCTTGTTATAGTTATGATTGTAAGTCAATCATGGTGTCACCAACTTCTTTTTTTTTTCTTTGTTTTGTCTGGGTATCAATTGTCATTTTGAGTTTTACATTTGCTCGGGAAATAGGTTATTTTATGGAACTGAGATACATCTAACTCGGTCCAGTATAGGGTTGTAACAATTTCTTGTTACACTTTGTACACAATTTTGGGACCAGGTTGCTGCAAAAGTCGTGATCTTTTCTACCCTTTCTGATTTACTATTACACTTTGAACACAATTTTGGGGTTAGAATGCTGCAAAATTTCTAACCTTTTCTACCCTTTATAATGTACTATTGCGCTTCATACACAATCTTAGGGTTATGTTACTGCAAAAGTACTGACCCTTTTTACGATACATAGAATCTTCTCAAGTTTTCTTAGATCTTAATTTCACGAAGAAGTTTGGATTCTGCGTTACCTCGGCTCAGAAAGCCGTTGAATTTCGACGAAGTTGTACACTTGTTTTTACGACTTCCGCGTCTTTTGCGTTTGTTGAACGCGCGTTGCCACGCTGAGGAAGGGGACTATTTCACGAAACGATACTCACGTGCGAGTGAAAATGAGCGCACGTGTGCGTCGACACGCTTGCAAACACGGGGACGTCGTGACCAGAAATTGTTCAAAATTACGCAATACGCTTCCACACATTCAAATGAGACACTGTGAATTATAAACCGAATGCCGGTAGAAATTCGAAACTGTCCCTGGAAATCTAGTCCGATACGTATGCGGTGGCCTTGACGAGTTACGCAAGTGGTAACGCATTTTCCTGACGATAGTCCGCGAGTAAAAATGTAAATATAAATAAACTACAGTTATGTCTACACTTTTTTTTATTGCTTTACGGGAAAATTACCCGAACCATTGCAATGAAGCTTGAAACGCATCTATAAAGTAGCTGGCATAGCAGAAAATTCTTGTTGAGCCATAAAATAGCTAATCCCTCGGTTATTGCTTTCACAGTAAAACCGTGGATGCAGAATATTATTTACAATATAATTTGAAAAAGCTTCGACCAGGCTCTATCCTAAGGGATACAGGCCATATCTAAGTTAGGACTCCCTTATTCCCCAATTCCATGCCTAAAATCCACTTACATTTCGTCCAATCCACGTATAGATCGATCATCCAAAGTCGCAGAACCCAGTAATTCCTAAACGAATCTCACATTGTAGGATCATTAATAATTGAAAGAGTAATAATACCAAGTCTTTCACAGAAAATCATGACGACCTGTTTATCCCTCGACAACAGAGAGCTAGTGCTCTACAAGACACTATGACATCAAGTGACCCAATCAATTCCACGAAGCACCTAGGTGTACCAAAGAAAATAATTCCATAATCAGACCACTCGAGGACCTAGCTACCAATCGATAAAGCACCCGATAATCGATTCCCAAAGACCGCTAGGAATACCCCATTTCACAAACACCTGCGACAAGTACTGATAGGCTGCCGCTCGCGTAACGGTTCAGCCACAAATATTGATACACGAACTAATTTTAGCTACCGTAGCTTTTGGAAACGAAAGATTGTGAAGAGACAAATGGCAAAAAGGTAGAAGAAAGTAAGACAACACGGAGGAAAGGGGAGAAAGAGGACAAACGCTGAATCCGCTAACGGTGGGGGCGGTTTCCTCGTGGAACTGATACCCGAACAAGGGTGTTACATCGGACTGGTTAACTGTCCGGTTAGATAGCTCTTGGCCGGTCGGTGTACCCATCGTTGTCGGTTAGCTTGGGCCTCTGGCGTCCCTCGCCTTACTCAGTCCGCTGCCAGAGTTTGTTGACTCTCGGTTTCAGCACGCCCGCTGACCATGACCTCGCCGAACGATCCGCGAAGTAATACCGAGGCGACTCCTTCTGGCCGCCCCGCCTGTCGTTGGTGTCCTCGTTATCCCGCCAAGAGCTCTCCTCTACCCGGTAACGCTTCCATACACCCGTGTGTATATACACACGCGAGCGCAACCAGCGCCGCAAGTGCGCCCGATACGTTGCACAATCCACCTGTGACCGCTTTGAGGGTACCGACCGCTGCCTCTTGCCCCCGGTTGCAGCGACACGAGCCACGGAGCCGGAATCTCGAGGGGAAGCGCCGGCGGGTACGACGTCCTCTCTCGGGGTTACTGGCATCCGGTAGTGGATAGAGATTCTCGAGGGGAAGCGCCGGCGGGTACGACGTCCTCTCTCGGGGTTACTGGCATCCGGTAGTGGACGCATAGAGGACGCACACAATCAGGGACTTCGACTGGCCTTTGTCTTGATGAAGGAACCTTGTTGGGTTATTTGACAATTCGATGTGAACCGAAGAGGACCCGGAAAGTTGCTCGCTACTTGGGCCTGGCGACAAGCGTTTAAAGGAGAGACAGATTCTTAGGTAGGAGGATAAGGACCTTGAGTGAAACTGGATGCACTGGAACTGGAATAGTGGCTGATTGTGAAATATTTTGATAAGAAGTAACTAGGAAATTAAAATGGTTCGATGGTCTGATTACTGACATCCGGTAGTGGGTAGAGGACGCATATTCAGGGACTTTGACTGGCTTTGCCTTGATGAAGGAACCTTGTTGGGTTGTTTGACAATTCGATGTGAACCGAAGAGGACCCAGAAAGTTGCTCGCTACTTGGGCCTGGCGACAAGCGTTTAAAGAAGAGACAGATTCTTAGGTAGGAGGATAAGGACCTTGAGTGAAACTGGATGTAATGGAAGTGTAATAGTGGCTGACAGTGAAATATTTTGATAAGAAATAGCTACGAAATTAAAGTGGTCTGATGGGTTTCCTTAACCCACGACTTCCCAAATTTTGTTCACTCATCGCTCCCTTTTCAAAGTTTTTTCTGTTCGGCGCCCCGTTCGAATAAACTATTTTTATTATCAAAATTTCCAAGTGTAGTAGTGTGTGTAATCTTTAAATCTTAAGAAGTTAGATTGAAAATAAAGAAAATAGAATAACTAGATCTCCTCAGCGGTCACTTTGAGAACCTACGCCTTAACCTTTCAATTGGTGACGTGACGTCAAAATGACTTCACATGTCAAAAGTATCTATAAGGACACGAGTGGAGGGACTGGTCCAAATGCAAGTTAGGGTCTAAATATGGGCTAGTTGAAAGTATAGGGTCATCTTAGGTGCTTCACCCTAGCAAGGAATAGTGTGAAACTACGACTCAAGGAGAAAGCAAACTTATCTTAACTCCATATCATGGAGTAAACATGTTTTAGATACAGTAAAGTGTTACATCTTAAAAGTCTTCAACAGGTTTGGCGAGAAGTTCTGAAATAAAAGTGCTAGCCTATATTTAGACTACATCCTCTATCCCACCGATTTTTGTGAAAAAAGAACACGTATATTGTTTTCCATAGCTTCTTTATGATCACCATTAGTGATAGTGAAAAGTGGCGTCACCAGTTGAAGGTTAACTTAGCTAAATGAAATAGCCACTAGGCTGCCGTTCGAGACTTTCAGCCGGAAGACACGGGCTCGAATCCTAAGAGGAAGATTCCACTTATTTTTTCGACACACTACAGATTACGACTAATTATTGAGTTGGCATTACTGACTCATAACTTAACCATAACGGAACTCCACCAAAAGATGTTACGGTTTATTTTATCCTTTGCATTCCGAGTTTCCTAATTTCCCATACATGTTGTCCCTACAGAGGGAACAATCGAGGGTTAAAGTATCATCTGATATAACAATTGAAATTATAATGCAATAACTACAACCACCACCGAATGTTGTTCACGCAGCGAATTAAGTATTACAATAATCTGGTTGGCAAAAATAATTGTTTACAGTGCCACATGAATGTGTCAAACTCTACTAGCGGTAGTAGCAAACTGGAAGGACGGAAACAGAGACCAGTGTCTCCACCAAAGCAGAAGAGAACCCATGGGACTCCCGTAACACGAACAAAGGAGTAGCGCATTTCTGTCCACACACTCTGCCCCAGTTTTCAGCAGCTCCTCGACCTTTTCGGACCCTACCCGTATAAAGGAAGGTGCTAACTCGTTGAAGGGGAAGCTGGGATCAACCATACCTGCCTGAACTCAAGCTAGGGGAGTATAATCGTCGAACAATTTACTCCTTCAGCCAAAACAGTGTTGGCTTGATGTTGAATCCCTGCAGGGATGTTAACCCATTTTCGCTAACCAACTAAACACCCCTGAAAGTGTTCACTACAAAGGGGACACTAGTTGTTGATTGAAATGTAATACATCAAATAGATTCCAGTAGCTGAGACTTAAATTTTGTCAAAATCAGTGACTTCCTAATAGCTACCACAACTGACGACTGACCAGTATCATCAACAATGTCAATATCTTATGATTTTCAGAAGACCACAATTTTCAGAGAATATCTCCTGGACATTCTGTAGTAAACCGTGTACTCAAGTTACAACAGTGGTACCCTGCCAAAAAGCGAATTTCTTAGAAAAATGGAGATGTACACCCTTTCCGCAGTTAGCGATTCACACAGGGTCGTACAAAAAAAAGGGTTGACAAATTTTAGAGAAGATATAACCGCCAAACAATAGAAAAAAGTCTTTAATAAATATACGTCGAAGGATGAATATTTTCCAAATTATAAACAATTGTTTAACTTCTGTTAATAGTTTCCGAGATAAAAATTCGTTTATTCGGTCATGTTAAGCTGAAAACACATTTTTTTCGCAATTTCCAACATGTTATAACTTATTAATAGCTGAAGCCAGTAAAATGATGACAGAAACTCATCATTATTTCACATAGACTAGAACATATTACAGTTTCATCAAAATTGGGAGACACTATGCCAAAGGTGAGTGAGTTAGCATGGAATGACCCGTATACGAATGATCGTCTATTACTCCCCAGTTGATGATCATAGTGACCCAGTTGTCGCGCGTAAAATACAGTAAATCCTCCATAAGTGTTCAAAGACTTCTCGGCACTGACAAGTAGTATAGTTGCCAGGTGTAACGCTAACATTTTCATGAGCTTCATCGCAGTGATAAAGCTTGACATTCTGAAGCCAATGATATTTGTTTCAACTGCATATGGCCATTAGTTTATGAAATATTTAATGTTTAGTTCCGAAGATCCTTCGAACACTCCTGGACAGTTCACTGTATCTCGTGTCCGAACGAAAACGGCCCGAATCGACCACCGATATGCTAACAATTCAAGGCCAATGGACCACCCAGCACAGCGGTCAAAATCGCATTCAAGCCGAAGAAGCGTTCGTGCGCGTATTTCAAGCTGTTGAAATCGGTGATCCGACCATCACGTCGGGCGGGTTCGCGTGGAAAAAAAAAATATTAATCTCAGGAAGCGTATGTGGGCCAGGGAATATCGATCGCGCGATCTGGGTCAGAGCTTGCATGCACCTTGCTAGCGCGCGTATACGCGCGACGGGGTGCAGCCCCGTGCTCGTTTTCGAGCGGACGACGCGCGTGTGTGTACATACACGTGTCCGGGCGCATGAAAAGTTTCACGTGCGCGCAAGGTGGCTATACCTGGACGAAGGCTTACCAGCCGGCCCCCTTCCGATAAGGGCGAATAAATGCGAACCCGCGCCGGACTGCTAAGGGACCATTTCCTTAGTTTAATTCCCCCGGGGTCCGAGGTGTACATGGCGTCCAACGGGGAAGATAAGTATTCAAATTAATTGGCCCTTGTCGTCTCTGAATTTCACGCGTGTGTAAGCTACGCCCCGTCGAGTTTTCAACTGTCTATGCCGTTCGAACGGGGTATCGAGTACAACTGTACCTAAGTACTCGGATGTTCGAACTATTCGAATAATTTCGAATACGAATCATTTATTCGAAGAAACTGAATAATGCGAAGTAATTGAATACTTTGAATAATTAGAATAGTACGCAATATTCGAATAATTCTAATGGTACGAAGTATTCGAATACTTCGAATAATTGGAATAGTACGGAGTATTCGAATAATTGTAATAGTACGAAGTATTCAAATAATTCTAATAGTACGAAGTATTCAAATAATTAGAATAGTACGCAGTATTCGAATAATTCTACTGGTATGAAGTATTCAAATAATTCGAATAGTAAGTATTCTTATTATTCTACAAAATTAGGAACCAAAGAACAAACCAAGACTGTATATTGTTAACACATACAGAGTATTTCTTATTCTCCGACGAATCTGCACCGTTTTCGAAGGCTTTTACAAAAGTTCAACCAGTTCACTTAAGGTTAATACGACGTGCGATATTACAATTCTTTTTAGTTCAATATTTCCTTCAAAGAATAGTTATCTATACTTTGCAACAAATTATTCTCTCTACTTGTGTGTCGTCTGTGGTGTCTAGTACACTCCACCATTTTGAAAAGAGAAGGAAGTGGAAAGATTTTTGAGTTTAAAATATATTACCAATTAACTAAAATAAACAGAAGATTATTCACTGATAAATCTTATGCATTATGCGTCAAGATTTAAAAATTACTTTAGATTTTAAATGGAACACCCTGTATATTTTCAGGGAAATTACAAAATATACGATTATAAATATATGATTCCATGTAAAAAAACAAAGTTGACCTTCATGCAACCTTTACGCGTCCACACAAAACAAATTTTCATCAGAAAATGTGCCACCTAATACCATTTAACTTTTGTCTGAAACACTTTTTTAATATAGTCAACAGTTTCGAAAATATTTGAGTGGGTCACCCTGTATATCAAAATATACATATAAAAATATAAATGATACATATAAATTCGAAATCGCCCAATCTAGCAACACTGACTATAGTATACTGTACAACACCTGCAAGCTCCAACAGTTCCATGTTTTTGAACTACAATTGAACTGAGAATACACCAGTAAACTGAAATGACTAGTAATTAACTCGTCTTGTATTAAAAATTTATAATTCAGGCATTAGTGACTATTTTTCTTAGAGACACCCTGCGTAATTTAATAATTAATTTATTATTAACGGGTGAGTGAACATCGTTTCAAGCATATACAACACAGGTCAGCGCTCTAGTTCTTCATTTATTCTATCCCCACTAATTTCTAAACTGAGAAAACTGAGTTTAAAGTTTACGAAGTTTAATATTATAAAAGCAGGAAAGTAATGAAATAATCAGCCACTCTATAATATCATCTACTGAATAGCCATTTATTATAATATTTAACAGAAACCTTATTATCAACATAAATTTTGTATTTGGAGATACAATCATTAAGAAAAAAAAACTTTTATTGTTCAGGAGTTAGCACTTAAAAGAATATTTGTTATTTTCTACGTTAAATTTTCTTTATATTATGGTGTATTTGTATTTTTTCGACCACTGAGACGAACGTAGATCGATTAACTAAATTTTTTGAAAAATCGCGTTAGAACAGTTAAGAACTCGAAGGACGAAGTTTCTCTATACTTCCATTAGGCTGCCACGCAGTGAGACGCTCTCGCCGGAGCTCCAGCAGCAGCCGGGACATTCTGTCCGCCATGACAGACCGTCGTTCAGTCACGTGCAACGCATCTCTATGCGTTGCAGACGATCGATTTTACTGCTTCTCCTTCTACGCACGTGTTCGGCCACGTATAGTCACGCATCGAAGTGGGAATCGTAACAATTCGTCCCCCTCGTCTAACCCCCTCCACTCGTGGACGCGTCGCATAAAAATGTGACGAAATATCGCCGGTTTATTTGCTTCCTACCCACGTGGGAAACTGGAATCGGTGTGGTCTGAGACGACCGTATAAATATTAATCAAACGACGACAGAGCGTTGTTTATAAATCCGAGACAAGGCAGAAAATTGTAATCCCAGAGTTTCGTTGCCGACGAGGGAAAGAACACACGTCGGACAGTCGAATAGAACATACCATCTTGCCCACAAATTACGAAACACCCTATAGGTAAATTTTGTATTTACTAGAAGTAGCTAATTAATCATATATTTAAGGCATACAATCGATTTAAACATCTTCCTTTATGAAAATAGTGTATTTCATTTGTGTATGTTCTCAGCACCGCCTACCTTTAATGTTCTCAATACCGAATGTTTTTTCTCGACACGAAATTCACGGAGAAACGGAAATTAACTTGCCCTGTCCAATATGTACATCCGAACGTAAAAAATAGAATATTTAAGATCCTATTTTTATAGTTTTATAATAAAAACAATTTTAAACCTGATCCTAATAAAAAAGATTGATCAAAAAACATATATACAGCAAAGAACAATAAAGACATATGAAAATGACTTTAAAAATTTGTATACAGAGTGTCACATTTAAAACGACTCACTCGACGAATATGTACGTAACTATTGACGATATCAACACTAAAACTACCAGCATTGAATGCACATTAAATTAAATTGTTTAATATTGTAATATACATAATATAAAATATGATTTAGCATAAGACAGTATAATAAAAAATGCATAGTAAATTAAAGGTCAACAGAAATTCTGCCAAAAGCACTATTACAATTCCAGTAATCGTAAAATAAGAAATCTGTAATCAGTTATTTTTACGAGTTTAGTGTTAACAAATGTTTCAGACAGAATTCAAATGGTACCAGCGGGAACACTTTCTGATAAAACTTTTTTCCACGTGGACGCGTAGAAGTCACATAAAAGCTACTATATTTTTTAATGCACTACTTAATGCTACTCGTTAATCCCTACATAAACTACTAAATCTTGGCGAATTAGTACATAAAGAAATATACGATCCATTTAAAAATCAAAGTTGACCTTCATAGGACCTCTACGCGCCCGCACAGAAGTTACATCAAAAAGTGTGCCCCCTTGGTAACAATCAACTTTTTTTGAAACATGTTTTAATATTGTCAACAGTTCTGGGAGATATGCGAGTGGATCGATTCAAATGGGACACCCTGTATACATGAATTAATATTTTTTGAGTAGACGATATTAGGTTCACTTTTTTCAGATCCCGATTTTTGCACGTTTTATGTCTTTTGAGTGACGATCAAAAATTTATTGTTTTGTCCGAATTTATGCTACAAGAACACGAATAATTTTTCTTTACTTTCAGACAAATTACGTACAAAAATATCAATTATTATTCAATTGACAGCGATTTAACTTTTACCAGGCGATATTAGATACCTTCATCCTATTGGTTAGACGTCGGAAAAACTGTGCAAGCACATTGCTACACGGTTGCTCAGGTAGCTAGGGCACACACGAAATCGGGAAGGATCGATATGGGCGAAACAACGGCGCGTATGTATGCATAGAACCTAGTCGTACTGCATAATAACCGTGGCCGGTATAAATATTGCAGGCACACCGAGATACAATAGACAATAGCGCGGCCGCGGGCCGAGGCGCGCACGTTCGAAAGATTACAAACTGACGAGTCACGCGTCACACGTGAATCACCCTTGGGGAGATTCGTCTCCATTCAACGGGCGATAGAAGGGAAGGGGGGAGGGTGAAAAGTTGACGAAAAAAAACGGTTCGCTGACCAAAGAAAGGGGTTGCAGTCGAGCTCCCTTCGTTGCGAAGGGCTGCGTACATACGTCCACAACGTGGGACTCGAAAAAATATAATCTCGATCTGCTTCCTATTAGTTAACTCATATTTTTAGGTTGGACACACACGTCTTGGGGAATTTGAAATTTCTGGACTTTTTTTAATATTTCATGTCAATGATACTGCTTGAACGAAAGTACTCAATAAGCTAGTAAGATATGGAATAGTCATGAAGCTTGAAACATTAATCAGAATTCTCAAGACTGCCAAGAATTTCAAGACGATCAAAACTTTCAAGACTTTCATGACGACCAAGATTTTCAATACCTCTAAGGGTTTCAAAACTTTCACGACTTACAAGACTTTCAATACGATCAAGATTTCGAACACCTCCAAGACTTTCAAAACTTTCAAGACTTGTAAGACGAACAAGAGGACCAAGACTTGCAAAACGTTGCAAGACGATCAAGACTTTCAAGAAGCAAGAATTCCAAGACTTTCAAGACGATCAAGATTTTCAGTACATCTAAAGGTTTTAAAACTTTCAAGACTTGTAAGACGAACAAGACTTGCAAGACTTCCAAGATTTTGAACACAATCAAAACTTCCAACACTTTCAAGACTTGCAAGACTTCTAAGACGTTCAAAAAGATCAAGATTTGCAACACATCTAAGGCTTTCAAAACTTTCAAGACTTGCGAGACTTTCAACGTGATCAAGATTTCGAACACCTCTAAGCCTTTCAAACCTTTCAACACTTCCAAGGCGATCAAAATTTTCAAGACCTACAAGAATTTCAAGACTTTGAAAACGATCAAAACTTTCAAGACTTCCAAGATGTACCAAGACTTTAAAGACTCATGACCTATAAAAACGCAAGACTTATCGAGACTTTCAAGAGTTTTAATATTCAAATCAGGTTCAAAGTGAAACTGACAGAAGTATTACATCAGTAACGATGTTTCTGACCGAATCGACGAAATACGCCGATAGAAGAAATCTTGGGGATGTTCAACAAAGGTAAGTTCTGAATGGCAGTAAATGACCTTGAATGACCTTGAAATACCAACATATTATAGGTCAATAAATTTGTCACGGAAAGGGCTACAAGCCCACCTAAATAAAAACATACAGGTCCATTTATGAAAACACAGGTCACCTTGAAATTTCGAAGGCAAGTCCGCGTAGATAAAATTTCTAACCATTATACTAAGTAGACCGCGGATGTTGATGCAAACATAGATTTGGGGGGATTAATTTACAAGAACTAGGGGGTCAAACCAAAATCTGCTGCTTTATTTACTATTCTACAAAATTGTAAAAAAAAAAAATTAAAACATTACAAAATTGATCAAACTCTTAAGTATAGTGAATTCTAGAGAATCGTGTGTGCTATAAATGCATAAAATCCGCAATCAAATCATAAGATATCCCACTCGAAACAAACTAAGTTCCGTTAGAAACATTTTCTGGAATAACGAATACTTTGGAAGATAATAGCCTGCAATTAACTTACAATTATGCAAGCGCAAATGGTCGATGAGAATTCAATTTCCGTAATTTGACAGCAACTTTTTTTTTTTTTGCAAAATTCGCATGTAGAGTTTCGTCCGTATTCTTTTCAAGGTTCCACGCCAACCGTCGAGAGAATCCGAAATGAAATTGGGCGGATTAATCGCGCCTCGCGTGATAGGTTATTTCGCCTTGTGGTGTATACACACGGTCGACGGTTCGCGATCGCGATAATTGTAGGAACGGAGCAGCGGTTCCTCGATAACAGAAATTACAAAAGAGAAAATGGCTCGGGCGCACGCCACACTCTTGCGTATCGACAGGGAAATGAATATTACCCCGTTCTCTGCACCGTGAAGCTATATGTTTCTTTGTTTCCTCGTCGCTTCTAGCAATGGAGTCGAACGACTCACGACCGGCTGCGCACAAGTTTTTGTCTCAAGAAAATTGAAAATCTATATTTTTGTGTTTCCTTTCATTCTTCAGTATTTTCTGTGACATATAAACCGCCCAAAACTGACGACTGGGTTCAGTTAACAAGGCAACACTCTGTAACTGCATAAACATTTCGTGCGACTATATTTGTCGACGGGTCGCTGGTGACTCAGTCACAGGAACTCGAGAATTAAGGTGAATATACACTTTTACATTTTTTTGATCAAATTTTCCAAAATCCTTCGAGATACGATTATATATCCCTAAAGACTACAACATATCCAAGTTTCAACGAAATCCGAAACGTTGCTCCAAAAAATGTCCGATTTTGTGTAGAACCACCTTAACACTAGAAATACCAAACCAGTCAAATCGACTGATCGATATCGACAGACGATATGAATGTGAAGAAATTGGTTAGTTTATAAATTTGTAAATTGTCAAATGTTTCCCGTGTTTATCGACCGACAGAAATAGATATTTACATTTATCGTCGGTAGTTCCAAATTTCGTTCGAAGGAACACGACGATTTTCTTGATAGTGGCAATTTAACCGTTATACAGGGTGGACCACGAAACGTGATGAGCTCAGAGTATTCTACTGCCCTCGATAGAACTATTTTTGTAAGATAACTGCTTATAAAATTATTGTACGTCGTAAATAGAACTAAGCAGTCGTTTCTTAACCGTTTACATGAGTGTATTGCAGCTGATGGACACCTTTTTAACATCGTTTTAATTAAGGGGTCATTCCACGCGAAATCGTACACTTTTTGGAGCACCATTTCGAATTTTGTTCAAATTTGGACATGTTATTGTCTTTAGCGATATATAAGCATACCTCAAAGAATTTTTGAAAATTTTTTAAATTGTTGATTTTACAGCTGTTTGAAATTCAGGGTCAACCTTTTTTCAATAAATCATAACTATTTAACTAACAAACTGATCAAAATGAGCTTTCTAGGTACTTACAGTGGAGACATAAGAGTACCAAATACAAATTATTTCAGTTAAAAAAAATATATTTATTAACCATTTACTTTGCAATTGTTTTAAATAAATGCTCTATTTTTATACCGACGAATTATTTAAAAACTTGAAAAAAATGAGGATATAGTCCTAATTCTCTTCTTTATGGACATATTTTCAAAAATATGGACACTTTAAAATTGGCCGTATTAAAATGGGCCCACTCTAAGATGGGCGTAAAAAAATTGAAGGTGACCTCGAAAACTCTGAAAAAACAGGAGTGACAAGAAATTTGGTACAATCATCTTAAAGCTCTCCTTGAACCATGTTACGTTAGCCAAAACATTTTTCCATCGACCGGCTAGCAGTACAATAATTTAAGCTGATCACGTTTCGTGGTCCATCCTGTATGTATTTATATTCCGCTACGTAGATTCGGTTTAAGTACGTGACAGATATTGTTACTGTTGACTCGACGTTTCCTGTCAGGCAATCGGCTTCTGTAGACAGTCAGGGAGCGGGGAATATCGATTTCCTGTTCAACCCTCCTTTAACTGCATTCCGCTCAGTCGCGATACCCGAACATCCGTTATCAATTCCGTTGATTGATATCTTCCCGTGAATGAAGAAATTCCTCGAAGTGTATTAGTCCGTCTGTTACACGAAGGGCCATTGACAGATTGGACCAGTCGGAAGAATATACGATCACTCGAAACTTATATCGACTCGAAAAAAAAAGGTGTATTTAGGAATTTTTGTTAAAGAATGCAAAGAAAGTATAATGCAAAAAATCTTCCTGGCTTTTGTCTCGAATGATCTCGATGCAGAGTAGTCCGAAATTGAAATTTCAAAAAGATTACTGAATGTTACTTTTTTTTACCGTACCTTCCTTGATTGAAAAAAAAAAATAAAATAAAACATTCTTAAGTATCGCCTTATTTTCCAGCCGCTAAAAGGGAATAGGGCCTTAATTTGATTCGAGGACACGAATTTGAATTAAATATGAATTGTAGAATTTTGTAGGATATTTTTTATTGTCTGTGTACCTTGTTGTAATACCCATTTATTTAAGGAATTGGGCTGAATAAATATTTTTCTAACAGGAAACTAATAAGGAGTATCGAAAATGTGGCATTTTAGCTTCAACACTTTCAGAGAATCGTGGGGATAAAAGACCCTAGTCCCAAGTTTGATCTTAGCCTTGATTTTTAAACACATCCTCACTTTAAACCCCTATTTTAATGACTTTTTATTTTCTCGTTAATCTTAACTATTCTACCTGAAAGTACAAAAATTAAACTTCAAAAAATGCTTCTACAACTTTTTTCGAGAAGTCCACAATTTAAGAGATATTTCGAGTTTTAAATCACTTCGGGTCGCTTATGCCCCATCTACACTTCCAAGTACTTTCAGGATATGTGCACTCAAAATGTTAAAGGTACGCCACTTTGCTATTATTATTCTCGTTTTCTTTTTCTATAAATTCACGATCAGATTACAAAGAATTTCAAATCGATTAAAATCCATCTCTAATGAAGAGTTTTGGACCACTTCCGGTGAAGTTCGAGTGCACTCACAATCAATGGAGTGATGTTTCTACGTCATCCCAACGCGTCACTGTATAAAGACGAAAAATTACAAATTGATTTTTCGTTAAATGTTTAACATAGAACCTATCTACTCATAAATCAAATTCGAAAAAAGTTCGATTAACACTTAAAACAGAAAAATGTTCACCAAGGTGACCCAGATTCACAGGAGAGTAAGAGTAGTCAGACCTCTTAAAGGTTAAACGGGTTCAGAACTCATTTTCACGAGATGGATATCGTTCGTTCCTTCTGTGTACGAAAACAATAGATCGATATCGTCGCGACGATCGGAATCGGTATTGTCATCCAGAAGCGACGATTACACGACGGGTGGTGCCTGTAGAAGGAAATGTCTCTCTCGTCGTCTTTATCTTGGTCGCTAAACCGCAGGGCTTATTGACCGGATGAAATTGAATGGAAGATCCTCCCGCTGCTGCGGATGCGAGAGGCGGTTTCCTTGGATATGTATTGGGTTTCAGAAGCGTCCGTTCAGGTGTGCTTGCTGGAAAGCACGTATAACAGCAATTATTCGATACGGGCCGTTCGAGTGAAAAGGCTGGATTACATGTGCACACGCAGGTATAACTTCCCGTCGGCCGATCCCCGATGAATTGGTGGCTCCCGTGTGGAGATAAAAAAAAAAAAGGTCTCTATGAGGTAGGTCCTTTTCACTATCCTCCCTTCTATCTTCGTCGAGGAAAAATATTCCGATCGGAGAAGATTCAGGTACGCCCACAAAATTCGAAACACCTGCGCTGACCCCAAACGAGGCCGGTTTCCATGAAGATATTGTTGGGAGCACTAGCGCCACCACTAAACATATTCGACCTGGTCACTGACACGACACGCTAATCGAGAATGACGAACGTAACCGCGTTTACGCCGCCAACCCGATATTCGTCAGGATTTGTGAGATATGCTTCGGCTATTTCGAGGCCGGTTGATGAAAAATTAACGGAAACCGTTGGATTTCTGGAGTCTCCCCCGTCCGACGTCATATTATCCGCACGCGATCGCGCGTAACGAGATTCTCTCGGAGCACATCTGTGTACAAACCGTTGCCGTCGATTAAGGATAAATTAGATTTCCTGAGAGAGCTTTATTAAGACGACCGAGACGCGTTACGATCGACACTTGTCACCGTGACAATTTACGACGACGTGAAACTCTTTGTAAAAATATTCTCCGAATAGATATCCACCGTATATTGTTGAAGTCGATTTGACAGTGACGGTATCTCTATTTATATTCTGTCAGTTACGAGATTGGATACTGATAGCCATGAATGAAACAGTAATTGAAATAGACAGTATAAAAATATTTAATTACATGAATTTATAACACTCGAGTGGGCGTAAAAGTTGAACTACATATTCGAAGTATTACTTAAAGTTTAATAAAATACATATTTCTGTACCATTTATATAAGTATGTATTTGAAATATCGTTTAGTTAAGCAGTCACTGTTAAAATTCAGAATGTTCTCTACGAGATGAAGGAACAAGAATATTTACTCATTATCTGTCTATTGTATATATTTATTTCAAATGCCTATTTTACTTATGAACCCTACGCTTTATGTAAGAAAAATATCTAAATATGGAAGTTTCGGGAGATTCAGATTTGTCTGAACAGGAACATATGCATGACGTATTTTGTTCCCGTAGCTCCAAAGTTTGTATGGGAAATCTAAATGACCATTTCGGTCGTTGAAACAGATGCGTATTTGGCCTATTATCCCCTCTCTCCATCTCTAACCCTCCTAGTCGCCATATTTCGACGGCAGCTCGGCACGTAGGCACCTTTCGTGGTTTCAATGTGGAAATCAAGGCCACCTGTGGTCGAGCTCAGGCACTAACGGTTAAGTCGTTCGAAAACAAAACCAGCTAGTGATCTGTTTTACCGAGATTCGATGCTCTACTTTACCGGTAGGAAAGGATAAAATTACCTACAGAATTTTGCGCGAAATTAAAAAAATAGAGGATATAGGATAAGAACGATGAACCCTATGTGTACACCGTCCAAGGGGCCGACGCCCCCTTTTCAAGGCGAGCAACTCTCATGAGAGATTACAACATTTTTCCGTGGAGACATTTTTTTTACCCTGCCTACTTTACATCTCTTTTTCAAGGCACAGATACTTTAAATCAATTTGACGAATAAGATACATCCGCGGTGTAGTTATAAAAATACTTATTACCTATTATATAATTAGAAAATTAAATACTGATTTAATTGTGAATTACACAATATTTAGATATTTAAAGTAACTATATTTCATCATATATCATTCTCCAAAATTTAATTAATAATTTAACTGATATTTGAATCAAGTGTTACATGCAGAGCAAAACATTTGTACATGCAGTGTAGTAGAAAATAAATTGTGTTGTAATTACTCACCATTGAAAGGCGTTGAAATGATAATAGACAAGCCCTTGACCATACAAAAATGAGGCATCTTTCCAATAGTCCCCTTTCAGAGAATAAAATTTTTGATACGCTGACATGGCTGTTAAAATAAATCAAGAAAACATGAGAATCAACATCACAGAAACAGGATAATAAGAAATTTGTATACAAATTATTAATTACCTTTACTATAATCTTCTAAAAGTAAATGAAAATGTCCTAATTTGCAATATGTTTTAGGATCAATACTGATTCCTTTGTCCTCTTCATCCTCTTTTAATTCATCAGCATTCATTTTGGTACTATCAGCTTTTCTGCGTTGTTTTTCAGCCTGCGCTTGAACCAACATCCTTTCCAGATACTTGATTGCACGAACGACTAAAGCTTTCTTCTTTGATTGTTCTTGTGAATTCAGTTTCAAGAATCCAAACTGCCGGCTGGGCTCACATTGAACATAAAAAATCATATTAATCAGTGCACTTTTTCCAATACATACGTACAAATATTACTCATAAACAGAAAGTATTAATTCACTTCAAGTAGAAATGAATTTCTAATGCTGATAATGCAAGTGAAATTCTTAATAACAGAAGTGAGTTCCTATTTAATTCCAGCTTTTACAAATTAATCTATGAAAATGTAATGCTGCACAAACACCTAAAGCCTAATTATAACATATTTTAAGTGACACATTTTGAACTATGTGCCTAGACGCTAATAAACAACGAATTGTTTCATTTGACATTTGCAAATGATTTCATTTTTGTAGTCGCTGAAGATATTTTCACGTGACGAATGTGTATTGTCAAAGGAAAACGACACGATTTTTCAACAATGAGAACCACAAAAACGTAACAGTATAACAACTGAATGCTGTACGACCAGACGCGTGGAAAGGATGTCAGTAGGTTGCACGCACGTCTAAATAAACCGATCGAATTGCGCGCCTATTCTGTCAAATGGCTTTTTAGGTTATATCTGATAAAGTACGCGAAGGAGATACGATGAACACACATAATATTATAAAACCGGCACGGGTGTTGTTATGACAAGCATTGTTTACTTCAAGATCACCTGTCTAATTCAGATAGTATCTGTAATTCTTGAGGAGTCAAGTTGATATCATCAGTCTCCTGGGCCATTTTCACGCACGGTAAACAGATTCATTAGAAACAAAAAGGACACATGTTTGCACGCAGAACAAGCCGCTTCACACGAAAATCCGAGTGATTTTTTTAACTCGCGGCTTCGATACCTCGTCACCTCATTGGGACTATAAGTTTTTAAAAGCGGCGATCAGGTTAAACCAGGATGGCGAATCACGCGATGGAAGACCATTACCACGGCTCACATCGACTTGGAATTCCGGTACTACAGACAGTTGCTCCCTGCCACGTCCCAGAATAGCGCGAAAAGTTGATGGGAGTACCGTATTTGAATGTTTAAACCACTTTGACAGGCAGGGTTACAATATCGGAGACTCTACAGACAACTTTAAAACCCCAGTACCCGTATCACTTAACATTTAATTCAATTCTCAATAGTTCAGCGATTTCTATGACGTACCATGTACTAGTTTTTCTGCTACGTATGTTATCCACAAAATGAATTTCGTCAGTTCTTTGGAAAATTTTGGGACCACTGCGCAATACAATAAGCCCACTTAACGCAACTGATCTAAACTACAATTGGATCGACAAATTTAACCGAAGACTGTTCATCCAGTTTCTATATTTTCTTTGCCAAAATCAATACAATCACAAACTTACGCAATAATCTCAAATTTTTTCGTTTTGCGCTTTTAAACAATAATTATAGATATAGATATTTATTACCCGACGGATCTGTAGTGGTTTCGTTGTAGTAACGTCCTTACGTTCTTTAAACTGAAACGGTCGTTGGGATATACCGGAGATTTCGATCTGTCAATCGGTTTGCGAGCACAAAGCCGCTAGTTTTATTAAATACTTCGGTGATTAAAGGATTAGGTGAGCTTAATATGCGTAAATACTAACTACTATGAGATATTATATAATTTAGAATAATACCACGCCACGCCTGAGCATTTAACATGCCTAAGCTACACAAGAATACTCTCAAGTCAGGAGCAACAAAATTGTACAAACGGTAGCCCTTTTTTGTTTTTGACTTCATTTTCGAAAATACATTATTCTTACGTGACGATATATTGCGCGTATTTTATTGAACGTAAACGATCAAGCCTGTAACATTGAAGTTTCATGTAAGAGAACACGGATTATTGCAAATTCTTGGCAATGTAATCATCGATATATTTTCGTTCTGACGAATAGTCGAAGAATGACTAACTGACACTTTGTTATTTAAAGACGTGAAAATAGCCTGTATACTTCGCATTTGTACGACTACTTGTGATAATGAGTAGCATGCAACAGTAATCTAATTTTCAAATTAGGACGATTACATAGGCTAATAAATTAATGATTTCACATTCAAATTAAAAGTCACTGAATTGCCAGAAGAAATCAGTAACAGTAATTTGTTTTCAGTGTTAAAATGAGTCTACCTACATCTAAAAAAAATAAAGAGGAGGCTAATATAGATATTTCAAAGGAAGCAAAGAGTATAATCGACAAGATTTTGGGAGATGTGAGCAAAAAGTCTGCCACCAAACAGATTGTTATTGGCACAACATCAGGATGGTAGGCATTTAATATTAAAACTACTGAAGAATCTTCTCTGTTTCTTCAGTTAAGAAAGATAATTTTATACCATAAATTTTATACAGTATTAATGCATATTTATATATTTAGTAAAACTTATTAAGTTTTATATCAATGTTGTATGTAGGGTAACTGGCTTTATGACAATGAAAGTTGGAAAAATGGCAGCATTAGCTGTTGGCGGTGGTATTATAATGTTGCAAATAGCAGCCCATCAAGGATACATAAAAATTAATTGGGATAAAATTCAAAAGAAGGCAGAGAAAATCACAGATAAAGTAGAAGAACAAGTTACTGGTGAAGGGCCTAAATTTATGGATAAGGTAAATTTATAATTGTTATTCTGTTTATAGTTGGTGTTATCAATGATAATAGTAATATTTTAAAATTGCAATATTTATATCACTTACAGGTAGGAAGATGGTGTCGAAACAATACGATTGTGGCATCCAGCTTTTTTGGTGGTTTCATTATTGGTTTAGCTTCCTGAATGAGAATATGCTTGATTTTTTATTAAAATGCGAATGAATAATGTATATTTATTATTATTTATATCAGCAGTATATGCTATCTATAACTTTTGCTCCTGTTGACATGTAAAAACTAAAAACATAGTATTTACCAGTTCAATTGTTACAAGTATTTAAGGAAGCAATACTGTTGCAGTTTTTTAATATATAAGTTAATATGTGATATAAACAATTATGGTACTATATCTCATGTATATGTGATTAAAATTTAAAGCTTTTAAACAAATATGCAGATGCATTCAAAAGATTTTATATATTTTACATTAACAACATTTAGTCATTAATCACGTACATATTCATATATACAAATTTATGCACTGATTTACATAAAAAAAAAGAAATGATTGTGGTATTGGAAAGTTTAAGTTACATCTTATAATAAACAGAGTGATTAAACTTTGTTCTCACCTTCTTTCTGTATCTTATGACATTCATTTTACAATCCTATGTGTAAATTTGTATCTAATGCTTATAAAAATATTTCTATATTAAACTTTAAACTCTAGAAACAAATAATCTATTTTAGTAATAGAATTTACTGTTTCAGGTCGAGAGATTTGTTGATAAAAAGTTAGATAAAGCTGAACATTTGTTGAAAAATGGAGAAACTTACACACGACGTTGGTACCATTCTGTTACTGGTGATACCACATTCAAACCTAAAGAATTCCATTTCTTCATCGCATCCTTCGTAGCTGGTCTAGCAATTGGTATTGCTACTGCAAATTAGGTTTAGAAAGGCTGCACTCTGAATGCATATACAAAAGCAGTGTGGTCATCCCAAATACAATAATTTAATACAGCAAAACTTGATTGTAACGAGAATAATAAACTCGTTGAATGAAAACTCAGTGAATTAAAATACAAACATTTAAATATACTAGATAGTATATACAAGACAAGTGAAAGTTACAATATACCTACTTCTTTTGTGTCTCAAATTGTGATAACTTATTTTCTTATCAATTAGCACAAATTTTGTTCACGGTGTTAAATATAAAAACAAGTAAAAAATATTCAAAATAATTAACAATGAAAATATTTATGCGTTTTCAATTATAAATAAGATTTTCACTATTTATAAATTCACGTCAATTATATAAAAACAGTTTCATTCAAGTGAGTGTTCATTGCTTTAAAAACCTCTTACAGTTGATGAATACGAATTCATGTACATTCAGAATGCAGCAAATATAAGAATACAGTCATTTTTAGCGATCATGTACCTACTTATATTACATTATGCCTGTAGAAGTTATTAAGAAAGAGGACACAAACGACGATATCATTTTTTTTGTATCTTCCTCCAGTATTTAATCTAGTTTGTAAAATGTATTAATTTATAAAAAGCTTTTTGTTATTTAGTTTACTAGATAAATGGTATGTTTCAACTAATTTTATATTAACAATATGAAATACGTATGTACATTAAACATGTAACAAAAAAAATCGTGTCATAAAATGACACTATAAAATGTCTTCTCTGTAAGTAATGTGTTTTCACTCTCACAGTGACATATACTTAAATTATATGTTTCCAGTTGAGGTAGACACATCCTTGTAGGATACTCTCTTATTTAGTTTACAAAGAAGTCTTGATGAAGTTATTCGTGTTTGCTACAGCATCAAACAATGTAGTAAATGAAATGGATTATTTAATACTGTCACACACATAAAGTGTGTATTTGTAGATATTATACATATATAATACAATGCTGTGTATGTACAGGGACATAGTTATAAATGATTCCAAAAGTAAATATTGCTTGTAATGAAGGAAAAGTAGGGTAAACGTTCTTGTGTGTATTACAGGAATGAAAATTCCAATTGTGTAGAAAAATAAATTATAATAAAATTGTCACTATATAAACTAGTCAGAATTTGATGTTCTGTTGTTCCATTAAAATCTTTTTAAGCACTGCATTATAATAGTCCTCAATCGCCTTCTAATCTTTTGATCGCCATTGCAAAAAATATGCGTCGAATTGTCTCCTATTTGAATTAAAGTATCTTCGTCTTGCTGCAAGTACAAACGATGAATAAACATACTACGAATGAAATTTTTTGTTTGTATTTAATATACACGTTTCTTACCAAGTGAATACTGGTAGCAGTTGGACTGTGCTGTAATTTGGCTCCTTGGATACCTTCCTGATTAAGCTTTTGAAGTAATTCTTGTGGGTCTACGTTACCGTACTCGTGCTTTCTTTCCTTAAGAACTTCTTCCTTGATCGGCGCAGGTGAGCCGGAAGAGACTTTGCGCTTTCCACTTGGCCTATCTTCGATACTCTATACGTACAGTCTTCGATTAATTTCTTAATTCAAAAGATACTGTTAACATTTGTATTTTCATGACAGATACCTTTATTGTATATACGTTATCTTTCACTTCCAATTCACCAGTAACAGAAGCAAGACTCAAACCAGGACGAATTTCATTTGGAACTATATTTCCAGCCAATTCGGGTTCAATAAATACTCGACCTTTTTTTCTCTTCAAAGGCAATTTAATGACTTCACCCCGTTTAAAAGTGATTAACGGTTTTTCCTTAAACGTATATTCGAATTAGGAATTGATAACGCGAGATTAACTGTAACGCGATTTATATTTTTTAAACCAATCTACATATACATTTCCGAACGCGACTACATCAATTGGTGTAACCGCTTGTAATGTCTTTTTATAACCTCGGTACATCGTGGAGACTTTTATAAACACTTTAATAATGTTTTGATTTACGCAATACAATGTACTACTATATACGTAAATATGTATTTGTAAAACAATGATCCTAATATAATGACCTTGTACCATAGGTCGTTGAAATTGTCTAAACATCCGCTACTCTGTTAAGGATAAAAAAAGTACAACTTGCCATTTAAAAAAATTAACGAGACCTTCAAATATTCGAGAACCCTCCACCCACGAAAGAATGATTACTTGCACGTTATGGCTCCATCGGTACCGTATAATTTTAGTAACTAAAGTTTTTCTATATCTCTAAAAATAACAGAGATCTCCCAAGTGATCGAAGTTAATGCCCTACCCTACATATACTGTGAAGCAAAAGAACTTACCCCTACTGGTTCTATTACTAAGTCTGTCCTATGTGGTGCTGTTATTGGTGGTTGTGTATAGCATTCGGGTATTACTAAATGTTCAGGCTTTAAATCTCTAATTAATTTATTGGCTTGAGTGAAGTTAAGTGACGTGTCAATCGGACAATGCACCGCCTTCATAGCCAAGGGCTGAAATGGTGCTAGTGCATCCAAATATGGAAAATCTGGTTCTAAAATAACCATTATGCATCAGTCACAGAATACTAGACAACATGTACATCGTATAATTATAGAAAATATACCTGTAAAGATTATAGTATGATGTGGACTATTACCCCACATTTGAACGAAATGGACTGCGTCGCCGAATCTAAGGCTAGGGTGGCCGCAAAAAACAACACAAGGTTGTCTGTAGTCAGAACTGAAACCTTCTGCGTATGTGGATGTAAAATGTTTCAATCTAGCATTCTTAACAAGAAAAGCGTGAGGAAACGGCTCCTCGGGAAGATAAACCTTATTTTGTTTATTTGTTGATAACCTAAAATTAAATTACATGAAATAATTTAGTTATTCATAGCACTTAATACTATGATACATACCATTCAGCTAATATGTTTGAGTATGCTAAGGACGATTCGGCTACCGATGATATGAAAAACAGAGGAACTTGTGAGAAACCTGATTTATCCAAATGGGTACTGAGACATTCAAATAAATCATATACAACGCCGGATGGATAACAAGGAATTAAAACACATCCACCAGCTCTAAGTGTCATTGCTAAAAATATTGAATTTTAGTATGAGTATTAAATTGCCTGGTAAACTTTGTGCGGTTCTTTGACTTCTAATACATACCAACAGTCATACAAAGTTCTCCAAGCATTGTATCTGGATTAGCAGTAGGTGTCTGAGTTAGGCCTGTCAATATTAACATGTTGGCATGTTTCAGAGTAGCTTGTTCCATGGGACGTGGATGAGTTGTCAATGTTGATGATCCACTCACAAATGCAACTTTCTCGTGATCACACGAAATCAGCCAATTACTACTGCCCAAACAATATCCAGAGCTTATAGGAGTAACTGTTAATGCACCATATATATCCTGTAAAGCACCAATAAACATCTACTCCAAAATAATGGTTTTAATATAGTTACCTACCAATTTCTGATCGTATCCAACTGTTTGAATATACGATAAAGCATTATTAACTGCTGACATTGAGTATATGTGTTTCCAAGATTTTGGTTTAAGCGCATCAGCTAACGGAGGAGGTAAAACATGCAACATCTCCTTCCAATGTTTAGCTAATGTTGCTCTAGGTGTTTGTTCAATAAATTCTACTAATTCTTCCATGAAAAACCGCCCGATTTGTAGTGTCGGTTCTGTGGCATAAACAATACCTTTAAAACCTGTGTCTCCTGTTATAAATGGTAGAGCCAACATGCATGTATAATTTGATATTAAAATAGCATCAATTTCTGAGAAATCCACTATTTTTTCCAGTGGTGGAGAAAACTCAGGAGTTGAATCTACAAATACTCTACCACAGCATTCTTTTAACTCCTGTAAATGTAATGTTTGTAATAAATTAAATAAGGTGCATGAAAAAGTTTTATGAATATTTTCAGTAAGACATATAAATGAGCAAACCCCTTCTATCTGCCAATCTTGATGATTATCACGAGGTAGCCACGAAGACAGGGAGTTGAATTTAGCACTAGGAACCAAAGGCATTGGCATAAAATGTAATATAGACTGCATATTTAAGCCACAGTCTAACATTAATGTAATTCCCTTGAAACTTAATACCAAACATGGCTTTGTTGGTTCACTTGACAAACAGTACTACAAACAACAAAGATTGTCTTAAATTACAATTATAACAAAGAATACTGATAACAAAAATTATTGACTGAAAACATTTGCATAACTTGAGGTTACAATATAATATTAAAAGTATCCTGTATTGTTATTCATAAGCATATTAAATTATTATGATCATTATAATTACCAATTTCATTTTAAGAATTTTATCTATTTCAAGTTTTTATTAATCACAACTATGACATAAAAATATTTTAATTCAAAATCTAACATCGAAAGTGTAACCTTTCACGAGAGGGTTGCAGTCTTTCAGACGTTTTGTTCTATAATACTTTATGGGAAGTCAAACAGTTGTAAATTTATTAAAGTTATATACATATATTTATATAAAACTTATTTCTTCACGTTTATCGCATGTAAGTTAGAAAGATGTGCGAAGTTATTGTATTGTTTGATGGATATTCAATCAATCTGGAAGATGGAACAATGAAGACAAATTGTTCCTGTACATTAATAAAAACATCAAAAAATATAATTGTTGACACCATGACAGCTTGGGACAGGGAAAAAATAATACGAGGTAATGACAATAATGTTCTATATAACCTACATATATGTATATTCATAAAATATTAATTGAACAATTTTATTTTAGCACTTAATCAACATAATCTTACACCTGAAGAAATTGATTATGTAGTTTGTACCCATAGTCATGCAGACCACATAGGCAATAATAATCTCTTTCTGAATGCAGAACATATAGTTGGAACTTCTGTCCATCGGGGTGAAATGTTTTATGACAAAAATTTAAAAAATGGTGAATTTATGTATACTGATATAAATCTCAGTATCATATAATCTTTAATATCATTCATTGAGGTTTTCAGTTCATTTGGAACTTCCTAATATCCTAAATAAAGTAAACAAAATTTTGGTTTGTTCCAGTTTCTGTAAATTAGTTCATAAAAGTATATATTTGCATAAACACTCACAGTCTATTTAATAACTTGTCTTGTCCAATAAACACATTAAAATGATAATTATTCTAAATACAGAGATATATGAAATTTGCCCAGAAGTTAAAGTTATGGCTACTCCTGGACATACAGCTGAAGACGTTACAGTAGTAGTTGAGAGTACAGTGCCTGGAAAATCTACATGCTTTGCTATTACAGGTTTTTTCCACTAGTCTGTGAACATTTAAATCTTGTCATAATCCAATTTATACATTACGATAAATTTTGCAGGAGATTTGTTTGAAAAGGAAGAAGACATCTTAAATCCATCAATTTGGAAAGAATTAGGAGATCAGGAATTACAAGCAAATCAATCTCAATGGAGATCGTTTATAGTAGAGGTTGCAGACTTCATAATACCTGGCCATGGACCAATGTTTCGTGTTACTGAAGACATGAAAGTAATTGTTAAAGATCAAGAAATTAAAGTCTATTGAAATGTATAACATATCTATATAAATGAAGTTCATATTTTCAAAAGAATTATCGAAGATGTTCATGTGCAATAAGAATCTTTACAGATTCAATGAAAGTAAAAAACGGCACGTAAAAATTGTGCCTGAAAATTTATTTCAATGGCTGCAAATTGTTAATTGAATTTTTTTAAGTATTAATATTAAAAATTGATATTTATTAATTCATCATGTGTTACGCGCGTATATTTTTCAATGCATGTGTTTGGCACGAGAGGTACCGTTTAGTTGCACTCTCCAACTAGTAGATGGCAACAGCGTTTCTGCGCTTGTGGCGTTGAGGGACGCTAGGGATATTACGTCCTGGCCACTGTAACGCGGAGGTTAAATAATACTGCCACGTTTATGGAACAAAGACTTTATTGTCTACGAGTCGTGTACGTGCTGTAGCGACAGCTGTCACGATGGATGATCCATCATGGATCTGCCTGCCGCCTGCCGCACGCAGGCGGCAACGCAATGCACGCGCCTCTTTCTCCTTGCGGGAGAAGGCGACACTACGAAGGGAGCAATAGTGAAATTTTAGGTCACGAAGTGAGTACATAGGAGTACAATAAATAATTTAAGACTAAAAACATTATTTGTGAGTTGCTATTTCCTGAGATTTTTCCGTTTTTTTTTATT
>NW_015373900.1:1635195-1762625 GCF_001272555.1 Dufourea novaeangliae | reverse complement strand
GAACCGCCAGATGGTGTTGACGGTGTTGACGTTCACTTTTACGCGCCTAATTCATTGCGTATTTAATTATTCGCGGGTCCTGGCGGATTTTATTGCTAATGTCCATTATGGAAGAGTTTAATTAAGTTTGATATACAACTCGTCATCCCTTAACATTTTTTAGAACTCCCAGGAACAACGAAATCTTAATTCTGTAAGTAATTACATTTAACATATTTTAAATTTATTTTTACAAATACTTTATTAAACACTGTAAAGTGTAGTACATAGTATCACAACATCTGTAGTCTATATGTATTGTATACATAATAATTATTATATATTCAATTCATAAATGTGTATATAGAAAAGAGCATTTTAATTACTATGTGCTAAAATCCTGCTTATGACGCAATTTTATAAGCCTATTAACATAATTTATTTTGTATAACTAAACTATCATACTAAGTAAATACATGTAATCGTAAAAAGAATAACATACACATGTTGTAGATATAGTTTCTATATATGCTGCATTTTGAATATTCTTTTCTAGTATGTAAACTACATATTCAAATAGTTTTGTTACATGTTCACAGCCAACATCTAAAGTAAGAGTTCAAATATTATTATTCATCATTTTTATATTCAATGTGTCTGTATTTGTGATTTCAATCCTGTCGGTGATAAATCATATTTAAACGCACTTGTACATTATGTACATCAAACAGCAGTACACAAAACATTATAAAGCGATGCTTAATAATTTTATAAATGTTTAAATATTGTTGTTGTTGACAATACTATGTGTTTGTAAAAAATAATTAGCTTATGTTTTTCGGGCAATTTCGATTTATTTATGTTCTTATAATATGTATTCGTTTCTTTCTAATTATACATATCCTATACTTGAAACATATTACACTTTCATTTGCGATTGTTTTCATACAAAAGATTCGCGACTTCCTTTGTAGTCCTTCCAACTGTACGAACTTTGGCACTAATTTTATTTGCCATGTTTGGGAATTACTTTAACTTGGACATCGATTATTCATTCATTATAATTTAAAAATGCATATACAATTACAAATTATAATATAAAAGTATGGATCTTAATATCATCATACACTAAGTGTCCTGCACCTTTAATGGAAATGTGATTGTATATGTCAGCAAAATCAATTTGCCGAACGACAAATTAAGTTCTATGCCCAAATAATTGTGTTGTAATTATAACTGATTGCTCTCACGAAATTAGTGCAAAATGCATTCAAATATAACGATTTAATATCGTATAAAATTTATGATTAATGTCTATTAAGAGATTAGTATTTTCAATACACTAAATTTTTGCTGTAAAAATGTTAATTTATTGTCACAGTATCAGTGCAAAAATTTTATATAAATATAGTGTTTCTAACAAAAAGTACGATTCCTTAAACTTTGTTTATCATTTAATAGGTTTCTCAATTATTACATTTGAATGCACAATACATACGTAATAGATGTAAGTTGTTATTTGAGTGTATCCAATCCGACAGCATTTCAACATAAATATTTTCTCTAGTAATTATTACAAGCCAGGACCTCCACTAAATAGTAAATAATAACAACTAAAAACAGCAAATTTACATAAATAATCGTTACCTTTTTTCTGTGTAATGAACAATTTAAGTCGACCACAAAAACTTAGTACAACCAATAAATGTACATATATCTGAACATGGCACACACATACACGCACACGCACGCACATACAAGCTGTTTATTCAAGAATTTAAATATTCATCTAATCTGGCATTAATGACAACCAAATAGGAAAAAATAATTTAAAAATAAATAGTAAAATTTAAGATATATATCGATTACAAAGTGAATGTAACGCTGAGTTGTATTCATTCTCATGTTAATGTATTTTAGAGAAATAATATACATTGATAAAAAGTTGATTCCATAATGATTGAGAAGAATTTATACTAATAAATAAAGGCAGCTGATACTGGGAATACCTTTATAAGTTAACGACAGGTAATATTGTATTAGACATAATAGTCTGCACAGATTATAAGCCTTTCAAATGAATACATTTATCAGTTGAACATACAGTATATTATATTTAGGAAGGTAAATTTGTTTACCAATATATAAGTTAGTCTTTACAAATGTCTCCCAACCAAACCTGGCAAGGCGACGCGTGTGTGCAGTGGTAGTGGTCCCGGTATAACTTCTCCCATCACAGTTCCCAGCTGCCCCACAAAGTATTAAACACATCAAGAATCCATCTCTCGGTTCTTACATATTATTTAGTGGTATACGAAATACAACTATTAAGCTTATGATCAATTTTGTGTAAATTAAAATTACTAATTAAAATCATTCTTGAAAAGTTATACATAACATATACAGAGAATTAAACAAACATTTGGATAGAAACTTCTTTCAACAAAAATATGATTAGAAATACCCTATCAAACAAGGAGGCAGGTTTGGTTTGCAGTTCACATTATCCCGCTCTTCTTTTTAAATTTCAAGTATCGTTTGAACTGCTTAAAATAATGAAGTACAAGTAATTGTATTTCAATTAACTGAAATCTATATTGTAATTTTTAAAGTTACGAAAGGCAATTCGTACTTTACTTCCTCCTTGTTATTGACTTTCAGTACAGCAATACTTACATCAAAATTTTTGTTGCTAATGCTTTTTTTATCTTGTACAAAATACTGAACGATATGTTTGAAAGAAAACAAATGCCAGAAATATATGATCAACGTTTACAAAAACTGTAGTATAGCAGCAATATTGTTTGACACCAAGAATGCATATGCACATACCTAGGTCATTTTTTCTCGCTAAGTATTATTTGAGGTATTAGTTACAATGTACCAGAAAACATACATATACATCTTGTATCATTTTAAGAAATTCAAACTTATCTAGTAACAGAATAATTACATCTATTAGAAATTAAATACACTGAATCAGGATTTATGAAAAGTAACAAGATAATGTTAAATGATAAAAATGTTTATGGCATGTTGGGAAAATATGAATACCGCTTAATACTTAAAACATAATTGGAGCCAAATCTTCAAAAATGTATACAACTCATTATCAATAAAGTATGTTAAATTCACTTTTATAAATGTGTTCTGTTTGGGGGGCTCCTTACTTGTGTCTGTGGAGAAACCAAATAGACATAAGCAATACAAACAAAACAAAGAAAAAAAAACAAGAAGAACTAGGAAGATAGGTAGTAGTATGATAAAAAATAATTTATACATAACTAAAAAGGCTATTTTAACTGTACAAATATAAGACATTTGTCGCTAGCGGAATAAATTGCTTGCCGATTGCACCATAATGTGAAAGATGTTAAATGAAACTTCGATAATTCTAATACAACTTGTCATAAAATTGTATATTTTAAATAAAATATGGTATGTAACACTTAGTTATACCGATGTGTGCATTATGCTGCTTGCAGTGTCATGTAAGGAACACCTAAAGAGTTGTATATGGTAATTGTACAGTGAGAATTTTTCTTTAATAATACAAAGAACGCAGAAGAAACGGAATAACTTTTCTCTATAGAAATGATTTGTTACTAACAGCGTAAGTAATGTGCAAGCGGCAAATTTTAAAGAGCATTCTTAATGTAAAAATTAATGGCTGGAAAGTGATTTGGTTTCTCATTACTCATGCAATAACATTCAGTAAAAGATAGATTTGAACTAGAACCTTTGCCAGTACAACTATATAGGTACGATAGACGAAATGTGGAAAATGTAAAAGAGAACTAAAAACTGTAGGGATCAATATCTACACCCTCAACCTGTTAATAACATCTGTGGTTACTAAAGTAGAAAGCTCACAGATTCACTGAATACTGAAAATTATGTTTAATGTTCAGTTATTAATATCCCTAAGATGTTTGGCAATTTCATGTAACTTTTTATTGTACATTCTGCCTGTATTAGATCCCTCCTTATAATTGTTCTACTTTCAAAGAAATCACAATATATATATACACAGTCGAAAAATTTGTTGTTAGGTACTATATGTATATCCCCTCTGATTTTTGTAAACTGCATTCATGCTAAAATACATCACATTATCACGCCAACAAGGTCTTAGAGCAGTGACAACAAATAAATAATTTTTGCGCCAACATTATCTTTTCACCTTATCGCTAACATTTCAAAAAAATACAATCGGCATAATGTTTCAGTAACATTTCCTAATAATTTAAACAAAATATAACGTATAAACATATGCTGTGAATTGAATACGATAAAATGAATAACCATTAAATGGTTTTCTAAATAAAGGAATTCACGTAACGTTTTTCTTTTTTATCTGTATAAAATTATGGAAATATTAGCTAATAATGCATATCTTATTTCACAGCAACATAAAAAAACTTGAAGTGAAAGTATCATCGAAAACGTTCCGTACGAAGTGATTACTGTTAGTTGTTTCTTCTACCCCAGAAGTACGTATTACAAAGTCTTTAAAAATAATCTTCTCAAAATACTATTTTCAATGGTTTCTGTCCCATTACAATGTTCGTAACGGAATAAATCCTTCCATTCCAATGATTCTTAGGTCTTCATCATCATCATCGTCATCATCATCATTTCTTTTTCTCTAAAAAAATCGGTAAGAGCGCGATCAAATGTAGACTCGAGATATTGCTTTAAATTGGTAAAGAAAAAGCTGGACAAAAACACAAGTTCTCGGCGCTTAAGTTGAATGAACAGAAACACCAGTTTAACATTTAACGGGTATAGCTATATCAGCAGACATTAAACATAATTTTCAAATTAAGAGCGTAATAGTAAAATTAAATTCTATGCAGAAACCATAAATAAAACGTGTCATTTCGTATCGAACTAGTCTATGTTACGTGAACGAGGAAGTGTTAAGCTGTAGAGTATCGCACATACTGATCTTTGAATAAATTCTAACTCAATAATTCTTCATGTGTTTATTAAAGGTAATATCAGTGACTAGAATAGTTGCATACATTTACTGTACTTGTAAAATAACTTCAGCGAGAACACTATATGCCTATACAGTGGCATTTCAACTTCAGCATATTTTATAACTAATTTATATTCCATCAGTGTAGAAATATTGTTGGTATTGTTAATAACCCATAAAACCTAATTACGATAAACAGCGATACATAATAATATTTTCTTGTTGTGAACAAAATTTACACACGAACATTCTATTCCATTGGCAATTAATATATACATATATGTATATGTATATTGGCTATACATAAATAACATTTTACAATTGCATATTATGTACGCTATTTAATCGGTCACGTGTATATCATTGCCTTTCTACAGTGAAGATAAATGAGTTTCTCATGCATATCAACACATTTTATATGAAAGAATTTGGCATAAGCAATTATCTATCAAGTTAGAAAAGCATAGTTGGGGTTAGTGAATTCAATATTAACTGCCATAAATATTCAGAGGAAGCTTGAGTCGTTAAATAGAAACGAAAGAGTTATCCTAAACACTGAACTTGTACTTTCATATAAAATGGAAAGACTATGTTGTACATGTGTTTTCAAGACTGTTCATATGTAAATGGTATGACAAAGAGATAATTTAAAGTGGTGTGTAAAATATAATTACAGGAGAATCAGCTACAAATGATGGACTCATTTGGAACAATGTACAAAATATTTTCATGTACGAATATCAGTTTTGTACAAAATCTAAATATTTTCATTGAAATACATTTATTTCTACCTTCTGTGTAAGTTAAGAATTACATAAGGTTCGTCTGGATTAGTGGCATCTGTGTTGTTAGGTTGATAGCACGGATTAATAGTGTAATTGAGATTAGGTTGATGAAAACTCACCGGTTGAACACTAGTCCTTCGTCGTTCCATTTCACGATCTTCGAGGCAAAAATCAGAATCTGAATCTGCTTTTCTAATAGCTTCGTCCTATAATACAAAAACTACGGTGTCGAGTACTGTGACATAACAGTTTGATTGAAAAAAAAAAGAAAACATTTATTCTATACCTGTGTCATTTGTTGTGTTGTCGTAAGAATCCTGGCTAGAGGACCACAACACACAGGTAGTGTCTCCAGTAATGTAGGCCTGGAGTGAGTTAGAAGTGGCTTCATATAGCGAGTATCAAAATCGCCCCAGATTCTGGCAAGTAATGCTTTTTCATTAGGTTTCGCACCACTGCCTGGTAACGATCCATCCTGTATAGAATTATACTGTGAAATGTGAAGGACATTTCGATTATCCATCCTGTATGATCATGATATCTTCATCGAACGCAATTAAATATACAATTATAATTATCGAAGACATTTAAAAAATCATTAATCTCGGATGAAACAATTTAAACCACATAAAAAAATAATTAAAGTATGCATATAGTAGTTTCAGAAAATATTAATATTAATCAAAGTTTCTGTGTAACAATATATTCAGTGTTATTAGGTATTAATGAACATGCTTAATTGTTCATCATTTACATCAGTGTACCCTGTTAATTATGTTTGCATATGTTTTGTTAATGAATATAAATATATGTATATATATATATAAATATTTTGTATGCTACCAATCATCAACATACAGAATGGATAACAAAAACGATACTAAAAGAAATATTTAAGCGCATGCTGTTACGAAATTAAACTGATACTCGATGAAAATAAAATCATAACTTTAAATATAAAGCCCATGGTTTTAGCAACACTGCATTACATGATGCAATTAATTTAACTTTTACACCGATAAGTATAGGAAAAAAAATTAACATAAGCGTCCGTAAAATTGTTAATATTGTGATTAAAATAATTTTTCAGTGAGCTAAATCTAGCAAAAGAATAATTAAGCTAAATTAATTACGAAAGTTTATCTGTAAATATGAAATGTTAAAGCACTCTGATAATGTCCAAAACGTTCTTTCTTTTATAATATACACCACTATTATGTTGCTTCATCATTGGTGGTCACTGCAGACATTTTAATAAGATAATTTTTACTAAATTTTCTGTTTAAGTTTCGTTATTTTGAATATCTATTAACGACAGAAAGCAACTCCTATAATACCAGTCATAATGCACAAAACTAGTAATTTACATTCTATACAATTGCGTAAGAAAATATAAAATGTGCTACAAAAAAATAAATACAAAAAATTGATCATTTTTACTATACAAAACTTCGAATATACAAATTGTTTGTGACCACGCGATTAATATAATTCAATTCTTGAATTGATGAGAAAACATACCGGAGGACTTCTCTCCCTACGCATGTCCAGATCGCCAAAGCCACCTTCGCCACCAGACTATTAAAATTAGCAAGTTATAATTCCAGTATTTAAGATCAATTATCAAGCGTAATTATGTAGAGTTAATAAAGCATTCTTACACATTTCATTATAATGTAATAGACATGCTGGATCTTTGAAAATGTTAAGTTCTAGTGCAAACTATAATATTAGTAGTTTTTGTGCATCAGTAACCCAATATTATATAAGTGTAACTATAAAAAATAATGTTAGTAAATATACTCTTCTCAAATAATTAATGACTACGGAAAGTACAATCTCTGGAATGTTTCATTGTAAATTAATGACATTAAAAATGCAGACCATCATACTTCAGAGATACCTGGGTATAATGGGTGACAAAAAAAATAGTAGTATACGAATAATGTGATGTAAAGCATTCATGCGTGAATACCTTTGCATAAAAATCCTTCTAAAGAAAACACTGTTATACTCCAGAGTTTTAAATCAATGTGCACAAATTAAATAAGTATGTGTACATTACAAATATAGGTGATCCAGAAATATCAATGATCGAAGCAGTTTTTTCTTTGAATTCTTTATAATTACGATTACTTAATATCGGAAGAATTTGTTTTCATTAAGTTCATCGCGATGAACTTAAACATATTTGGAATTAAAATTACAAATTTATAATAAAATATGTATTGACACAGTACTTATTAGTATCAAATACGTAAAATTAAATATCTATATGAATATTAAAGTACATTTTTGTATCTACTGAGATGCTTTCTGACATTACAGACTAGATTTTTACGTAGTCATTCCACGCCAAGCGAATCACTCTTGTACACGATGTTTGGGATTTCGCATACATTGTGTACAAAAGTAATCCACATGGCGTGGAATGATCCGTAAAGTATTTCAAAGTTAAACAATCTTATTAAAATTTTTCTCTCGACAGTCATTTGAATTTACTGAGGAAGAATAAGATACAGATTTTGTGCTATTGTTTTTTTTTCGTATTGTGTGAAACAGATAAAGCTCTGCTACATCTACGTAATGTGTTATTCCAAAGAAATAGAGATAATTATCAGCTAAAAAACATTTACTAAAGTTACTAAAAAAAATACTTTAAACTGAATACTAACAACATACAAGCTAATACTCGTTTTTCTTCTTTCGTAGAGCTATTAGTAAAATCACTTTTATTTACATCGATAATTTATGAGAACCAAACCTAGCACGCAAATTATGTTAGTGCAAATTCAATCTTATATTACTTCAGTGAAATCAGTGCGAAATAACTTTAATGCAATACTGCAAAAAATAAAACTAAAATACTCACACTGCGCATTCCATTGTGTGATAATCCTTCTATTTCTTCATCTACTCCAACTCTGGAACGTAGTCGGTTTGAATATAACCACTATTAAGTAATCAGACATGTACAAATAATTATTAAAAGTAACAGTAAGTAAACTCACGGTATATTAAACCAGCTTAAAAATTGAGTGGTTGCTCCACCTTGGAAAATGACTGTCAGAATTACAATTAAGCTTGTTGTTGTTAACATAGCTTGTCGAGCATCTGACACGGTATTTCTGATGGCTAAAGCGAAGCTCATAGCTCCTCGTAATCCAGCGAAGAACAACATATGCTGATAATTCAGCGATATTTTCGGCTTCCGTGCCAAATTTAATATGAATGATAACGGATATACATTCGCTGCGCGGCCTAATAATGCGCATAGCTTTAAAAAACGAAGTCAAGGATTTTATTTCAAGAACGTAGATTGTGAAAGTATTCCAAGCTATTAGTATCGAGACTAATGCAACGATTTAAGGATACAAATCCTGCAAAAATAAATCCTGGATCAAAGTGATGTTTCGGGAATGTAAACATCGAAACACCAATATAACTGAATATAAAATTTTCAGCTAAAAAGTTCAGAAGTTCAAACAGTTGTTTCGTTCGTTGACGCGAGTCTGGGCTTAAATTGTTATAAGTATAATGTGCTTGACATATACCACAGAATAAGACGGCAACCACGCCTATATAAAAGAAAAAAAATATTTAAATTAACAGTGACATTACTAAAAAAAATAAGTTTCGTTCATACACTATTTCTTACTGTATTAATTTCTGTTACCTGTAAGGTCAGACGCCTCAGCAATCAAAAAAGTACTATACGACATTAACACAAATAATGCCGACTCTAGTAGAGGAAAATCTCTGACTCTGGTGAATTTAGTTAACAACGCTGTAATGCAGCCCATTGTAGCACCAATAAATAAAGATAGACTGAATATTCCGACAAAATCGCCAAATGCTTGGAAAAATGCTACAGTTTCAAATCCACCAGAACCTGACTGATAACGTTCTCCATAATTCTGTATAGAACTGCAGCAGAATGTGCATTATTGTTTACAAATATTATTGCATGTAAGTTTAATTGTAAAAGATTTCAATGCTTTCTTGTACTTACCCGCTAAGTACGATTGCAACTGCATCATTTAAAACACTTTCTCCGAATACCAAAGCATACAAATTCACATCTACATGTAAATCATTAAAAATAGAAATTATTGTCAACGGATCCGTAGGAGATATTAATGCTCCGAAATATAAAGTATCCAAAAATGTGAATGACGCAGAAAGGTGTGGTATTAATTGTACAAAGGCATACATCAAAGCCCTGAAAAAGTAAACGAAAAAATAACAAATATGTCCATAAGTGAAATATACAAAGAAAAATGTATCTAAGTGTATTCGTTGGGCAAATATTTTTCCATCCTGTCTACCGACAATGAAAAAAATAAGAGATAAGCTCAATCTAAATGACCTATGGACACCCAATTATCACAAGTATTACTCATTATAAAAGCTTTGCTATAACAAGAAAATACATGTTTACATATTAGGTCCGATATATTTATCATAAATAACAAGCACATACCCAATAACAAATGCTGAAATTGTTGTTCCAATTAAAGCATACATAAGGATTGCTCCTAAATTTCTAAAAAAGTATTTCTGAAATCAAAAATTTACAGAACCAATTATACCAAGTATTTGTGACAAATAAAATAGTACAACATATAGTGACAATACTTGCCCGCTTCAAGCTGTAGCCAGCGTGAAAAATGATTGGTGGTAAAATAATATTAAAAAATATTTCAGGATCAAAGGTGGCCTGTAATAATTGAATTACTTTCTAAAAATATATTCAACAACATTGAGTCAGACACTTTTAATAAATTGTTTTACTATGCTACCTTTAGATCAATTTCATTATCTTGTTTATAAATTTCTCCTCGGAAGGAATAAGCAAACGTTTTGTTCTTAATAACACCACCTCCTTTATCTTCTGGAAAACGTAACCATAGCGTATCAGGAGGAACTGATTGGTTGTATTTACTACTGTTGTCTGGCACAACAGGCATATGGAGAATGGTGCTGTTTGTTCTAAAGCCATAACGAATTATTGCTCCTATAATTAATCCTGAAATTCATTCATACAAATTCATATAATAAAAATTAATTTAAAATTATTTCAAAGTATTTAGAACACTTATTTAACAATTTCATTTACAGAGGTATGTGTCCCTGAATATTTACATAACTGGAATTTCCATTACATAATTTTCCTATGGTCTATTAATATATGTCATCCATAGAAGTGCATACAATTAAAATTTCTATTACCGATGATAGTGATGATTGATAATCATGTAAATATTTAGCTTTCATATAAATATTCTGCAGTATATAATGTTTGACTTCTTTTACTTTTTTAAAAGTACACTTCATACACCTTCCCATTTGATAAGATTTCATTTTAAAAAAATATGTTAATACTAAAATCTCTAAAAAAGGATTTTATAAAAATTATCTTGTACTGGATTCTTCAAATGAAGTAAAAAACAATTTCAACCTGTATAAACGATTGTATATCTATAAAGGCGATTAAAAATTTATATTGCATTTTTACAGTATAAAATGCGTGCTTTAAATAAAAAAGAATTTACCATATTCGTATGTACATACAACTACGAAGAAACGAATGTATTTTTATAGCTACAATTGAAAGCTAAAATAAAAACTTGCACAATACACGACAATTAATGATTATACACGTAAACAGCAGTTATAGCAGACGACTTACCGTAAATGACAGCTAGACCAGTTTCATGGAGGAACCTGAGTCGACGATGCTTAAATGTCCATATTGTTAAAACAGTTAATATTAATAGAAATGTATATAATAGGAGATTCAAACTATCGAGTCTGTGCAACAACTGTGCCTTAGCATCTAATTCAATGTCTGTCGCGGCCCCGTTACATGATTTCAACAAGAAAATACATAAAATTACGAGGAGAAAAATTCGTGCACCACCTCCCACTGCCATCTTTACTTCACAACCATTTCCTAATCAAACTGTCAGTTCAGCAGTATGACCAACTGCGGTTAATGATGCAATCGGAAATACGATGGACATATAACTATACAGTAATAGAAATATTCATTTGTTTATAGAGGCAAAGTTATTAAAACTCTGTAGAATTGAATTTCATTATTTAGACTAAGATATTTGATGTACGTGCATATGCATGCGATATGAATAAGATGGATAATAATATGTATCACAAGGTATAATTTTGTAGGGTAAAATTAAATGTAAATTGAGCGACACCCGACACGTGCTTCACATTCTTGAGTAGTTCAAGATTATATGTTATTCAATGTTGTTATATGTATATGTCAAAAACACGTTGTGTTTGAAGAGTCACGTGTTTTACTGATAATCGTTTTAAATGTGCCGTTTAGAAGACACATGCTTGTAACATTTACTCTTTGGATTAGAGGAGAATATACGTAATCATAATTCATATTTTTTTACTACATAATCTATGTACATAGAAAACTCTTATAATTGATTTGGTGGTTATGGCATTTATTACGAACATGCGAGGTGTTTTGAAATTGTATAAGAAATTATTAACAAAATATCCATTGAGGGTACAAGCTATTCAAGCTGGTAAAAATAGTATAAAATATTTATTGTATGATTGTTATGTAGTTATTGTTCCCATTTATTCTTGTATTGTTAAATAAACAGGTACATTGATGGCACTGGGAGATCAGATTGCACAAAACTTAGTTGAACGAAAGAGAATTCAGGACTTAGATTTAGTACGAACAGCTCAGTTTGCAAGTATAGGTTTTTTTATTGCAGTGAGTACTCCCAATATTGAAATATTTAAAGTAATTGTTATATAAAATTTTATTCGCTCAAACTTATGTAACAGGGTCCAGTGACACGAACTTGGTATGAAATATTAGATAAACATATTGGTTCTAAAGGAGGAACTGTAGTATTTAAAAAAGTGTGCTATGATCAACTGCTTTTTGCACCAACATTTTTATTAGTTTTATTATCTGCAATTGGTTTTCTACAAGGGAATGATATACAAAATTTGAAAGTAAAATTAGGAAATGAATACACAGATATTTTGAAAAGTAATTATAAGGTAACATTCAATGCTGTGCACAATAAACCGAATCTTGTATGATATTCTACATATAGTTTAAAATTATTGGAGTAAAACATTTCTTTGCAGATTTGGCCTATGGTTCAGTTACTCAACTTTTATTATATACCTCTGCAGTATCAGGTTTTAATAGTGCAATCAGTAGCTCTATTATGGAATACCTACATTTCCTATAGGACCTGTCTAAGAACACACGAATAGGTATAAGAAATAATTAGAATCTTTTCAAGATGTGTAAATCATAGTTTATTTTTATAATACAAATATTCATGCTCTCAAATTTTACAATTTAAATATTCCACGTGGCAGAGCAATAAGAACTTATTTAAAAAAAAAATAAAAACAGACAATGACATTGACTATAAACAATATAATAATAGTGTTATAAAAAATAATGGACAAAGGAATTGAACTCAATTCATTTGTTTCCTATTCATCCATTATATGTAACGTGGCATAAAATAATTTTATTTTTCTATATTTCTCTGATATTAAGATACAAAATATATGTTTCTTTGTAATTTATTATTTCTGTATAACTATATAAACAAACTTTACAATGTGGTTGTATTCTTTATGATTGAAAGTATTAGCATCTTTACAAACGGTCACAGTTTTAATATTCTAAAAATTAAAATTATTCCTTGGAATGTAACTATTTATAAATTGCTGAACTGTTGAAAACAAACATCTAGCGTTAAGTATTTGTGCCAGAATATTGATCACTCATGCTAAGTATGTACAATATATGCAGTGTAGTAAAATAAATTAAAATCTCGCCATATTATCTAGTATCTATTTAAGTACATTACCATTAACAATTCATAGATAACGGAATTTTTTCTGCTTTTGCAACTGCTGCAGGTATAGTCTCATTAGTTTTCGACGATATACATGTTCCATGTAGCTCTGGACATGATATCTCATTCGATACAATCTTCTGTACCTTTTTTAATAAATCGTAGTTTATGCGTTGCGTTATTACAGAGTCATTTCTGCATTAAAATATACCATCGTAATAATTATAAAATAATCTAGTAAATTTTATATTTTACGCACACGTAAATAAAAAGAAACACTTACTTGTACTCTGGATGCGAAACAACTTCTTTCCTCAACCATGCAGCAGTTGTTAATAACTCTCCAGATGCTCTCTTTTGTATTAGTTTCATGTATGCTTGTACTGTACAGTGAGTATCAGCATCTACATCCATACTAGCCAAGTATGAATTTACTAACGGTATTAAACCAGGGAACACCCCATCCTGCGAATCAAGTAGCAAGTTTTAGTCTCCTTACCTCAGTTGTATGAGTTTATTTAACTCAATAAAGAAGAATTCTAATACCTTTCCATTGATAATTTCATCGACGGTATACTCTGTATATTCCGTTTGTTCATCATCTTGTTTTTTCGGATCCGATGTAATATCTCGGCGGAACCAAAATTTTTCAGTCTTGACCGCATCCCTCCTTTGCGCTCTGGCCATGTTTTTGTCGACTTTGCTGATTGGTATCAACAGATTTAATTTATAACTCAAAATAACCCTTGTAAGGAGTACAATAAAACAGACTATTGCGGCATTTTCGAAATCGGTGATTTGAACCTCGCACGGTCGAAATTCAACGCGCCATCCTATAGAAGAGTTCGGTGGAGGTGGTTTAAATCGCATTGTTTGCCAATTGGTAGACTGAATATTCTAAAAAAGTTACATATAATTTATGTAGAATAACGTATGGGCCATACCACGCGAAATCGGATACTTTTTGGAGCACCATTTCGGATTTTGTTCAAATTTGGATATGTTGTAGTCTTTAGCGTTATATAAACGTATCTAGAAGGATTTTTAAACATTTTTTAATTTGTTGATTTTACAGCTGTTTGAAATTTAGGGTCAACCTTTCTTCAACACATAAGAATACCAAAGAAAAATTATTTCAGTTACAAAAAAAATATTTTCTAACCATCTATTTTGCAATTGTTTAAAATGAATGCCCTATTTTTATATCGGGGAAGTATTTAATTTGGTATTCTTATGTCTCCACTGTAAGTACCCACAAAGCTCATTTTGATCAGTTGATTGGTTCAATAGTTACGATTTATTGAAAAAAGGTTGACCCTAAATTGCAAACAGCTGTAAAATCAACCATTTTTAAAATTTTCAAAAATCCTTCGAGATACGTTTATATATCACTAAAGACTACAACAGATCCAAATTTGAACAAAATTCGAAATGGTGCTCCAAAAAGTGTACGATTTCACGTGGAATGATTCGTATATGAAGTTAAAGCAACAATATTAATTAGTAAAGATAATGATAATTACTTCGAAGTGATCAGTATCTTCCTCGTCATTTTGATATACTTTCTCCGAAAACAGGGATACAGTGTCCCTAATAAATAAATGAGCTATGTGCTGTGCCAGTAACCTATCAATTCCATTATCCACAAGCTGTTTGTATACCTCGACGTCGTACGTTAAAGGCATGTCATTGTACTTTTCTCCTTGTTCGCTCAGATATGAGTCAATCGAATCATATCTAGACTTACTGATTCGAAATTTATTTTCGTTCAGTGGTTTCAAACCGCGTTCTTCCTGTGTTCTGCAGTCGACAGAACAAGATATAACATTCCACCGACAATCAACGTCGCTCACGTATCCTCGGTAAAATGGGCTAGCAGCGGTTAGAGCCAACTGTTGAATGTTAAACAAATGTTCTGTAACGTATGCGCGAAACAATATGCTAACTTAATGTGTTTTGTACCTCGAAAATACACATAAACCATACTGTTACATATTACTAACCATTATTGGGCATAAAGGTGTTAATTGATCGTACAACGTTCTGGCTTCCTCTATATTACAAGCTTGAAAAGTAAGTTGCAAACAGCAGCAGCCCATTCCAAAACCCATTGCATCCATGTAAATGTGATCTTCTTTTGCTGCACTACTAGATTTGTTCTCGCTTGAGGTACCAAAATTTTCTTTAAATGGACTTGGAACATTTTTATCCTTGTATACTGTAAAGAAGCATTTCATTTTAAACTTGAAATTCGTGAGTAATTTGTAAAGCACTGCAAACATGAAACTCTTACATTCAATAGATACATACCAGGAATGTTTATTGTGACTTTTTCACCGCGTCGTTGTCTTATATTCCTTGTTAATGTTTTAAATCGTGGGTGGCCTGGGTATATGGCTTCATCTGGGAAAAACAAACTTCTCGATGCACCAGAATTTGGAGTTGGTTGAGTGGTAGGATCTGTAAAATCGAGAGCCCCAGTTCTGTAAAAAAGATTGTAAGCTGTTACAGTATGTATTGTGTAATAGTTAATCTCTACTTTTACACACCTTGGAAAATTAGTCAAAGACATTAAAACTTCATTGGGCCGAAGTAATTTTGAAGCTTCTTGTCGTCTATACCTCATATTAGCTTCTACAACATTAAAATGAACTAATAATCCACCATATGGTTTTCCTGGTGTTCCTTCGAGCATATAAGCACCATATTCAGGTCTCCACAGTGATTTAATATTGCTATAAAAGAAATACATATTACTATAATATGATACTGTTAATTATCAGACAATTTAAAATACCACATAAATCTAACATTATAATATTTATGATAGATGTAATTATTTCTTCACTAATGCTGTAATATTTTTTTATTAATATTAGAGTTTTAATTTCCTCATTCAAAGAATAGAGATATTAAATAAAGCATACTTACTCTGGATCATTATGTTCTTTCTCATTTAAAGTTTCTAAGATTTCTCCAGCCCTTAAGCTGAGTTTTGCAGTTTTTGCCTCATCATCAAATTTAATAAGCATATACTCCACCTGTGTAAAGTAATTGATATAAGCATAATGTAAAAAATGGTATTTTATAGTTGTTTAGATAAAAGATATCTTGATAACATTGTAAAAATTTGATGACATATCAGTGGCATTAGATAGACAAACCAAAAGTGTTGACTCATGTTTCTAGAAGCATTATGGTATAATTGAAGAAATTCAAGGTCATTCTATATAATAGTTCACAAACTACAATTACTACCAGCATTCGTTGATTAACTCAATCAATATCATAGAAAAACAATGTAGTGTAAGCACAAAGAAAAGAATATGATGCTTGTACAAAAATAATAAATATACGAATCAATACAAATTAATGCAAAATATAAATAAGCTGCATCAAGTAACTTCTAACCAAATGATTAAACTACATTATTATAATTACTGATAAACAATACTTACCATGTACAAATTCAATGTTTTTTTTCATTATATCACGAAATATGTATTAATAATATATATTAAACAATGTTGTGAAACTTTTACACATGCTACCGACTGTAAAAGATGTACATGATAACGTATTTCAAAATTACTTGGAGTATTCAACATTTCATGTAATGACATAGCAAAACTAGTTTCTAAGCATGGTATGAGTCAGAAAAATCGAAAAATGGATATTACCTCATCACCCCACTTGAGCACATCACCCTGTCGATCTCTAAGCCTCTTGTACAAGTTAATGAATTGAATAATTCCATGTTTTCGAACATGATCGGCGAGGTTCTTCGTTTCCTCCCAATTTAAAGGATTCCCTTCGGATAGTAAACCCATATTCGTAGAGGTTAGTCAGTACAAGAGTTTTAAAAACTTTATGCTTAAAACAGAATTCCACCGCGCAAAATCGGGCCAATCCGACTTGTGCTGAGTTACACCGAGGCAGTCTCACGCGTGCTTAAGAAATCATGCAGAAATTTCACAGTGAAATAAAACACAGTACTACCGACGCTTTATATACCAACTACTCTTCTACGAACTATCCCGTCACTTTCAAAGGTATATAAATACAAGGCAACCATACTCTCCTACCACCACGTTGGGTACGTTACAATCATTCTAAGATATCAGTCTGAAAAACTGATAACTCATCTTAACGTGATAAAAAATATGCAATCAAATGACTATATATATTTTCCATCCTTTAAACTTACCAATTCTATTTTCAATTTTGTGTCCGGTATGCTTTTTTATGTGAAATACGGGAAATTAAACAAAATATCAGTCATTATTATATTGAACAATACTTTTCGTTTTAAACATAAATGAAGAGTCAGAATTTAAAAAATCTTTAATTCGAAAAATAGAAATATTTTTTACAATTGTTGAATACATGAACGATCTGCTACAACTGACAGCTGTAGTAACTGTGATATTGATTACGTTTTAGCAAGCAAACTTCCAAAAATGACTTCATACTTTTATCACTTTAACACTAAGCAAAAAGTATCAATTTTTAAAATTCCAGAACAGTTATCGTTAATAACAGATGGTAATCGGTGACGTATACTCCTAATGGAAGAGATACACTATTATAATCCACTGTAATCATTACTATTCACATACTCGTGGTTATATCGGTGAATCAAAAAAATTGATAGCATTTATAGTACAAAGGATATTTGCATCTCACATATGTAGAATCATATGAACTGACTCTCAGTTCCAAGTTTTTTCAGTTTTAATTCAATGTTAGTGATTATTTAAATTTTAAATATATGAAAAAATATCAGCATTACAAATGCCAATTAAAATTTCTAGTTTTCCTATAAGGAAATTATGGAGTGACTTCAACTATTTTTGTATATTCTTGTTTACCTCAGTTTCGTATTTTGAAGTTTGCTGACCCGAAACATATACGTACGTACGGAGCATGTTATATCAGTTTCACCAATACTAAGTATGTATAAACAATACTCAATCGACTATTTTAAAAGTCTAGTCGCAAAGCATTCCCCTTACTTCTTCATACCCTTTCCATGTACCGAAATTTGATACGACAAATGCCGATCCATACATGCGAGTAATGAAGCAGGATTCTTTTTCAATCACTGCCTAATAATGATATAAAATAATTACCGTGAATTATCGGTCTTACCTTTTATTGTGGAATAAATAAGACTACCATAATTATACAAAAATTAGAGAACGATGTAACGATAAAAAAAAGTGTGACGGAGAAATAAAGTAATGTACAGCAGACATAGTATAAACTGTTTTTTTTTCTTTTATTATGATTGTTTACATTTTTAAAATCCAGTTTATAAAAACATGATCCGACAATGACCATGCACGGTCACGTTGAACAATACATACACATGTATGTATATATGCAGTTTAGTCAAATAAACCGAATCCCATGTCTTCATCTTCAGATTCGGTTTCTTCTTTCTTTTCTTCCTTCTTTTCGGCAGCAGGAGCTTCTGCGGCTGCAGCAACTGGAGCAACGACGGCAGCAGCTGCAGCGAATTTACTTGGATCCTATAAATATATCATTATACGTTAATTAATACATACATAAGTAGTTTAAGTACATTAACATACTTTATGCTTAATATCAGACTGCGATTTACACTATTATCAACAAAATATTCTAAAGTATCAGTGGGTTCTGCTATCTCTAGCGCTGACACAGTACATAGAATATTCAGACGTATACAGTTATCATCATATTGTATATTCATTAAAGTTAATTTTACTAAATGGCAAAGATAAACGTACTTTGATGTACTCCTTGATTGTAGCTGCTTCAGCAAACTCGATATCAGTAACAGCGGCAATAGCCAACAGATTCTTGAATCCATTAACAATGCTATGAGGAGCACTAGCCAGTGTGGGATAGCCAATAGCTAAACATACTGAAGCCAAATTTGCAACTCCACACATGAATTTCTCACGGAGATCTTCCGGCTTGATGTCCAGAATTTCAGGTGCAAAAATAGTACCGGAGTCATAAACTTGTTCCACAATCAAACCATATGAGAAAGGAGAAATGTTTAACATGTTCAGAAGTGTGGCTTCTGATGCACCCACTTTATCACCTGGTTTCAAAATGTGTACATCATTCTAAAACATAAAGAGTGATTAAATTGTACATCACACAAACATTATGTTAATAATACAAAATTAATTTCTGTAGAATTACAATTGTAAAATTAGCATCTGTATACATACCACAATTTCAATGGTACCCTTGGAAATTTTAGTAGGAATACTCAAAGCTTGGAAGAAAGATGTTTTCTCAGGACCAAGTCCAGTGTTCTGAGCTGGAATGATAACGCTCAATGGTGCAATAGCACCTGCTCTAGCTGGTGCTCTGACCTTATTCTCCAAAAGCTTATCCCTCACTTCGATTAAATCCCCACGTGTAAAAACGAAACCAACATTTCCACGAATATGTGGCAAGAGTTTTTCCAATGCAGCATTACGTTCGATATGACCACGAATAGCTTTTCTCATCATAGTGTTTTTTCCCATCAGTACAACAGCATTTCCACGAAGGGACATGCGAATTTGCTGCATTTGTTTAGAACCAACATTATCTGCACCCACAATGAAACATTTGGGATAGTCATCTAAAAGTTGCTACAAAGAAAATACAATGATATAGTATTGCAAATGCATTTCTAAATAATGCAAGTATATGAATCTATAACACTTACAACAAGTTTGGTGAAGTAATGTGACTTCCATGATGCCTTGTCCTCCCTACCCATCTTGAAGTGTGTGTAGAGATACCTAAGAGTTTAAGGACTAAAACAAAAACAGATTTATTAGAACAAGATTTATTGTCATTGTCATAATATTTATAATAGATATAACAATAATCAGATTGCATGTATGCGATTTATAATCATTATATCTGCACACAGATGGGTTCAGCTATTTCTAGCTTCTGTATGATACTCAGATATATCAGACGCGTTATTTTATCATCACGTAATTTCTATTTCATTTATTATCTATTTTAGCATTTTCATTAACCTAATTATTTTAAAATTTCGTAAGTTTCCCATATTTATATATAATAGTATACGTCGTCAACCAAGAAAATATCAAATTTTACAATTTTTCACATACTCCATAAAATTAATAATCTTGAATGCGTATGTGAACATATTTTAATTAATTAATCGTAACATAAATTTTAGAGACGCTACCACATGGTAAGCTAACCTTAGATACCTATTTACTTCAAATTTGATGAAAAGTATAAGAAATATTTCACATTTTCTGACTTATATTTATATATTGTGGTATGTATAATATTGTAAAATCATCATAAAATGCAGAAGATATGCGATTAGTGAATTTTTCAAATAAATGACAAGACAGATTTTACTCACCGTGGCAAGTTTGTGGGTACAATGAAGAAGAAAGAGGAAGTCGTTACTTCTTCATGGTACAGGGTGTGTATAGGTGTATAGTATCGACATGGACATAGGAAATACGTCATCGTACCGCGAAATTTTCTTAACTTTTAAGAAGTTCTCAATCGCAATATAATTTTATACCATATGTCATATGACATATTTGAGTCATGAAAAATACTTTCTTAATTAATGAGAATTCTGGAAGCATTTGCTGGTTACAATAAATGAATAAATTATTATAACAGAAAATAAATGATAAACCTTATGTATTTACATATTCTGTTTTGTACTTTATTTATTTGTTTCTTTTAAGTTATACATAATATACATATAAACTATTAATCTAAAAATATTGGCAAATTAAACTATAAGAAATAAAACATATCATAACTACAGAGAAATGTTATGATATGAAATAAAAAATAATTTCTAGAATAGAGAAATACTTTGCTTGTACAACTGGTGAGAAATCGTTATGCATTTGTGCGAAGAATGCATTCTTGTACATAAGTGTTCATAAATAGTATGCATGCAGAATAAATGTGTTAATTTTAAAATTTGATTTCTTCAAAAATATTTTGATTGTCTTCTGATTTACAGTGATAGAATCTCTTCAGCACATTTCTTTAGCATATTTAGCACAAAATCAATATCAGTTTTATTAAGAAGAGTGGAAATGCAGAGTCTTAAACTAGGCCTGGGTAACTCCTTTTCTGCTTCCAAATACACAGGTGTTATAATTGCTAAATTATTTTCTATACATTTTTCAGAGATTTTAGAAAGTAACTTTTCCTCTGTACTACGATCTAATTTGTCTTTCAAATATACATGTTTTACTGGAGATTCTGAGAAACTTGAACACTCAAGACAGTGAATGTCTTGTAGTCCATTATGTATAGCTATACAATTCTCCTTTAGCACCTCAAACATTTGTGGATTATTTTTCATAATGTCTAAGGAAGTAATAGCAGCAGTTGTCAAGAGAGGTGGTAGAGATGCAGAAAAACAATATCCAAGTCCAGATAAACGTTGATGTTCAATAACAAAAGATGTACCTACACAAAATCCACCAATAGATCCTACTGCCCATTCCAAAGATCCTAAAAGTTTCCCCAATAAGAATAAGTGAACATAACTATAATGTTATAAATATCTAATAGTACTACCTACCCATAATCATATCAATGTTGTCCCTAGGAATATTAAAATATTCTGTAATACCTTTTCCATGTGCTCCAATGGTACCAAATGATATTGATTCATCAATGAATATTCTTAATTTATATTTCTGACAAAGTGCAACTAAATCTGGCAATGGACAAATTTTCCCAGTATTCATATAAATACCTTCAACTATTAAAAAACGTTTGATCTTACTTGCCTTTTTATAATTTTTCTCATCAATTATTGCTTGTTTCTTTAATAAATCATGGAGATCATTTGCATCATTGTGCTTAAAATACTTAATATTAGCTTTAGATGCATCTAATCCTTTTTGTATGGCAAAATTTACTTTTTCATCTACAAATACAAGATCTTTGCGTTTACAATATGCTGCTATTGCAGATGCTATTGTACTAAATCCATATGAATATACTACAGCCTCTTCTGTGTCTGTATAATTTGCTAAACGTTCTTCTAATTCAAGGTGCACATCCACGGTACCATAGAATCCACGTGGACCACAAGATCCTACTCCATATTTTCTTACTGCTGCTATTGCTGTTTTCTCTATTTCATTGTTTTCTACTAAACCCAGATAATTATGTGTACCCAGATTCAGACAATCCTTTCCATTAACTATTATTATTTTGCCTGCTCTAGAAGTTACATATCTTGGATTTAAAGATGGATGAGATGTTTGTGGATTGTTTATAAGTGGTTCGGGATTCCATTCTGCAAGTTTCTTTGCAACTTCTTCTTCCGTTGGCACTCTATTATATCTGTTGTGCCGTCTCTTACCAATAAACCAAATGAGCCAGAAGACCAAAAATGCTCCTATCAATATATGATATTGAGGTATTGTGCTTAAAATGTCCATTGATTCAATAAATATAAATTTTGTGCTCATGTTTTTATTTATATGATATTTTGTGTACCCTGTTTCGATTTTCTTGTAAATTAATCAAATCGATCACTTCATATATTATGATATATTGTTTTTTGCCGCAAAGTTAAGCCTATATGTACATATATACTTGTGCGATGTGATTGCGGTAAAACTTAGTTTCAGAAAAACATCTTACGTATTTAAATTATATAAACTTATGATGCTAATTGTACTTTGAAAATATGTTAATGTTACAAAATACTACGAAACTTTAAACCTCATGGTAACGAATACTGATAAAGAAAATATTAGATAAAGTTATTTGTGACTCAGCGTAATTACTGCAGTCACTATTTTTGACCGCAAGACCAGATGGCAGCACCATGAAATATATACACGACAGTGCGGAACTTTCGAAATATTCCTTAAAATATTTTCTCAATATTTAATTTTTAAATTTATGCATACTTTGTAAATGTAGTACTTTGATTTTAATTTGACCATATTGGTGTAATTAAAACTTTCATGAATAAGTACCAGAATAAAATAGAAATGGTTGAAGTACTTGAAGGGTAATATATTTTATCGATTTATTCTTACAGAACAGCCTTTTCTTTTTCTGCTTTGATTGTAATGAAATTTTTAAAACACTATTACCGAGAAACGGTACATTTAGTTTGAAGGCAATGCACTTGAATGCAGGCGCATGTGCAGTCAACAATTCTAAGCTTTCATAATAACAAGAGCAGTACTTCCGGTATCCGGCAAACGCCCCAGTGTATGTAGCAATGTTGTCAGATTGAACTCTTTATCACTCGTGTATCGCGTTTATTGTGTTGTTGTGGAGTCAATTGTCACAAAGTGACACCTTATATGGTATTCAACTTCGGCGAGGTTTCATATCGGTGAGTGAGTATACATATTCTGCGTAATAGTGTAATAAAATATGCCACAGCCGCTAGGTACATATCAACATTTCTGAAAACATTTTACTATTTTATATGTTCCCGCAATTTACATTATTCATACTACAATATTGTATGTGTATATATGCAATGTTTGCAGTCTATTTATTAAATGTTTAAAGATACTGAAGTTGTAGTTCATCTAAATGAAAGATACAAGAGAGTTTGGTTATGGTCACGGTTATACTTGTGCAGTTTATGCCTCCTGCAGCGTTTCAACTGTGAGTCATACTATGCTGCACCTGACACTTGACACCTCGTAACATATCTCGATGCTTTACAATATTCAATAAATATATGTAATTTAAATAAGAATAATAGTGAAATTATCAAAATAGGTCTTTAAACATACCGTCGTAGAAACGAAGATCTTTATTTCCGTATTTTTCTGTTCACTAATAATATACACTTATTTGAGAGAAACAGTATTTTCAAACATAAATTTATAATAATTTAATCAAAGAATGTTGTGAGTGTAAAATATGAAAAAATATACGAACTTACAAATAAGAGCATTTGATATTTTTTGTTCAGAGTTAATTCTTTTTAATTATTTTTTAAGTTAGATCGTGTCATTAGAAGTTAGGAGAAATTAAAAATTTCGTGACTGAGATTTTTTACTATCAGGTTGGTTATATGATACGGTCCTGCGATCCTGACGCGAGATTAAAATTCCATCGTGAAAGCTGACGAAGTGAGTCCGTTATCATCATTCATCAGTTACACATCGAACGCATTAGTCTCCACATTTTGTGTAGTCATTTTTTGAACTCTTAGTTTTCTTTTAATAAGTTTTCTTGAAATGTCTGAAGTTCAAAAAGTTAAGGAGGATGATTCCCGAATGGTACCAGGTGCTTACAAAAAAGTGTTAGACATGTGGAAAAATCGTGAGTGTAAAACGATTTTCTTTTTTGACATAATGCGACAAATTTTAGACACTAATTTTTTGTCATATACCTAAATTTTATATATTGAAGAGATTAATGAATTTAATATTTTATGTTAAACTTAAATACATAATATTTATAGTCGTACGTATAATGAATTTTTCGTATTTGTAAGTAATAATCGCTAGTGCACTAACTCATTATCGTCGTGCAATTAACGTGTTATAATTTATGACAGGTAAATTTATTTTGTATATTATTTGTTCTACATATAGTCGATGAAATATCTGTATAACAGTTATAAATTCGATAAATAATAGATAAATTTGCCACTATCGGAATACGCAATTTTTATAAATACTGTTTGAACACTGACTGTGAATAAAATACATTCATAGGCATGCTGGAAATTGTTCCTTTATAATATGAGTCACGCAAACGTGCATGTTTGTTCATCTGCGTAATAGCCCTGATTTCTATTTCTGATTTATCTATGACGAATATTTAACAATTTCTGAATCTTTATAATGATAGCTCATATTAATCGTTAATCACAAATGGTTTCTATTTACAATTATGTACATTAGATGTCGCTTTTTACCAAGTCCTTATTACAATTTTTAACAATGTTTCGGTAGTGATAATATTCGCATTGTTTTCAAATTAATCGTTTTATCTTCCATAGTAGAACTATTTAAAGTATGAAGTAAAAGTGAAGTGAACGATAAGATTTATTTATAGTGGATACGATATAAGTTGTGATCGAAATGTGAATCCTTGCCTAGCCGAGTTGCAGTACGCAAAGGAAGAACAAAAAGATAATACTGGTAACCAATGATAAATTCCATACTGGCCGGAAAAGTACAAATTTTAATCAGCACTTGCAGTGTTGAATTTTTTCCCTACGTTTAAATATCCCATTGACATTGAATTAAAAAGGACATCGAATAGAACATAAACAGTTCACACGACCCTGTATGAAATCTAAAGGTCCTTCACACACCCCATGCTTTTGTCACTTCTCTTGTCCTCGATGCGAAACATAAGGACCTTGATTTCCGGTTAATTTTTCGGCCATACTGTAGTATCACCTCCACAAAGAGTAAGGAGTAACGGAAAAGAAGAGTTCGAAGTTTCGTAGTCCTGTTAGAAAAGAAGTTACACTACGAAAGTCCTTCGGTGCACGTGGCTCCTGCCTAAGAATCTTGCAACAATTTCGGGTCTCGACCACGCTGTGGCAGCACCGCAGTGTGCCGGTCGAAACCAGAAGCGGCAGAGTATTGCGCCGGGTTACTTCCAAAGTGGACTGTTTTTGAGGACAGGAACTCCACCCTCGCGTGTCGCCTAATTGGATTCAAATGTTCCATTTGTATATTTAATGAAAATTCACGTAATTGCCGCGTGCTATTAACATACAAATAATTCGAAGTGAAAGTATTCATTTACTTTGAGCCTGTTGATTATTGTACAACTTGAAACACATTTTTTGAATAACTCAACTAAAATTGACATTACGTTGGTACTTAAGTGTGCGTAACCTCAGTGCGCGTGAAGAATTTTTTTAAGTGATTTCGACGACTGAACCGTTGCCGAGTATATGTAGTAGCCGAGCCGATACGGTGCTGATTTACAGTTAACAAGTTTGTGTATAATTGGGCAGACGTGATTCATGATAAGTTAATTTGTGCAAAATCCCCTGATGATCAGATAAGATATACCTATACGTTCATTCATATTGCCCTTCGCCGTTCCATTAACGTATCTACGTTGTTTCCGTTGGAAACACTACTTGTGCACGCATTTAACCGACATGCCTTTGTGATACATTTATACCGGTATGTTTATTTACTGACTCTTTACATGTGTCGAAATTACCGGGGTTTTTTCATGCAAATGTTTATAAAAATTATCCTATTCGTGGTTCTTATTTAATCGTGCATTAAAAGTCGTTAGGCGATACAAATATGTTTATGGTTCTAAGAAGAATCTAAAAGAAGTGGCAAATTTATGCTCGTTCATTTAATACATATTCAAAGTTTCGATCGTCGTGTAACGTCCATTTCTGTTGTCGAACTAATCTCGAAAACGTAAACCTGGCTGGGCGTAGTTGGAATCGATCATCGCGCCATCAACAGAATTTCGCGGGGAAAATGCGTTGCAGATCTTAGCTCGTTAAGATCCCACGGAAAGTGATGTGATTTTATTGCCGAGAACGTTACAGTTTGAAATATTATTATAGTGTTACCGAGAGTGTTGCTTCTATGGAGTGGTTTAAAAAGCAGGGCTAAGCTGTTGAAACATACGCACCCACGTTGCGTAGATATTCTATCTCTGTTGTATTGAGAAGTATAGTGGTGCATATAAATAGTTCTTTCGATACGTGTTGCCTATTAATATTACACACTTTACGTTTCCATTGAAGAAGAGGAAATAATACAGGTGTTAATTAATTATCATTGTTTTGCTGGTTGCGCCGGTAATTAAGAAATTAACGATGTTAGCGGACCACCGACCGTAAATACACAAAACCGGGCTGTGAGTAACTGTAATTGAAGTACGTTTGTATGCTGAACAATTTATAGCGCGTGATTCCCGTGGGAAACCTGCCTGGGATAGAATATTCGATCGTCTAGTCCTAGTCCCTGGCAGCCTAAAAACGACCGCCAGTACGCGTACTTATACTAAAATATTGAAGTATCCACGTTACTTCGGCTGTGAAGTGTCAGTACTGAACTTATTTAGATACTAAAAGTGTTTTTACTTATCCCGTTATTACATTTCATATTCCAAGTCAATAACCGTTACGAAACGTCATTAACAAATGTCAGCGATGCTAATGAAAAAAAATCGTTGACAACAAATTTACAGTATTCACATTGTTATTTACAACGACCCTGTTCACAATCCTCGAGCTTATATTCCACCCGTTGAATCGTACGAAGAACTTCAGTCAATTTTTCGATTTACACAGTAAATCGATCGATTCCGATCCCGATAGGATCGATCAGTAGCCAACGGATACAGAACGGAAACGCTGTCGATATCGGCTTAAATATTTGCTAAACCGGGCGTGTAAGGTATCACCTTTTTTAACAGTCAAAGTTTGGCTGAAAGGCGTCAAAAGCGTTCCGCTGCTTGATACAAGGGTATATCCATAATCGATATCGACGATGTTTAAATGCTGTGTGTGCAACAAGAGCTCGAAGAAGGAGAAGCCGAACGGCGAGGTGACGAAACAAAGTCAGAAGGCGGCGGACACGCAGATAGTGCCCATCGATTCGACCAGGGTAGAGGAAAGCAGACCGATCGTAAGGGACGAGAAGTTGAACGGCGACGTGCAGAGATTCGAGGAAGTTTCGCCCAGGATGGAGAATAATTGTTCCGTGGAGGTGGTCGACGATCTGACCGTGAAGAGTCCGTTGCCGTCCGGTAAACGGGACGATGTCAACGACGCCACGCGATCGAGAAAAGAATCGATGGTTGAATCGAACGACAAGGATCGCGACGACGACACTGAAAATCCGAAGGATCGAATGGATGAGGGCAAGATAAGGGCAGCAAACGGAGTCAAGGATCCGTGTGGTAATGGAGAGGTGGATGGAAGTGACAGTATAAGCGTGAGTGGCGACAGCGGAGGCGGGAATGAACTGATGAAGGCAATATTAAATTCCGGCGTTCCTAACACCGTAAAAACGAATCTTTACGACTCTTCCGCCGCGTATATCGAGAGAACGATCGATGATGGACCAGAAGACGAAGGCGACGATTCTGTTTTCGAGGCATGTCCCAACGACGAGAATGCGAATAAAAAACAAACGACAGGTACAGTCTTATCCACCCGATTATTTGTTCATTCGGTATTATTTTTAAAATACTTTAATCGTATAATTTTTCCCGCGTTTTTTCAAAATCTTTTATTTACACGCGCCCGTCACTTTGACAAGTACAATTTCATGATTTCGTTCATCAACGATAACAACTACGCGATGTAATCACGAGTTCATTAAAAGTTTAATGGAAAACGTCTTTCGCGATAATAACGTTGTCGTGTTTAATGTCCAAGAAATCAGTTTTACGTTATTACTTTAAACCGTAAACGTGGTATTTACGTTGTGTTTGTACACCGTGTTTTCTAACAAGGAAAATCCTTTTCTTTTTTACTGCTTTCTTTTATGAAGGTTGGTGCAAAGTATAGGGTATGGTGTGTATAAACAAGAGTATGAAACTAGCTACTGATGCTTCACCGTTATAAAAAATTTGAGTAGAGATTAAATATTTTGAGGTATTCAATTATCCCTATTTGGTAATGTTTGATGAGATTTTTTCTAATAAAAAACAAGCTTCAAAATCAACATTCAGGACATTATTTATACATACATGCTCCACATTTTGAACTGGTTTTGATAAGAACGCGCCCGATGCTATCATAGACTTTACTCGTAAGTGAAAAACTTTAAAACGGGGTCAAAGAAAGAATCAATTTCAAGATTGCTCACTTTTTATCTCGGTTCTGTTGACCCGTAAATATGCCGTACATTTTTGTATCCTTTTACCTGATTAAGACATTTTGTACCTTCATTAACTGCAAGTCAAAATGGACATTCATAAATTGCTGTGCCCTAATGTTACCTCATCGGCTTTAGTTTTCGTTACTAGTCGCTAGACTGCGGACGAGGCAGCTTTAGGGTTGGGACAAAGTACACGCCAGTTGGCAAGGGTTCCACCAAGACGATTCTTTCTTCGACCCGGATTATATTATGTTAATTCAATTATTTTTCATTGAAAATATGAAAATTCTATTGAAATGGATACTGTCGTTTGGAGAAAATTACAATACTCGGGTGTATGGTGTGCAGTTCCGTCAGTTCCTCGCTGGCTGTCGGAAGAGGACGATGGGGAACACGATTCGGCAGAAGAGTGCAGCGGAATGCAAGAACCACCCGCAACGCCGGTCGCCCGCGACGAGCTAGCTTTAAGGCGTCACAGATTCTTTTCCGATTTGTTGCACGCCTCGCAAAACGCGACGGAGCACAGAGTGAGGTTTGACCCACTAGGACCGATGGTGCACGCTGGTTAGGGCTCACCTTAAATCCATTTCTTACTTTGTATGATTTTTATTGAATTTTCGTGTCTTCTGTTCTTGAATGTATTAGGCACAACCGAAATATTATTGTTTTCATTTACCAATATTGCGTGTATACAATATACAGTGCGATGCTGTCCACATGCGATATGCGCACTGCCTTTACATTGCGTGTTGAGTAAGGCTTAGGACGCGTACGCAACGCGTGGCATTGACCGGCGGTCCGTGTTATTATGGTGGAACAAAATTGCTATAGAATTGTTTACACTGTGTTAATAAGGCTTTTAATCGAAACATAATGCAGTGAAAGCTTAACACAAAATGATACGAAGGATTATAAGCGTGTACATCGTTATTTTATAGAGGCGAGGTACTAGCTTGAAATACGACGATCATAAATATACATTTTACAGTCCACAGTGTTACTGTAAACTTTGATATATAGGGTATACTTGTTGGTACAGTGTACATAAGAGCGAAAGCCACATCGTATTATGTATAGCGAGGATCATTCTTCATATGTGAGTTATTTGTTTTCAAGTTACTGGCGGAAGCACTCGGACGATGTCAAAACTTTTTCAGGTTTCATATATTGTTTCGACCTTAGAGTCGTTCTATTTTTACTTTTCGACCCATTTACCTTTCAGCCGGTCGTATTATTTAAAGAACTTTCTCTGACGAGAAAAGAAAGTTTCCTGTTCATTGAAAATAGCCATGAAAAAAAGATACACGATGATTTTTCTTTATTCCCTCGGTTTTCTTTAACGGGATTTTCTTTTTTTTTCAGGACCGATGTAAAATCTCTATTTTATGAATATTTTGTTGTATACAGTTTTAATATTGGGCACTATATTTACATATCATGTATAAATATAATTGTTTCTTTTCTCCAATTTAGTACCGTTGAGTGAACGCGTGAAATCCACGATACGAAATAGTGTCTACCCACGCAGGGGTTTATAACACTCGCGGTCGCGATTCAGTTTTCGCAGTTTTCCTAAGAATAGGCCGGCATGTACGCGCGTTGAATATCATCAGAATCGTAGATTAGTTCTTCACCAGTCTCTGAAAAGGCAAGATCCCCACGTAGTGAAAACATATCTTACCGTAAAAATAATTTTCGGTGAAGTAAGTAAACAATTGCGAGAAGTACGATTTTAAAATTAGCGTTATTGTAACGCTCGTATTGAAATAGGGGGGTAATTAATGCATTTATTTATTATCTTAAATGCAACTGCTCATCGTGAGAATCTGAACACCAACGGAAAATTAGTTGGAGATGCGTTACTTCATTAAAAAAAATTTGTTCAGTACATCTAACATTTCAAAGAAAATAGAAATTTATTTTTATTACATATGCTTGCAACATAATGATCTAGTGGCTGTGGATGTTGACATAACTATTTATACACTCATTCTATATTTAATGTACTTGACATAAATGCAAACTTTCTGGAATATTTCCTTTATAATTAGTTAAAATCGCACACAGTAATTATTACTGAAGTTTCACAAAATGATTCAAAGTACTATCTGAAAGCTGGTTGTATTATAATACATCAATAGTGTATTACACTACAAAATTTTATAAGCTCCAGAATCAGTTTTTTTTTGCATGTATTTTTTATCACTTTGCAAAAATAGAAACTAAAGTTTAATATATTATTATTTGTTTAATAATCTTTATGATTTTATTATATTCCCAATAAATTTGAGGTATAGATTCAATAAATTTGTATTGTATTTGAAGGCTGTGACGGCAGTGACAGGGAGGATCATTTAGAAGAGCTAGTAAATCGATTGGAAAACGTTACTGAACGATTAGAGAAAGTTCAAGCCTTTTCTGTAACTGAAACTCAGGATACTGCTGTTCAAACAAATACACCATCACCAAGGAGGGCTCGGCCAGTTGAGAACGGAACATCAGTACAGTCTGCCTCACCTATTCAGTCACAGCACAAATCAGCATCAAATAAAATTGTCACCATGTCAGTCGCAGGCTATGAAGATGTTTTAGCCGGACCTGTTAGAGAATACTTGCAGTTGAGTGGGAAAATTGGTGGTGATGTAGCCACGCATAGTAAGCTTGTAGAAAAGGCATTTCAGTAAGTATTTTATTGTAAGGCTACTGGAAGTATTGAACACATTTATATAAGATAGTAAACATTCCTGTTTTTTTCTAGAATTCAGCTTGAATTTATTCGAACTGCAGCAAATCGACCAGCTCCAGCAAATCCATCAGAAGAGGTTGGTCTCCTTGCACCTACCTCTACGCAAATTCAGCAGATTCAGGAATTTCGTGAGAAAAACAGAGGATCTCAGTTTTTCAATCATCTGTCAGCAATTAGTGAAAGTATTCCAGCTCTAGGATGGGTCGCCGTAAGGCCTACACCAGCACCCTATGTAAAGGAAATGAACGATGCTGGACAATTTTATACTAATCGTGTCTTAAAGGACTGGAAAGAAAAGTAAGCCTGTTTTACAACTAAAACAGTGTATTAAATGTTTCCTCACAATTACGTGGGTCATTTGAAAAGTTTTCGGAGTGGAGTGGAAGGACAATTTATATTGTATTTAAGAGATTTCTAATTTTTACTATAATCTCGTTTAACATCAATGCACTTGGACCAACAACATTGCAGTTTTATAGATCAACGTTTTAAACTCTCTTGAGAAACTTGAATTCGAATTCGCTTCTGATCAATTGTTAGGAGTACTTTCCAAATGATCCATGTATTTTCGTAACGTTGTTTCAAGTTCATTTATCCACACGTTTTCCTTCGCAGAGATAAAATCCATGCTGAATGGTGCAAAGCTTGGGTGCAAACGCTAACTGATCTTCAGCAATATGTACGTCAACATCACACAACAGGATTGGTGTGGGCAAAAACTGGCTCTGCCCCGGCGGCGGGCATACCACCACCTCCACCACCGTGCATGCCTATTGGAGATGTGGCGCCAGTCAGTATTGCCGATGACAGAAGCGCCCTTTTCGCTGAAATTAATCAAGGAGAAGGAATTACAAAGAGTAAATACAGCTTACATGTTGCATATTACTATGTAAATTATTTAAAATAATTAACGAACTGAAGTTTTTTCGAACAGACTTAAAGAAAGTCACTTCCGAAATGCAAACACATAAAAACCCGTCGTTGAGGACTGGTCCAGCACCGTTTAAAGCGCCAGTAGTTGGCAATAATGCTGCTGTACCACCGATGAAAATAGTGCCACCTGCGAATGCACCGATTGAAAAACCACCAGTATTTACCAAAGATGGAAAGAAATGGCTTGTGGTAAGTACTGCTTGGCTTGTATAACAATTACCGTTTTATTCTATAGTTTCTCCTAGTTTGGAAGTATATGTAATTCGTTATTGTAGGAATACCATAAAGGAAATAAAGATCTGCGCATTGAAAATGTAGAGATGAATAATGTCGTCTACATGTTTCGGTGTCAAGATAGTACCTTAGTTGTTAAAGGCAAAGTGAACTCCGTCGTAATGGATTCGTGCCGTAAATCATCCGTTGTTTTCGACTCCCTTGTGTCCAGCATTGAATTTGTCAACTGCCAGAGCGTCCAAATGCAGGTATGCTTTTTAATATTATCATTAAACTGCAGATGTTTATGCAAATATCGATCTTTATGGATTTAAAAACCGTACTAAAGTTTATTAAACGTTTTTTAATATACTAAATTTTCTACCATCGCACATGCTATAAACGCATAAAATCCGTAGCCTAATCATTACATAGACAAAAGTCGATTCTTATTATCGTTGCTAAAAGTATAAAAAATATATTTATTTCCAAATGCGTTCGTATATGTACAACGTAATTAAATGGAGTACCCATATTGTATTAGAAAATAAAAGCGCAGTTATTATAAAAATATGTTTGTGACCATTAATTATCAATTTAAAAATTGCAGTTATTAAGTAATATCCGCAAACGAATGTCACTTGGAGTTTTTGCGTTCTGATACAAGCCTCTTACAGACATTTTGTAATTCTTGTAGATGTGCCAAGTTCGGTTCTTGATGAAGAATTTCGAGTAATGCTACATATTCGTCGTTGTTCAACTCTTTAGGCGTTCCGCATATTTGAAACTTACTTAATACACTTTCGGATGTTCGGGAAACATTTTCTAAGTCCGTAATGGACGTACTTGTGTCGATAACCGACGGTTTAGCAGTAACGTCAATTTCTCTTTGTTCCACGGAAAGAAAACACATATGTTTCAATTTCTCGGTGGATAAACTATTCGTTAATGATTCACTGTTTGCTTTCGAAGCAGTTAAATCAGCGGATATATTTTGATTTAATTCGTTACCATTTATGACAGAGGAAACGATGGTAACAATTTTATGCATTGCACTTTGTTTCTTTTCGATCGAGTTTCCTCTAAAAAGCTCTTCGTTTCTCTTATTAGATTCGTTTTCTGTAGCCACGTTTAGGGCGTTCGTCCCTCTGTTTTGGATATATTCCAAGAATTTGTCAGGATCTACTATCTTTGTTGTATTATGATCATATTTCGTGAATATGTTGACATAAATTACCATTTGTTCTTGTGCAGCGATAATACTGTCGGTATCATTAATTATATTTTCTACGGTGCATGATGATTTCGCGTCATTAGTAGTTTGGACAGAACTGTTCGTTTGTTTCATGCATTGATCATTACATTCCGATTTGCCTTCCATTTTTATACTTTCTTCTGTTGCGTAATAACTTTTATTAGATAAATTGTCCCTCCAGAACATAGTCATGGTCAGTGGTCCTCTCATTGGACTTCTAGATCTTCCCTCGTGTTCTGTTTTTCTAGCTGCTTCTAATCTCCTTTTCAGAACTGGTATGCAAGACCTTGAAGAGGTCTTTGGTGTTGGTGTTAATGATTTTGCAGGTCTTTTTGATTTTGTTGTAGTGCCAAACGATTGAGCGCAGTTTACAGTGTCATTGGCATTACTTGGAGATTCATGTGACTGCGAAGACATGTATTTTGATGATTCATTTGATCGAAAGCTTATTTGTGACCGTGATCTTTTTTTATCCAACTTAAGGCTACTATCTGTATTACGTCTGGGTTCAACAGATAAGCCCCTGACTTTTACCTGAATTGGGGGAGTATTGTTTTCCGTTTTTATATGAACAGTATATGCTGAATCAGACTTTAAACCCTTTAAGTTTTGCGAAGCAACTGTTTTCCTTGGTGTTTCAAACTTTGAAATGTAATTATCCTGACTTCTCGACGGTATTGTTGTATTCATTCTTCTCATTGTCATATTCTCTTTTGTGTCTCTTGGAGAGAATGGACGCGAAGATACGTTTGGTAGAACTGTAGTTTGGCCTATACTTGTTATCTCTGTTTTACTCACCGACGAATTATGCTGTGCCTCATTGCAAACATTCATATTTGTTGGTGGTAGTAAAGTATGATTGCTCGCAGTATTATCCGAAGGTGAGGCATTATTATTCGACGTTTCATTTTCTTCTTTGAGTGGATCTTCTGTTTTGGTAATAGCTGGCACATGAATATTTTCTATATAATTTTTGGAAGAAAATATATTACTTCTATTTGCCTCACTATTACAATCTGGTAACTTTTGTTCAATCATTTCGTCTGTAATTTTGTAGGACTTTTGAATTTTCGCTTCTATTGTGTCGAACTTTGTACTGTCATTTGGCACGGACATAGGTAATAAATCAGCGTTTCCAGTATCTTTTGAATTTATCTCATTAGTGCGTAGTTTTTCATCACTTCCTTCTGTATTTTTGTTTGCATTACTTAATTTCGCAGCGGAACTTGAAGCTTCGTCAGTGAAGTACATGCTACTATGCGCGGAAATGATGTTAGAGTACGATTTATTAAGGCCCGCCTCGTTAATTAAGCCTTCATTACCAGGCTCTGCAAATGAATTTGCCACGACTGAATTGTTCTTTTTATCTTTGAACGTTTCATCTTCGTCACAATGAACGGCTGACCTGTATTTTTCTGTTAAAGGTGCATCGTTATTGCGCGTTGGCTCTTGTTTGCAACAACTCTCCACATTAACGTAGTTGTTCTCGTATTTTCGGAGGGTTATTGTGTTCGTTGATATTTTCTGTATATTTCTCTCGTTAACATAATCATCGCTGGAATCGTTCTTAACATTTGACCAGTTCAAATGTAATTCTTCTTCGTCTGTTGATTTATTAATAAGCACTGTCATAGACGACGGTTCTGGAATGTTGGAATCGTTTGACTGATTTATACTGGATGAATCCTGCATCAAGTTCGTTTCAATTGAATTTTCCTTACTTTCAGACGTTGATAATTCATACAATGCATCTGCGTTATTTATCTCTGTGTGTAATTCTGTGGCCTTTTTAGCACTTTCTGTTTCCAGTGTTTGCTGTATTAGAGAACACGCACCAGGATGCCTCTTTAAACTGAGATTCGGAGTGAATATTAAAATTTCATTATCGTGAATATATTTCTCGTCATCTGATATATTTGGTTCTGTATTTAAAAAGTCATCTACATCTTTGATACAGACCAGAAAATTACAACCTTCATTCTTATTTAAATGTGAATTGTGTTCATCTAAAAGGGATTCATTTAAATCTTGGGAAAATAACTCTACACTATTATCGTATCGATTTACAAGCTCACCCATGTTGTTCATACTCAGAAAATGTGATTCAGGTTTCTCCCTTTCATTTATATTCTGGAAGCAATTTGTAAATTTCGTTTCCTTAAGTCTCTCATCAAAGCTATTCGAATTATGTTTTAAGTGCCTCGTATGTAAGTTATTTGATACCATTTCTGTAGGCTCAATTTCTTCCAAGTGATTAGTTTCCGATAGAGATAATTGATTAATATTCGTTTCGATGTTTTCTTGTATTATGTTACTGAGACTGAAATACTCGGAACTTGAAGCAAGATTTTGATTGGAATCACAACATTTTCTACCATTGTTCTGATCCGTAATTATATTTTGATGCATACAGTTGGTATATTTATTACTCAACGTCGAAGAATGCTGTAATTGTTTACTCTGTTTCATATTGAAAAACATGTATGTACGACTACTTCTTTCGGTGGAACTGCTAACAGACTGTTCCTCTGATATGATATCCAAAAATTTCGACTTAATATTATTGTTAATGTACGAACATTTGTTATATTCTGACATGGATTCGTTGTTCATATGTTCACTCTTCTCGTCTATGTAACATATCTTCTCAAGTCCTACACGTGTCAGTAGTGCTTTTCTGAATTCTAATGCTTCTTGAAGCAACAGTGCTGTGGATTTGTCATCTGACTCACTGTCTTTGGATATTTCTGTACGACTCGAGGTTGGCGATGTTATCATCAAATCTTCATCAGTTTCCATTGGTACAGTGTGTCTGTCTGAAAAGTTAAACGGTTTTGTTTGATTGTTTTCAATGTATACATCTCGTAATGTGTAATTATCTGTCGGATCCCTGTTGCTACTCTTGTCTTCGAAGAAGTCAGATGAAATGGTGTAATATACTCTCTCTGGAATTTCATTGTATCTAATGGAAGAGTATCCCTTCTCCCTAACTATGTTTGATTTCTGGTTATTCAAAGTATACACTTGATCCTCCGATTGCTTTGGGAGTGAACAATATAGATTGTTTAGATTATTTGAATAATATGTACTGAGCACGTGAGAGTAATTCTGAACAGACACATCAGAACTCCTGCCTGTTTCGTCGCTGTCATATTGTTCAGAACTGATGTAGACTGTTCGATGTATGTCATTGAACTGTCTCCTAGCCTCTGTGTCGAAGCTTACTCTACTTTTTTTCTTTCCATTCCAGCTTTCCAGTCCATCAGCTTCTGTTGCAACTGAGACAATCTTGTCCATGACATTTTGGCAAACGTTATTCATCTTGTTGCTGTTTTCTTGTTGTTCACCCAGTATTCTTGCTTCAGAACTTTGCACCTCATATGTACGTAAAACATTGTGTAAACTTTCCAGCTTCTTCCTCACCTGGTACAAAGTTTCCTGAGATGTTTCTATGACATTCTGCTGTTTACATGGCTGCGGGATCAACATATTTGAGGACTGTTGGGGAAACATTTCGCTGCAGAAGGTTATGTTCATTTGTGAAGGTATCAAACACGTGTCTGTTAATTTCATAACTGGACAAACTGCATTCGATAGATCCAAACAGTTTTCCTTATTTTGCTGCCACGAATCTACTTTCACATCGGTTTTCTGTTTCGGTGTTGCTTTCACTGTGTCCGGTTGGTTCTTCTTCAGTTTCTCTTTCACACGAACTGTATCCTCTTGTTGGATGTACCTTTGTTGCTGCAATATAATTGAATGTACTCGGTTTGTTTAAAGAGTGAAGGTTTCGTTAAATGCTTGTCAAAATTAATTCTAACTGTGAGCACATCCATTCTGGAGTCTGTTTAAGATATGCTTACGTACTGTAGGACTCATGTGAAATATTAATAAATTCACAAAAACTTCAAAATGTCCACTTTTGTTAGCTAACTCATTGCAATGCTGGTGCATTGTAATACAAAACGGGAGACAGTTGTTCAATTAGTTATTACACGACAGTTGGTCAGGTCATTGTAACCAAACGAAAGACGAGAGACGAGCATTTAACGGGTCCGTTAACATATATCACCCACATTTACTCTTGCATTTGACCAGCAATTTTTCACGGAGGATTCGTCACTGATTTCCATGGAACTACAGACCAATCCGAGATTCTTATTACTGCTGTGTAACTCCTGTAAGAATTGTTTGCATTCGTCCATGGTTCTCGTAAACTTCCCGCAAGATCCAGGCACCCCCTCGGTTTTACGAAGCCTCGAATTATGTTTTAATCGGCTCGTCGATTTACTGTTGCACTTTCGCGGCAATAGCGGGATCATTGAAGTTGCTTCCCTCCTCTGCACCTCGAAGTTCTCGCTTTTCGACACTTTGTGTCGCCTTCGACAGGTCGCTTTTTTACACACGGAATTTATCCTGTAAACACAACCACCTTAAAGTACCGATTACATTTATAGTAATCGTCTTTTCTGGTGGGTACACCAGTGATTTTTATACTGCGCGTAGTTCGTAATTGCTATGCGAGTATCCAAGTGCTCCCTGGTCTAGGTTAGGTCATGTTCTCGATACAATTTCTGGTTAACATTAACTGGAAGCGATAGTTGTTTAACAAGGTGAAAAACAACGAATTCGTACAGAGTCAAAGAATTGAAGGTGATTGGGGCGTGATCGGTATGGAAATAATGGCTGCGAGCGGTATGGAAGTCATTACTGGAATCATACTTTAGAGGTCTGTCGCTGTCGCTTTTCGATGACATGCTGCTATATTCTAGGGGCAAAGAGTCACGTTTGTGGTGAGGACGGATGGAATTCTTCTTGGCGTCGAATAACTCCGTTAGACGATGCTTGGAGGGATAGTAATTGCTTTTCGAAAACGAAATGAACGACTCCTCTCTTCTGGGACTGGAAAAATGACTACGATTTACATATTGAACATATAGGATGTTTGAAAGTTCACATGTGGCTACCACCCCATTTATATTCTAGCATTACAGGTGTGTTTATCGAACTTGAGGGTTCTGGAAGGAGCTAAGACTCTTTAGTGATTGAAGAAAAGAAGCTTGGATGATTCCAATCGCGCCAAATATTCTCGACCTAACCTATTTGCGCATGCGTGACAGTAATAATCCTGAAGTAGGAGATGAAATTAGGGTTTCTAAGTAGTCAGACAGTAGTAATCCAGGAGCAGGAAATGACGTAGGTCTCATAGCAGTCCAAGCGAAAGTTTCACGTGATTGCATACGTACACGTAAATTGTAAATATAAATAAACTTGTATATATATATATATATATATATATATACTTCCGTTCATTTTCTAGACTAGTTAGGCCGAGAATTTATGGTGCTACCTAATAATGGAATGACCAAAACATACCTCAGTAATACGCGTTTTATCCACTCGGTCCTGTCGTTGGCACTCGACAGAGTTAATCGGAGATTCCGTAGGCGTTTCTTGAAGCTAGACTTCTGGACCTGGTGAGGCATAGGCCACGAGCCGTACTGCATTTTGTACGTTAGTATGTTGACTCTCAGTTCAAGGTCCTCGACCTTGTATCCGACTCGGTTTAGGATCTCCTTGTCGTTCACGACGTTCTTTAGGCGCTTCGCTTTGGAGTGTATTACGCGGACCAATAGGGTGCATACGAGGAACGTGCACAGGACCTTTGAACACGATGAAAAATTATTGATAAATCGCCCTAATACCAGAAATCCTTTTTTTTCTTAATTTTTCACACTTAGGTGGAAGTGATCGAATCAGTTTCGAGAAGGACGTTCATTTCCAATTGGACATTTGTTTCAATGTAAAAGTATGATTCCTTGCACCTGCAAGACTATCCTTTCGGACAGACAGTCCAGGACGTCGGTCACAATCTCGTTCCATACGTAATTCGCGACAGCTTTTGGGCACTCCTTCCAATCGACTTCGCAGACCATTTGCACAGGTTCAAGGTTGCCGCCTGCACACATGCAGACATGTGATTCGTATTGGTTAACAGTTTTTTTATGGTTTAATTCTTGTGACAGTTAGCCTGGAACGTGTAAATTGTAGATAGAACAATGGCAGGCGAACGCTTACCGAACTGCCAATGCATTCTGACTGGAGATAGGTTTGTCAGGACTGTGGGTCTTAAGAAGTCATCACTCGTGCCTACTTTATTGTTCAGGAACTGTACCGCGTGAAATCTGCAGAATCGAGAGAAACCGTGAGCTGCAATTGTTCGTCGATAGAGAACGCGAATATATGTTTATGTCGGGTACAGGATTGTTCAGAAAAGGCACATGTATTGTTCTGTACACTTTGTATCTTGTGTTTGTCATCGTCATCCGTAAAATTACACGAGTGTGATAAGTAGACTGCGAATTATATGCATACACGACTATGTGAAATACCATAAATAGTAAAGCTACCATCAAATCTAATACATTTTCTGTCTTAGCCTTGTGATAATAAAATCTTTAAAAAACGAAAGGAATTCCAATCTTTACATCTGGCTTTACAAATCACTTCGAAAAATATTATTCTGATGAATAATGATATATGATCATAGCACATCTGGTCGGTCAATTAACTTGTGTTTAAAAGAAAAGAAAGAAAGAGTTGACACTGACTTTTGACAGTGTTAAATAAGTGTTTTATTTCTAGCAGACAAACGAAAGAGTATGCTGCTTGTAATATTTGTATAATGTTCATTGAAAGTGGTTAATTATTTTCATCTTTTCTTGTTGTTTTGCTGCAGGTCCTAGGAAAGGTACCCACCATCTCCATCGACAAAACAGACGGTTGCCAGATGTATCTAAGCGCGGACTCGTTGGATGTTGAATTAATTAGCAGCAAGTCCAGCGAAATGAATGTTATGGTGCCGAAAGGGAACGGAGATTACGTACGTTTCTGCAGTTAATTATTATACAGAGTGAAACAAAAATGTTGCTGGTCCTTGAAATTGGGCATTCCCGAGGCAATTTGAAACAAGTTTTTCCTTAGCAAAAATGTTATCCGAGGCTTCGTTAACGAGATATTAACGAAAAACCCCGACCAATCAGAGCGCGAGTCTGTCGACTGAGTTCCCGCGGTAACGTTGGCTACGCGCTGCGATTGGTAGTCAAATTTGCGCTCTGATTGGTCGGGGTTTTTCGTTAATATCTCGTTAACGAAGCCTCGGATAACATTTTGCTAAAGAAAAACTTGTTCCAAATCGCCTCACGGGTGTCCCATTTCAGGGACCTGCAACATTTTTGTTACACCCTGTATACTAGTTTGTAAAACACGTCGGTATATTAATAATTTTATTTATTCTGTATATTTACAGGCGGAGTATCCCGTACCGGAGCAATTCAAGACCACGGTCAGTCCGAAAGGTCTTAGCACGATCGCGATCGACTCGCTGGGCTAAAGACACCGTCAGTGTTTAATCATTTATAGCCTAAACTAACTATTCGATTAAGAGTACGGCTTATTAGAGGTATCATCTTCAGAGGATTCATCGATTTCTTATTTATTGCTTCTTCGATTAATTTTAAGAATCATGAGAAGGACGATTAAATAGAAAAAGAATAATCTCATCCGCGCGCCTATGGATTTCCGTGTCTCGCTCTCGGGTTGGGAGGGGAGGGGCACAGAGGGGGAGAGAGAGAGAGAGTTCAGTTAGAATTTAGACAATTCGACTCAAAACAACGTTACAGTCCTATCTCGTTCGATGTATCTGTACGATTCGTGTGGATATCATCGACTCCGGTTGAAAATGAAAAAAAATATGGAAAACGGGAACGATTGCCACGGTCAAACGGTCATTATACACTCACGGTATTTGAATGAGCGGGTTATTCGATAATCTGCGACACGATATTTTGTAATATAGGATTAGTTAGATCTCTAGCGGTTGTGATTCGTTGATATAGATGAGATCGTCGTCCTCCACGGAAACAAAAAAAAAAAAGAAGAAATAATAAAACGTTCGTTCGCACACTGGTGCTGAAATACGGGGTGACTGTAGGTTGCATTATGAATATAGGTATGGACAAAAGTTTTGCTACCTTTGGACCGCACTTTTATACATTTACACCATTTTTTATCGTGATCGAACTTTTGCCCAAACCGGTCGCTAAAATGATACACAGACGACGACGACTCGCCAAGGAATTGCCACTCGAATTTTTCTTAATTGGGCGCATCAGAGCGAGTGTCGCCCGACACGCGCTCGCGCGCATCCGAGAACATAGAATTCGGAAACATTCTGGAGACATTTATACAACGTTTAGGGACGTCATATCAATAGTTGGATATTAATACCTCTAGACTTTTGCAAGCAAGGAACATTCGTTACCATCTATCATCAATTCCGTGGGAATTCTGTCACGTCACCCGGAGAGCGATTTGGTTCACGAGTCTTCCGAATTTTATAAACATTCATCACATGTAAATAGAGTGATAATTTCGTGATCAAAATATGTGCCGTATTAGTTTGCTGGTCAGGATCACTTTTTGTATTACGAATGACGTTACGAAAAATATTTATTGAATTGGTCAGATGTCGTTTTTTCGATGAAATAATTGCAAGAAATCACATAGAAAAAGGCAACAATGACCGTATTGATATTTAGATCTTTGAATGACCTTGATCAGCTAACCAACTTGTCATCCATTTAATGTTTGATTTATCCGAGAAACGTCGGATCTCTCGGCACGTCGATTGGAGATTATGCGTGTGTAAAATGATCAAAATGGTTGTGCAAAAGTCTCGATGGGGTCCAACCGTTTAAGGACGAGAGGTTACCGCGAACAATAAGGGAATATTGTTGAACTCGACATTTGAAAACATAAAAAAAAGCGTGCTGTTTGAACGTGACGTAAAATTACATTGTGATTTTTACCACTTGGTATATTGTGCTAATCGTAGGTATAATGTAATGATAGCGCTCTACTTAAAGGTGGCACGATTTAGAACGAGGAGATCGTTTTAGGATTAACAATGAATTCAACAGTTCGGTCCTGTTTTAAACGGAAATGGACGCGAGGGGAACTCTCGAACGGTCCGATTTCTTTTTCTATCGTTTCCGATGGTATTACAACGTGGTTTAATTACGGAACGACGACTATTTGACTGAGGTGTTATTTACTCCGAGGGGAATCGTACTGTATCTTAACACAGTAGACTCTAACAGCTTTCGTTTTTAATATCGATAGAGTATTATATCGAGAATAATCAATATTTATTTCTGAATATGATTTTCAGTGCTATTTCTAATTGTCCTAATAAAATGAAATAATATACCGTCTGCGATGTGCTTGTGACATTATTTTTCAATACTTTTCAGGAACGGGCCAGTGGTATAACAATACTAAATTATTCTTATTTGGAGTCCAATGTAATTACTATTTACTTCAGCAACCAGTAGTCACATATTTTTCTGTAAGGTAATAACATTATGATCGTATTTTTCTAAAAATTCTTATTTATTAGCACGTGTTTTTTTACATAATACATTAGACACGATATATACATATTACAGCTAATATTTGTTAAACTCACGAAGAGACTGAAAACGGTATACGTGGCCTTAAGATTCGTTTTGCAACGTGAAAGAACCAAAATGCCAGGCTCGTCTAAAATATAGCTACGTTATGTATCTCCGAGTCACACAAAATGGCTCAAAGATACAATTCTTCTCGATTATTCGCGTGGTCGTCGAACGAATAATACCGCGAATTAATCTAACTGTTGACAGTCGATGCTGTCACGAAAAACGCGATAATGTCAACGATCAAACGTAAAGATAATTGCGTAGGAGAGTACGAACCAGTGTTCCTAGTGTGGTTAATCGATAATAACCGAAACCTCTAATTAACACCATACACCGACACGCTCTGTACACTCTCTAACGATTTATCTTAAACTTTTGATTTCTATCTCTATATTGCACATACGTTAATCCAACGAACATTTTGCATTTCACAAGAATTGTCCGTGCGGTACCACCTTTCATCGAGCAACAAAATCGTTCATTGAATTTCACTTTTTCCATTTTCGTTGCAATTAATATTATTCTCTTTTCCTTCATTCGTACGGGCACATAAATAAGCAACGAGTCAATTCATTAAATGCATCGGAAAGTTCTGTCGCTATTTCTATTCGTTGTTTCCATAACAAACTGGGAGAGGCGTTCAGAACTTACCAAAAATATGAAAAATATTGTGGCATTGATCAGTAACCATAGTGTTCCAGATTGATATTAAATATGAGATTACAGAGAAACAAAATGAACGACAGTTATTTCTGACAGACTTAATATAAGTGGAGCAGTCTTTTCTCGTTAAAGATTGACAGGACAATTGCGCTCGTCGCTGCCGTCCGAGCACTCTAAGAAGCCATTGCACACTCGAGATTTCGGCAGACATTCACCAAGAGGACATCGATGACCTTTGCAGGACACCATCGTCGATCGAATGTCGTCCCGTGATATCGTGTGCTCGATCCAAGGAAGATAATGATGAACTTTTGTGTAGACACCTGGTCTACCTGGCCTGGCGCAGCCGTAACCGTTTGAAGTAATACCTGGTGCATAAAACGGGAAACAATTTATCAGAAAGTGATTTTGTAGAATTACTATGATAGCCACTACGATTTTCTATTAAATTTCAAACAGCTGTAAAATTAACAATTTAAAAAATTTTCAAAAATCTTTCGAGATATGTTTATATATCGCTAAAGACTACAATATATGCGAATTTGAACAAAATCCAAAATGGTGCTCCAAACTAGAATCTACTTGATCTTAATTATTCTAGTACTTAATAGACTTTTGTTTTTTGAGTACCTAGTATGTAATAATATGACACTGTAAGAGAAATTTGTTTCATTTGTACCCTTCTTTGAGATTTAGATTTTAAACGATGGATACAGCTCCAAGGTTTATTGATTGTGGAAGAAGTATTTTTTTTTTATGTCTCATGAGGACACAAGTACTCACCATGAAGAGTATATTTATTATCAGATCCCGAGCAAACCAGAGGTCCACCACTATCTCCTAAGCAGGCGTCCCTTCCACCATCCTTCAGTCCTGCACAAAGCATACCGGACGTGATCCTGTATAAAGGAAGGAAGAGAGTCTTCCTTCGACACTCCTCTGTCGAGATCACAGGAAGCTGTACCTCTTGCAAGGTGTCCGCTGTTCAGTGAAAATGGAATTATTATGTGGTGATTAACATCCTAATAATTGGTGAAATATGCATACCCTTTTAAAGAAGTGTCATTATATGTTCCAATAAGGAGATCTACTTTTTCTGTTTTGTTTCATTTTCAATTTTTTTTTGAGGTTTCAGTGTAAAAGCATGGAAGTTCACTTACGAAATATTCGTCCAATCTCAAACAGCTGTCCCCATCCAGTCACTGTGCACATGGTACCACTTTTTGGCTCTGCTTCAGGAAGACATATTGGTCTAACGTAGTCGCTGAAGATGACAGGTTTCTCGAGCCTCAGCATTGCTATGTCGTTTATAAATCCATTATCAATGTACTCAGGATACAAGGATATGTAGTCCAACCTGAGGACTTGCTCGTATGGGCTGGGGAAGCTTCCTCTGCGGGTTGCTCCAATTCTTGCTACCCAGTATTCATCTTGAGCACTACAAAAGATATTTTCCACTTCTACTACTCAAGTTTTTCACAGTTTCTATAAAGTGATATCAGTGTGGTTTTGATTGCATTGCTTGTTCTCCATTAATATTATAAATCAGTATTAGACAAACTGAGGTGCAACAAGTTCTGAACACTCTTGAAAAGCAAGCATACTCATAATTATTATTGATACTTTAACTTTTGGGAATAATTCGTTGAATACGAAATTAATCTGTTGAAGTACATACAGTAGCTGTAGTCTCTGTACTGAATTATTTTTTATTAAGTAATAGTCTTTACTAGAAAATGAAGCAGCCATTCAGCAAATCAAATAACGAGTTTAATTTACTGTTTCCAAGTTTATGAATGCATTTAAAGAGGTTCATTGTATGTACTTGAAATTAATTGTCTATCTTAACTGCTTTTAAACAATTTTCAGTATACTTTATCATCGAAACAAGAGGTTGATGTTTCGTGGAAAATTAAACTGCATCCATTCCAAGTAATAGTTCTCGTTGATAATATTTATACATATATACAGACTCCTCGATTATCTTTTGGCTTGTTCTACACGATTATTGTCCAGGCGTTATTCCCACCACTGGTGGGGGTGGGGGGAGGTCGTAGAACCTGTCAAGCACATACTGTGTTTCTTCTTTTTTGTTGACGAGGTTCGGGCTTCGGGCAAAAAATGAATTTACGAGGGCTTGAAGCATTTCTCCCTATAAGATTATTGTCCCGGCGCGGACCCGAGTTCGGGACAATAATCGAGAGTCTGTAGTCAAAAGTATCAGCCAGCGAAGTAGTATATCGTTTCATATATACCAAAAATAAGAATTTATCAAGTTTATTTTTCTAATAACTAGTTCACTACTTACTGATAAAAGCAATGCGCCGCGGACAAGATCCATCTGTCGTTGATAAGAGCACCGCCACATTGGTAATCACCCTCTTTGTAAAGAGCCACTTGCCATGGCCAGCTTCCGGCCGAGGAGCTACCACCTCCGACTATTCTGGAACGTCGAGAAACATTCGATCTGCTTCAATGCGTACGTCTTATGCATGTACATCTCCAAACCCAGATAGCACATGACGTCTTGAAGCCGCCCATTTTACGGCTATTTTAAGTCTAACAATAAGGCGTCTTTAAGCCGCCTTCAAGGCGACGTGTGGTATCTGGGAATTTAATTTTTTCATTGTCGTTCTTTGTTTATCACGGTATTTCGAAAAGACTATTTTTTTTATGAAATGCCCAAAACCATCCTGGAAGCATCATCGGGCACCACAAAGCAGAAATAGCAGAAACAATTGTTCACCGCAGCCAAGGATAGTTGCATTGCCTGTTTTGGCCTAGCGTTACACGTTATGAGATGAAGCTGTACGTGAGTTTATTTATAATAATAATAATACTAATGTAAACTTATTCACGGAAAGTTCCTTCCCAGATAACACATGACGCCTTGAAGACGTCCATTTTACGGCTGTTTTAGGTCTGAGGTGCCTTTAAACCGTCTTCAAGGTGTCATGTGCTATCTGGGATGAGACTATAAAGGTAAATTACAGAATTATGGGATTTAGTAAATTAATTTTTTAATTTGTTTCATAATGGTATTTAGTACAATTGAGGCGAACAAGCAAGCAGCACTCCCGTTTTTCTCCTGAGAATCGCCTGAATATTAATTGACGGTAAATGTAACCGACCCACTTGGCTATTTTCGGGAATTTTTTTTACATAGTCTTCAATATAACTTTGCGTTGCGAAAGAAATTGTTCTTTCAATTGAAATTGAAATTCAAATGCTTCCGAACTTACGACCGTCACAATTCGATAATTATGGTCCTCGTGTAAGTCCATTTATGGCCCACGAAAAAATTGATTTTTTTTAGACGATTCTCATATAAACTGTTGCATAACAATTTAAATTCTTAACGAAATCGACAAAACTTGTTTATCGATATTTTTCGAGCGATCACGTACAAATCGACCAATATCTTTTCACGAAAGAAAAAATGAAGTTGCACTACTGTCAAATTAAACGGCTGATGTTGTTATTATTGGAACGTTGGTGGGGGCATTATCCCCGAGCGCACTTTGTACACAAATAGTTTTATAAATGTTCCTCGGCCGGTATATAATTATGAAAAACTGGTTCAGTGAGTATACCTGGCCTGCGATGGAGCCTGCGTTCTTATGCCGCACTCAAGGTTCTTGCACTTGACCCTGAGAACCTCGCCGCTCGGGCACATGGACGGCTTGAAAGTCAGGATCGTCTTGTCCAGGGGTTTCTCGTTGTACGACAGAGTGTAATAGGAACGGCTCGACACTGGATATTCGTCCAACACCTTCTCGACGGTCTCGTAATCTCTGTGAAATATTTCATGCATCAATAACAAATACCAAGACTTGAAACGATTCCGAAAAATAACCGTTTCAAACTGTTATTATAAAGATTTCGATCGAAACGGTTACAAAGAACCTTTATTCTGAATAATTGGGTAAATATTTACAATAACGGAGCCACCTCTGATTTCCATGAATTTTCAATATGTTGTCCAGGTAGTGTTGTGAACGTATTAGTCGAGGGTCATTGTTTATTGAAAAGTTATTATTGAAAAAAATTTCGTATCGTACTTGAGTAGTATTGATAAGTAAAATGACCGATGACCTTGACCTTGATATCCTAGATAGCACATGACGCCTTGAAGACGTCCATTTTACGGATATTTTAGGTCTGAGGCGTCATTAAGTCGTCTTTGAGGTGTCATGTGCTATTTGGGATATGTTGTCAAAGTCACCTTTTTTAGTGACCTTCAAAAAGTTTTAGTTATCAATTAAGAGAACAATGATACCTTTTTCTTAAACTGTCTCTAACCAATCTCGTAAGTGAAAGCTATTTTTGTGGAAAATTTAATGAAAATTAATGAACCAAAGTGTTCGACGATGGCATAGGTACTTTTCATTCAAGATGCAAGAATCCGGTGAAAACAAAATCGCACATAAACTTTTAAGCTGTCATTATGCAGGGGAGATTTCAGTTTTTAAACGCATGGTGATTTGAATCGCAAAAAAGCTTTTTCAAACTCCATAGACATTGAATTTACATTCATGTAAAATTTTCGACAAAAAAATCATTTTGACTTTCCTAACCTCGTTTCCTAGTGTAAAAGTATCTTCGAGGGAAATCTAAGTGATACATTTAGATAGAATTTATGCTTTGCCTTTCAAAACGACCCCAGGCGGATTACTGTACAATTTTTCTGCACGAAGTTATACATGGTTCAAAGATCGACAACTTCTCGTCGAAGACGTCGAGTGTGTAAATACAAAAAGTTGAATTTTTGTTTACTTACTGGTACGTTTTTCTTCCTAGATCTTCGATGCTCCAGCTCGCCTGTCTTCCTTGAAAAAGACCGTCCATCCCGGTCAGACACAATTTTCCCCATTTCCCGTTTTTCCGAATATTTATGTACCCCTTCTCGTTATAATTGTTGATCTCTTTTCGAAAATTGATCGTGGACGACGAGCCATTCTTCTCCCCGGCCACGTGGATCGAATTCCCGTGAGTCAATGTATCTTTTCCGTTCGACGATATTTCTCTTCCGGAGACGAAAACAGTACTGTTAGAATTATCAGTAAGGGTATCTTCTTTATTCACTGATTCGTTCCTAGAATTTTTAAATTTCTCCAGTTGAGCGTCATTTTTTAATGTGGTTAGAGTAGTCGATTCCAAGATGGCGGACTCGACCGCTTCTTGGTCGAAGAACGCGTCTTTGTTGGTGCTGGATTCGGTTTCCGGAAAATCTTGAGGCAATAAATACGCGTTTTTCGTTACAGGTACTGATAAATTATTTTCGGTTGTATCTGACGTGTCTTCTCGATTGTAATTCAATAACGCATCGTCCTCTATTAAAGCTGCACATTTTTTCTCGTCCTCTCCTTCGGGACAATCGGTGAAGCCGTTGCAGACTTTGTCCTGGTCCACGCAGGTTCGACTGTTACCGCATACGAATTGACCCTCTTTGCACCAATCTAACCAAAAGTCCGCAAAATATTCGTCAATTAAAAGAAAACGCTTAGAAATAGATAATATTGTAATATTAATGTGAAAATAATTATTACTATTATATTATAATAATCATATTAATAATATAATGATAATCATATAATAATTGTGATTTTATTATATCTTAGAATTATTGTTAGTTATAATTAGAATTTTATCTGAACAATCTGAAACGATATTTTTTTGAGATATTTTTAGACATTTCTAAACCTACTACTAGATTATGTCATACATAAGTAGTACTTTCTTCTAAGTAAGGTCTGCTCTATCGCATACTACGGTTAGATTTTCTTCTAGACCCCTAATTTTTGAAATAAATTGAACATTATCAGCACAAATTTGTGCGTTTCCGGTGTTCTTTTCACGTTGACCATTATTTAAATCGTATTTATATGTCTATAATATAATAATAATTTACATAATTTTGTTCGAAACGGTTCAGAGAATTATTTCGTGTCAAAAGCAACTGAATAACTATTGCTGTAATAACACAATACACCTCCAAAGTTGAAAATCTGCAGTTTAAAAAAAAATGAATTTTTTTGAAACTGTACGTGCTGGGAAAAAACCGTTTGCAGATTCGTATTCAGTATATAAAGATCTACCATAAACGCGTATTAACGGTTGTGAGGCATTTTACGTGTTGAACAGTGTACATATTTAGATCCCAGCAGTGCATGACCCACCTGCTGTGTCATCGTGACTCCGGTGCTGACTTATCGGTCTCGAAAGTGTCGATACAAAGTAAAGAAAAAAAGAAATAAATTCTCAAAATTACCACAGTCAGCCTCGTCGGAATAGTCCCAGCAATCCGCGATCCCGTCGCAGATCTTCTGATGCAGGAGTTGCGCTTTCAGAAAGTCCGCGCACGTACAGTTCGCCTCGTCTTCTGAATTCGTACATTCACCCAACATATTGCATCTGCCGCTCGCAGGTAGACATTTACCGTCTCTGCATAGGAAACCGTTACAATCGTCTGCGGAAATGAAATTGCATTGGTCTGAAAACCGTCGATCGACATCATACGAAAATAATTATATTAAAAGAAAAAACTATTTGCGATTCTACAGTTTATTCTTTTATCTGTTGGTCCCCTGCTTTCACATTAAGACAATAAAATGCCATATAAAATTGTCCAAGGCATAAAGTATTTAAAATAATCAGCAGACGTATTTAAAAAGACGAAAAAAATCACTATAACGAAGATTCTTTCGCGGTAGACATGCCCAGATAACCATTTGCGTGCAGATTGGCAGCAGATATTGACAAAATCTGTCTACAAATTCATAGTTATCTGTTTCCGCACTTGACTTGGGTTTTGTAGGCAGAGTCTGCTGACAATATCGTGAAATAGATTGTGACAGATTGGCAGCAGATTGGCGGAAGATCCTGCAACGTAACCTAGGTTAACTAACCTAAGTCAATCTATAACCTAGGTTACGTTGCATGATTTGCCGCCAATCTGCGCGCAAATTGTTTATAGCAGATCCTGCATGAAATCTGTTGGCATTCTGGTTACAAAAGTTTATAACAGGCATTGGACAAAATCTGGCTGTGCAGGTTTGGCCGACTCGGTGTACAATCAATAGAAAACTATTCGTTCAGTGAATATTAGATGCGCAAATAGGTAATCCACCACATTCTTTTTTAATCCTTCAGTTCCCATAGGCACCCAAAGTTCTTTCATTTTGCCTGTGACATAAAGAAATTGGAAAGCTTACAGGATCTAATACACCTTAACCAGCAATTTGGTATCTACATTTCAATATTTTAGTTCGTAAAACAGTATTAAATTTAATGAAAAAATATTGAATTTGATTGGCAAAAAAAACAACCAAAACTGATCGGCACAGTCAATAAGAAAGCGAAATACGACTGATAGAGGAGACGAATATCAATGACGAATTAACTCGTCATCCGTAATTATCACGTTACATATAATACCACTTTTTGCATTTGCAATAGTATCGCTTAAAAAATGAATATGTAAGCGAAAAATGATCGACAGATGGGGACGAATACGAATGACGAGTTAATTCGTTATCCCCAATTAACAAGTTATAGATAACTACTTTTTTTGTGCTTGCAATCCTATCACTTAAAAAATGAATACAAAAATGATACCCGGATTGTTAAAAAATGAAACTTTTTGCCAGACAATTACCAGCCTCTCTGCTTTTCTCCGTGGTAGAGATCATCTTATCAGCCCGATCCTCCATCTTGTTCAATATCTTCGTGAATATCTCGACACCGTCGCGAGTCATTGTGAATCCAGCGCTGGAGTTCATCAGCATTTCGCTACCAGTTGCTATATCCGCGATCTCCTTCAGTTTATCAAAATTCAACGGTCTGGCCTGTGACGTCGCGTCCAACTTTAGATTCACGGCAGGCTTCGAGTTGTTCTTGTTGCTCTTCACCGGTTTATCATCGGTCCCGATCTCCGCGAGTTGCTTCAGCTTCTCCAAAAGGTATTGACTCTCCTCGATCGCCGAAATCTTCCTGTCCGATGTCTGCACACTCGAGGACTCAGAGGACTTCATCCCTTTGCTAGAGTCTCGGCTCACTTCTGGTCGATGATCCCTGAACGATCGATCCTCCTCTTGGCTGTCCGCAGAAAAGTCCTGCGGTATCGAGATCGGCGGCGTCGACGTCTCCTCGTCTTGATGGCCCGAGTGTATCACCGGAATCGACGTGGAATTCGTGATCATTAGCCTCAGAATGACAGGATCGTCGCCAAGATTCGAGGACACTTTGGTGCTGATCGACGTAACCACCTCTACTATCTGCTCGATCTTTGGGTGTCCTCTATGCGACTCATCAGACTGATCCAACTGACTGGAATGACGTTTCGTGGTGTTCCTGTCGCGACTCTGCACTCCGAACAACTGTTCCAGAAGAATCGCATCCTCCGAAGAGTCTCGACTCGACGGTTTCTCGACGATCTTTGGTAGTTTCTCTTTGTCCAGCTTGGGTCTTGGTCTGATGGGTCTACCAACGCCAGTGTGGCTCTTAGCTGGCGCTAGGGTGACCAGGTTCTCGACCACATAGGCCTTTAGGGTATCGTTGTAGACCTTTTTCCTAGTTTCTATAAAACTGGACGGTTTGCTTAAAGTCCCATTCGGGATCCAGTCTGATGCTTCCTCCGTATTTTCAGATAGTGTGTCTTTTGGCCCGTTGGTATCCCCTATATCCCCAGGAGTGTGTTGCAAAGTGTCGATCTCGATGAATGTGGAGTTCCTCAATGTCCCAGGTGTCAGTCTTCCAGGCGGTATCTTTGCATCTTCGTTCTTCAGAATTAACCTGTCTACGTTATTGTTAGCTGGCTGGACAATCTCCGAGTAGACTTCGGTTGTTCCCAGCTTCAAGAACTTGCCGTCGTCTATCAGACCTTGGGTACTCGGCTCCGTTGATCTGACACCGTCGGACAGCTCGACCTTCGCGTTCTTCATTGGAATATTGATCCTCGATGTGTCCATGAAAGTTTCCATTTCAACGATCTGCCCCATTTTCGGTAGCAATATCGTTTGATCATCTACCGTTGCATTCATCTTCGAACTACCTTCTTGCCTCTTCGCGTCCACAGTCAATCGATCATTTTCGTTATTGAATATCCTATCTGTAACAGTATTTACACCTTGTCTATTTTTATCATTTTCAACATAGCTCACCACAGACGAGATCTTGTCCACAGGTATCGTGTGCCTGAAGGGTTTCAGGGTTCCAGAAATCTCAACCAGACTCGGTTTCAACCCTGCCCCATTAAGTTCTGGCGTCTTGTAGCTGGTGTACACAGGCTCTTGGCCATTCTTATCGACCTTTCTATCCTGCAAAGCACCATTATGCGCAGTGATAGTTTGAATATCCGAGTATCTGTGCCTAGGTTCCAATTCAACGTCTGTGTCAGGCACAGGTACAGCTACCCCAACTCTGGACGCTATTGTGGTCGTCTCCACATTAGCTTGAACCGGTCTACGTGATTTTGGGGTGCTGGTACCTATCGTCGTCAAGAGACCAGTCGAATTCTGATCTTGTCTTCCATTTTCTACGATCGAATCAGGAGTTCTAGCTACCTCCTCTGCATGATCACCATCTTTGATCCCTCCTTCGTTTATCGTGTAAGAGACCGACGTTCCAGAGACTCTCCATCCAGTTTCATTCTCGCTGGTCGATCGATACGGTTTCGTGAACGAGCTTTCCGCTCTTTCTGGAGACGTTCGAAGCTTTATATTGTAAGTTTCAGACGGTAGCTGCCCAGAGACCTCTATCTCTGGCCTGTCCTCTGTGACCACAGATGGCGCTGTGAAGATCTGCCCGTCCTCCATCAGTCCAGGGATTTTGTTCTTGAATTTCCCGTTCACCCTGAAGTTCACCATCTCCTGGGGCACGATACGATCGTGGGGAAAATCCGTGTCCTCTATGTCGAAGCCACTCATCCCTGGAACGTCCACGTAAGGGTTCATCGCCTCTGGTGATGGTGTCGTGGACGTTTCAGGCGTATCGCTTTGGACCCTAATGGACGCTTCTGGGCGAACATCTCCTGCGTTCGTGTTGCTGTAATTCACTTTGTAATTGGTCTTCCCGTCGGGTAGCAATTTGAATTCGGTGTTCACGTAACCAGGAACTATTGGCTTCCACGGTGATGTCTCCAAGTCGGGTTTTCGGAAGTCTTTGAAGATATCCTCTTGTTCTTGAGTCGTGGACGTCGTGGATGTGGGCACGATCCTTTTCGCTGGTTCCTCGACCGTTTCCTTTGGCCTATGTTCTTGTGCTGTGTGATTTACTTTTTCTGTGATCTTCAGAGATGTGGTTTGAGCATTTATGTGACTTATCTCGGTGATTACTGTAGTGGGTATACTAGGGATTTCAGTTGTGGATGGATCTTGAAGTAACGATATTTTGGTACTGTTCTTCGAGTCTGACTGCGTTTTGGCGGTTTCTTGGGTGGCGTTTGCCTTTGCCTGGCCGGTGGTGTTCACTTTCGACGCTTTGTACGTTCCTTGGATCGTTGGTATGTTACTGAAGTCGATCTCCGGCTCGCTGGATTCCGGTTTGCTTGGTTTTGGCTTCGGTTTCGGGCTTGTGATCAGGGAATTGTTCCTACTTGGACGTAGCAGACCGTTTTTCGTGATCATTGCGTTCCTCTGTTGCGCCTGCTTTTGACCTCCAGATGCGTCTTGGTTTATTCCTGAAGCGAATTAAACTGTCAGTCTGGACGGAATATTTTAAATAACAATTCGAACCCGATATAACGAAATTAATGAAAACCGGTATTGGAAAATAAAATTAATTCATTCGATTGAAAGTAGTTTTCTGAGATTTCTCATTTTTTCTGAGATTTTTCAATGTTTTAGTTTTTAACCGCCTGTATAATCATAAAACGATAAATTCCAATATACTATACTGTATGGCACTTATAAATGATAATTTAGTAAGTGAGATAGTAATCTTAATTTTCATTATAATTAACCCTATAACCTCAAGCGTGGCGTTTTCATAACGTTCGATTTTATAGAATTTAATACAGAAAGTAGAATGTTCAGGGAGTTAATCTAAAGACAATGTGACGACTTCCTAACATATTAAAAAAAAGTAAACTCGACATTCCTAGATGTGTTTTAGAATTTATATGTTTATAAATATGGAAATAAAAAATAAAACAGATTTTTTAAAATAAAAGTTCAGGTTTTATAGGTTAAGTGAATTCGCCGTAGTTTCAAAAATCGGTTTAAGATTTTTTAAACTACGGCGCACCCTACTAAAAAATCTCCAAAAAATTAAGGACACTACTTATTATAATATGTTACTACTGTGAAAGGATAAATGTGGTGCCGTTAAAACTTCAATAAGAAAAAAACATATTTTTTTATTCTTTAGCGTTTTTGATATCTTCTTTCTCACCTAGGATACTTAATGAAAAAATCGCAAAAAATTCTCTAACACAAGGTCCCTGGTATATGCTATCTATTAGACTTTTTATAGAATTTTTGCGTGTCATTAAACAGGATAAATACAGGAAAAATCGACAATCCGAACTTTCTCTATTATTACCCTTCTAATCGAGATGAGGGTTCAAACTTGACAAAGACTGTTTTTTCTTAACAAGCTATCGAATGATATTTAAGTAGTCTAAATCGGTTTAAGGGTTCTTTCGACTACCTTAGCCTATCATACACTTTAAGGTAATTGTTGTATTGTGTTGTATTAAGGGGAATTTCTCATTCAAAATTGAAAAAAAAAAGACACTTTTTTAATATTTCTTTATAAAAAAATTATTATATTTAGAAACATAATTCCTTTTGGACGCTATTATATATATTATGAAGAATATAAGGAAATTTTTTTCTAGCACTTTTAGTTCACCACGACCGCTGTAGAGGGCGTCTTCCAAAAGGCACGTTTTAATCGGTGAGACCCTTTGCAGACGTCCTGTAAAAAATTAAGTAAAAATTCAAACGGGATTCTATTCGTGAGACTTAAAACTAGACAATAAACCTCTAAAAGTTCATAAAACTACCCCCCCTTTTTTATACAGGGGTGAATTGCCCCCAAAAAAGAGTGATTTTTCGAATTTTTCGGAAAAATATGTATAAAACGATAAATAATACAAAAAATAAAATATTTTAGTGGATTCTTGTCTAGTTTTAAGTCTCATGAATAGAATCCCGTTTGAATTTTTACTTAATTTTTTACAGGACGTCTGCAAAGTGTCTCACCGATTAAAACGTGCCTTTTGGAAGACGCCCTCTACAGCAGTCGTGGTGAACTAAAAGTGCTAGAAAAAACTTTCTTTATCTTCTTAATAATATATATAATAGCGTCCAAAAGGAATTATGTTTCTAAATATAACAGTTTTTTTATAAAGAAATATTAAAAAAGTGTCTTTTTTTTCAATTTTGAATGAGAAAGTCCCCATAAGTAAAATGGTCATTTTTATTTTCATTATAATTAAACAAATTTAACAGAAAATTTAAGGTCATTGTCATATTATTTTTACCATACTATAATCAATGACAAAAAAAAATAAATTTCTAGTCACATTTTGTTCGCGGTGATTACACCACGAGGATACGGAATTTTCATCAAAATTCATAGTCTGTTTGATTTATCATCTTAAATTACCGTAGAACGGATCGATAAACACATTAAACGAAGACTGGTAATCCCGATCGTACTTATTTTGTCGGAATAAATCGTTGGATCTAACGGACACCTACTTTTCACCGATATGGTGGTGAGGTCCAGTTCCATGTCCTTGAACAAGGAGGACGATGAGTACGTCTCCTTCGCGATTATGTCTTCGATCGTGTCCTCGACGTTCGTGATCGATCGTGGCACCTTCCTTCTGTCCAAGTATATCCTGAAGAATACCCTAAGCACGCCGTTCTCGAATTTATCTACGATCGTCTTCTGATACGCACCGTTCAACACGCTTCGTCTGAACAGAAGTTCGAACTGAAACGATCGACAACAGTTCGTTAGCTATCTTAGCCCCTTGATTAACTCTAAAAAAGGATTTGTTAGATTAAAATATTCGATTTTTCACACTTACTATATTTTTGTATTTTCGTTCCTTCTCCCGAAACACCATACTCGTGTTCAGCTTCAACATGGGGTTGTATTTCTCACCTTTTGCCACCCTGAAGCTGCATGAGAATCCAACGATCGCTGAAATGATTTATTTTTGGTTCTATTGACACTGTTGATGTTCATATGATATTTAAGGGATATAAATATAATAATTTTTAGTAATTAAAAGAGAAGGTGCGTGATGGATAAAACTACATCCTCTCATTTTGTGGGTGTTAATTGTATGAGTACAGAATTTAACACTAGAACTATCGAAATGTCAAAATGACTGGTTAGTATAATGTCTTGTAAGGATGATTATAATGTTCGAAACAATGCGTTTTCTCAGATCTTTCGCAACTTTTATTGGAATATGTAAATGAAGAAAATTAGTTCATTTATAAACTTCGATATTTTCAACAACTCGTCACGCTTGTCGATCCGATAAATTGGTTGAAAAACTTTACTTTCGATTATTATTACTGGGCCGTGGATATCTATGCAAATGTATAATAAATTAATTTCCGATAATTACAATTATACAAGAATTTATTTTCCCAACTGAACGTTATTAGCGATCCAAAACTTAAATAAACCCATCATTTATTTACACATATAAAAAATTCTCTTTCATTGGTGTTTTTAACAATTTACACATGTTATAAAATGCATAAAATCCACGGTCTAACAACAAGAGAACAAAACTATTATATACAGTTTAAATAACAAAACTATCTTACATTACAATATTATTACAAGTATTTTTTGATCGTTTAATTTTGCTTACCATTTTTCGAGTCTGTTCGAAGGGCTGAAACAAAGATTCATTACTTATAAATACAATCTGCCCTCTGTCGGTTTCTTCGATAGGATTTCACGGTGTAATATTCAAATAGCAAATTCGATCAAGCAAGCCATAAAGCAGCAACGAACCTCCCATCCATAACGCGAGGCCGGCGACCGCGAAGACAGCGATTAATACCAGCATAGCGGAGATAATTAACATCGCGCTGCCGACTTTCCACGTGGTGTTGCCCCTTTGTTTCTTCGTCTGCTGGGGGGAGACCCTCGACCACGTTGATCGTGGCGGCAGGTAATAATCATTCTGTAATTAAACAGAGAAAAAACGGACAAGGATAAATTCTTTAGAATTCTTGTTAAACAACAAAGATAAATTTTTAGGATCAAAGATTACCTGTACGATTATCAGACTGTGGATATTTATGTAAATTTACAGTTCTGTGTGGTAACGCACTGGCCGAAATTTCTATAAATACCATGTTTTTTTATGAATTTTTATAATTATTCTATACCAATGAAAAATTTGTGTTTGGTTGGATTTTGGGATTAATTAACGAAAGCGTACACATCGGTTTCAAAAAACAAATATAACATTTATTTATAATAACCAAAATATAATTCAACGGAAAACAAACTGCAAAATGTCTATAAAGTCTTATATTTATTCTTATATGTATTTATATTTTGAAACCGATGTGTACGCTTTCTTTAATGAATTCCCAAATGCTACCAAACACAAATTTTTCGCCGGTATGGAATAATTATAAGAATTCATAAAAAGGCATGGTGACTTTACACAAATTTCGGCCAGTGTATACAGGGTGAGACAGCTAAAAGGGGTCACTTGAGTATCTCGGCTGTTACTGATGATAAAAAAAACGTGTCAGACCAAATTTGCATGGTATCGAGGAGCACATAATTTGATGTGAATAGTTTTTTGATTGGTGGACGCGTGGAAGTCGTATGAAGGTCAACATCGTTTTTTTAAAATGGAATAACATGTTTCTTTATGTACCTTCATAAATAGGTCATTGTACTAGATGGTATGTAAAACAAATTTTTAATAAGTGTAATTTGTTAATGGTTTTTCAAAGTCACCCATGTTTTTGTACGCGTATGCACATAATTTTTCCTGTTAAATGTTATAGCTAACATTATTATGCGTTTATCCATATATAATAGTATGACCTTGTAACGACCTTGAACTCTAAAAATTTTAAATATACTTATAAAAATTTTCCATCATCTGATTCGTCTCTTGAAACCATTTAAATCGCGTAAAAATTATTTCTCGTATGATCCCAGATAGAGAAGATATTTAGGTGGCCTGTTTTATGCGGCACACCCTGTATATCTATCGAATACTGTGCTGCGGCTCAAAATAAAAAAATAGTTACTGAGCTGTGTAACAACTTGATAAAGAACTGATCTTTAGATACCAAGAGTTTTCACATCGTAGCTACTCTTTACATGCAACGGAAGATACCGTATCGTTATAAGAAAAATAAATTTTCTGCCCCGTATTAATGAAATTTATTGTTTGTCGAGTGCTCAATATTCAGTCCTCGAGCATTAGACCTCATCCTTTCGCGCGTCGGCCCCGCATTCACTGACCAACTTAACCGGTGCCGTTCAACGATTCAATAATCCGAACGCACGATAAATTTAGTCAGCCGTATGGCAATGCCGATAACGGGACTGGCGCGTTGGGACGGAATACTCGAGGAAGAAATAGTAATAAAAAAAAAAAAGAAATAAGTCGAAACAGGAAAGAAATGGTTTTCGAGGCGGCGAGACACGGTAAGTGGTACCGTACAGAAAACACCGTATCATCTTGATCGACGATATATGTAGGTACACGGTGCGATTGGTATGGTAAATAATAATCTATTATTATTATCTACAACGCAGTGGGTACTCTTTACCGTATTTGTCATGGTTATACGCCTCGAATCTTATCGATTTAGAGTGAAGCATCTATGACTAACGTTTTATCTTGAGGTTTTCCGACAGTGGAAATAGTGATGGGTGATCGAAGAGTTCAAACATGTTTGGACTCCTGATGAGATGTTCAAACAATCCATACAGAGCTAAGATTAAATGTTCGATTTGTATTTAGTCGCCTTACCACAACCGAACTGTGTTTGAACTCCTGATGAAATGTTCAAATAGTCTAAACAGAGCTAAGATCAAACGTTTGATTGGTGTTTAGTCGCCTTACCACGACCTAACTGCGTTTGAACTCCAGAGGAGGGGTTCAGACAGCTCAAACAAAGTTCAAACGAACGTTTGATTGGCGTTCGATAGCCTCGCTACATTCGAACTCTGTTTGAACTCCTGACGACTCGTTCAAACAGTCCAAACAGAGTGAAGATCAATTGTTCGATCATTGTTCCGTTGCTTCTGCACGATTGAACTGTGCTCGAACTCCAGGTGATAGGTTCAAACAGTTCAAACATTCTTCGGTCAAACGTTCAAACAGTCCAAACAGAGTGCAATCAAAAGTTTCATCGGTGTTTAATCGCCTCGCTACGATCTAACTGTGTTTGAACTCCTGATGAAATGTTCCAACAGTCTAAACAGAGCTAAGATCAAACGTTTGATTGGTGTTTAGTCGCCCCTCCAAGACCTAACTACGTTTGAACTCCAGAGAAGGAGTTTGAACAGTCCAAAGAAAGTTTAAACGAACGTTTGATCGGCGTTCGATCGCCTCGCCACATTTGCACTCTGAAGTCCTGACAAGATGTTCAAACAGTCCAAACAAAGTTCAATCAAACGTTTTGTCGCCTCGCCACAACTGAACTCTGTTTGAACTTGTGATTGAAAAAATCCAAACATGTTTGGACTGCTTGTTCACGAATTCATCATTAGCTGGAAAATTTTTCCATTAACAAAAAAAATTACCGGAGGAATTCGTATTTTGTCAGAGATTAACTTCATTTTGAATTTTATACTTCTTCATCAATCGATCGCCATCGTTAATTAACTTTTCATCTTCTTTGTTTATATTGTATATAGAAATTGTTAGGGCGATATAATTCAAACGAAAACACAATTTTTCTATGTTGTTTTTGTAAATGGGAATTTGTTTTCACAATTCCAATGGAATGGAGACTATTCATTTGTCAATCGAAGCGGAACAAAAGATGTGGCGTGACGATTGACACCGGATTCGAAAAAAACATCAAGTTCTCAAGGCTCCGTAAGTGGACCAAAACCGACATTAGTTTCTTTGAACACTGAAAAATGGGAAGATGCGAGATCGTTATAGGATACGGTGTAACGTTTGTCATGGTCCGTTGCGAAGGTTGATTTATCACATGGTCTTGGCACGAAACCACTGAATCAACGTATTATACGATGCAAGGAGGAATGACTTTTAAAAAATGAAACACTCCTCGGGCGTTTCAGCTGGTCGGTAAAAAAGAAGAATGAATGATTAGGGGACGTTACACTTGTTACCTAAATAGTGTCGATGATCTTGACTTCTTTAATTCGCAGTTCTTAAGAATTCGAAAAAATCGATTAGAAAATATCTGTTTCGAATAGACAAATATTATATTTAATATCTAAAATTAATAGTTTCATATCTTTTTCAATGAGCATTTTTACAGAGTCGTTGTAAATTTTTTAAATTTCCAATGTTTCTCGGGCTCTGCCGACTTTTCTTTATTCTAAGGTTGTCTGACGTCTACTACATTTAGTATAGTTCACCAATTTTTATCTGAGTTTAACTTGAATTCTATATTTGAATTCCCAACTCGATTTTGCAACTTGAATTCTCAACATGAATTCCTAATTTGAATTTCCAACATGAATTCTCAATTTTCATCACATTTTTTCAATTACAAGCGAAGCAATTCGGTAGAAATAAAGTTAAAGCAAAATTAATGAAAAAAACATTTATTGTACAGTTGAGATTAAATTGATTTACCAACTCCAATGGTTTGTCAAGAAAGATTGATCGATCATCATACTTATCCTTTGTTGGTAGCTGCAAGAGTGACACGAGAATAATCGATTAAAACGATGAAATAGAAATGAAGTTGAATCAAAAGTCATAAACAGGACATTTTTCAAAAATGTTTAAATCAAAATTAATCAAACATACATTGTATAGTCGAGACGAAATTAATTTATCAATTTCAATGATTTCCGAAGGAAAATTGATCGATCGTTATATTTATCCTTTGTTGATAGCTTCAAAAGTGACAGGATAATACTCTATTAAAGCGATCAAACAGAAATAAAGTTGGATCAAAAGTAATAAACGAAACATTTTTAACAAATTTTTAAATCAAATTTAATGAAACATTCATTGCACAGTCGACATGAAATTGATTTATCGTCTTGCCTTCTATACATACAATATATTAATTTCTCGACAGACACGCCATATTGAATCGGATTAAGAGCCTCGATCGTAACAGCTCGTAACGACTGTTTGGCGATCAATGGCGGTCGAGCGCGATTTAATTCACGCGCGTCGATCGGAAGCTAACGAGTCGATCAACGGTGAAAAATAATTTCACGGTTAAGTAATACCGTCCAACCGGTCGTCGTCGATTGACCTCATGGTCATGTAATCGGAAGCCATCGTGTGTGTGTGTGTGTGTGCACATCGAGGTCGTTGCCATCGGAAAGTGGGAACCGAATCATCGGGGACTTGTACACTGGTGACGCAACCGGAATATCATTAACGTTCTCCAGGTGCCTTTTGGTGGTGACTTTATGACCGTTATAACGCGTGCGCGTGGCTTCCGGAGCGTTTGACACCGTAAAATAAAATTCGTCCGAATGATGGGGCCATTTCAGGACTTTAAGGAATTCGCTGTAAATTGGCTTTTGAGGGATGACGATGGAATTAACGGGAACGCGATCGAAATCAATGAAATTACCGGCGAACATTTTTTTTGCATGCTGAAGCATCAGTGTAGACGTCATAAATATAACTAAGCAGTTGTTTTTTAAGGCCCCTTTCCCATTTAGTGGCCGGAAGAAAATGGTAACACTTAGGAATTTTTGTTTAAAGAAAGAAAAGTAGATACGGTAGAGAAATTTCCTGGACTTTATTTATTATACATTCAGGTAAATAAAAAAAATTTTGGTTTCAATATTCGAATTAATCCGAATCAAATCCTTTTTGAAATATTGAAAATATTGGGTACGAATTTTGATTATATTGGATATAATTAACGTATCTCTGCTTCCGGGATAATTATATTACTATTTAAGTAAATTAAATTTTATTTAATTCCTTCGAATTTTATTGGATTCTAATAAATTTTATTGACTTCCATTAAATTGTATTGAATAGACATTACTCTACACCGACCCTGGTCTACGTCATTCTTTTGTGCTTTAAAAATGGCGGTGTGCCTTGAAAAACGAGGACAGATATGACTCGAACACCATAGGGTATTAATTTCCTAGAAAATATGTATTGAACCCAACAGAATATAATGGGGGTTAATTACTGGTACACCCAATACATAAAAGCATAATGAATGTAATAGGAATTATCGAGATCCACTGTTTGGTGACCTTGTGACCACAGACTGCTGACATAAGACTCATCTTTTGAAGGATACCATTCTTAATTATGCGGAAACATAATCGTAAGAACGATCAAATATTTACAAGACAATTAAGCTCTTCAAGGCATTAATGGTGTAAGTCAGGAAATATACTTTTCAAATACTACACACTTGGAGGTTTAAAAAATTTCTTGTACACCCCCCCCCCCACTCCGCCCCTGAATTGATATACTCCTATGAGTACATTCGAATATACATTGATTATAATAAATATGTTCATTAGATGTGTGATGACATCATAATAATTGAGTATACTGATTGTATTGGATATAATGAATGTATTCGGATAATTATATTATTATTTCAGTAAATTAAATTCTATTGAATGGTATTGAATTCTATTAAATTTTAGTAAATTTTATTACATTCCGTTACACACTATTAAATCCCATTACATTACGTTACACACTATTAAATTCCATTACATAACATTGAATTCCATTGAATTCCAATAACGTCATTGAATTCCATTAAATTCCAGTAAATTCCATTAAATTCCCTTCAATTCCATTAAACTCCATTAAATCCCAGTAAATCCCAGTAAATCCCATTAAATTCGATCTTAATCTCTTAAATTCTATTAATTTATATTAACGAAGTTAGAGTTATCTTCCTACGATGTTAACTAAAATTGATTAAAATCTGACTTACACCATTAATGCTTTCAACAGCTCAATTAACGTCTAATGCGATTCAATGTGCGTACACGTGTTCAGTTTGCAAAGTAGCTAGCGCATAGTGAATTTAAGAACGAAAGAAGGGTAAAAGAACGTCGTTGTTCTGGAACATTTTGTTCGAGAGCTCGTTTATTATTTTACGCGAGCATAGGTACTCAAAATCGTAACACGGGCCCCTCCATTATATGGTAAACGGTGTGTATTTGCAAGACAAAGACTTTGGCCGGGAAACAAGGGCCTGGAATCACTCGGAGGCTCGCAAGAGTTCATGAAGGTCCATTATTCACGGCGTTCCCTGATTTATCGTCGGTCGTGTTTCCTCATTAGCATCGCACGACAAGGAAGAAATGAGAAAAATTAAGGGGCAAAAAAATCGTGCTCATGGGGCTTTGCGAGCATGGTTTATTTATCCCGAGCAGAATATATTCCTCGATTCGTTTAAAGGTGCTCACGCAAATTTTTAATAAATATGAATTTAGTTGGATATTTAACAGAACGTTCTTAAAAGTTTCAACTTTCGATTGCTACCAAAAAATCGCTGGGTCAATGGTAAAATTATTGAAAAAGGAACGTTATAAAAATCTCTTTTTAACACGAGCCTTATGTTAATCACTTTTTATTTAGTTACAAAAAATGAAATTATCATAAAAAATTATGGACTTTGAATGGTTATAGATTTTTTTACAGAGATTATGATAACACGGAAAGAAAGTATGTTAACGATCAAATAAAACTAAAAATTAAGATCAAAGTATGCAAACTTAGGTTTCAATGCATTTGATAGTATTTTCTACGCGTGTCTGCTTTGAGCGTCAACGTAACTTGTTTTCCTTTGGTTTGTACGACGAACTTTCCAATTTTGTCTTAAAAAGTAAAACAGAAATTAAAATCGTTTTCCAATAAGGAAAAAAATGTTTGTTTTTTTTCCATTTATTTGTAATTTTTTTCCATTTCAGTATTTTGAAGTAGTTTAAAATATTAATCATTCATATTAGATTGGTAATATTGATAAAAGTATAAAGTACTAAACGCGCGAGCTACCTTCTACCTTACCGGTTCGTAAAAGTTTGAGTGCCATCGTTATTGCCACTTTTTTCATCGAGTAGACACAGTGGCCATTTGAACGTGCCAATCTAGCCGTTATTTCTATTACAATTCCAAGCTAGGAATAAAACCACTCAACTCACCAGTTATATTTAAGTAGGCTAGGTAATTTATCTGTAGAATACTTAATATAACAGTGGTCGCTAATGGCTTGTAAGCAGAGTTGGGCATTTTTAGATGAACATATTATTTAAATAACTATTCGAATAAAAGGTATTTACAAGTTGTAAGCTGAGGCAAAGATGAATACATAAATAAAAGAAAACCAGAAATTTCATCGATTATTTTTACATGGAAATAAAGGATGGATTTTACAAAATTAAAGTGTTCGAACGAATAAACTTGCGAAAATCACACCATCTATGCAAACTGTAGAGAATTATCAGGCAACAGACATGAATGGTCAGTTTTTTCACACCAATCTAACAGTAAATTTAAAATCGTTAAATTTATAAATGGATTGTTGATTTTATGCATTTACAAATTAGATTGTGAATGTTTATGAAAATACGAGTTTTTATGGATCTGTTAGCAGAAACTGATCAAATAGGTATTTCTTTACTCCACCAACAATAAGGGTTCCACCAGAAAAATTGTGTTAAGTCTTATTAACCTTTTCACTACAGTATTGTACTACAGGGTATAATATTTTACTATAGTAAAATACTTTTTACAGTGTACCATAAATAGCATAAAATCTATTTACAACAAACCCTAAATACAATATAATAAAGTATAATAAAAGTGTCAGGAATACTTGACCACATTATTACTGCATTCTCAATGGAATACAATATTTACGAAAGAAAAAAAGCTATTTTTTGTTCATTTCTGTTTTTATAAATTAATTTAAAAGGATGTAATTTAGAATAAAGGTGTACGGTTTATTCAATATTGAATCCAAAAATTTCATTAGGGATCGTAAGAATTTTGCCTTGTCCATTGTATACACGTTCAAAATGGCGTCGATTACAAGTGATTTAAAACAAATTGTGTATACAATTTTTACGAAGAAATAAAAGGAATTTCTTTGTTTAATTCCGTTTTTAGAAACTAATTTAAAAGGATGCGATTTAGAATAAAGGTGTACAGCCTATTTAACATTGAATCGAATAATTTAAAAGGGATCATAAGAATTTTGTTTTGTGCATTGTATGCACGTTGAAAATGGCGTCGATTATGAGAGATTTAAAACCGTGGTTCTCGTTAGCAAAGTTATACGAGGCGGCAAACGGAACCGCGCAGAATTGTTGTTAACGAAGCGTTCAGTCCCTTTGAAACGTTATTCGCATAAAAGCTCTGAATGGTTCCGTATTCACCCTTTGTCGAGGCTGCCGGCCGCGGGGCGGCTTATTATTATTCGTATTCTCGAATGGGCGCGTCAAGAAGAGCTCAGAATTTTACGATTGAATAACAAACGAACGTAGGCAGCATCGGACAGTGGTCGATTCTTCTAAAAAATGGGACAAAAATAAAAAAAAAATTATTTTGTAAATTGAAAATTGTCGTGTAATTTGATTTCTTTCTGTCTAATATGTATAATTGACAAGCTTTTTTCTGTGTTAATTTTATTTATAACTGAAAAAATTGAAATAATTGGAAATTATTTGAATTGTAATAATCTTTTTTCTATTTCACTTTCTTATATTCACTGTGCTATTTGGGTATTGGCCACTTAATACCATTCAAATTACGTATAAAAAATATTTTACATTTTCACAATTAAAAAAGATATTCGAGGAGTCGCACTTACACGAGACACCCTGTGTAAGAGAATTAAAATTCATGTTTCCAAAATTAAATCCCCAAGAAATTAATTTCACTTGCCCACTGCCCAGATAGCACACGACGCCTTGTATATTTGTTGCTTTCGTATTTATTTCTTTGTGTAGAATATTCTCTGTCTACAGTTTTACTATCTAGAATTTTATAAATTAATTACGCGAGCATGATTCATTATTCACCACTCGGAGACAGAGACAGAGGTGGTTGTCGTTTTCCATTAAGTGGTCCGTTCTTATTGGATCCACGCGGCTGTAGATCGTTACTACGACAAAAGAGCCGTGTCCCGGCTATGCAATTTCCGTCGAAGGACAAGAGGGTTTGTCGGCGACTCTCGGCGAAGACGTGGACCGTCGCGCCGTTAGAATCCCCATTATCGTTCGCGGTATCGACAGTCGTTTCGCGTAACCCTGAAAAGGCCTCCGCGGAGAGAAACCTGAATGTTCGCCTTATTACAAGAAATAAGTTCGTTGTTCTCGGGATATTTTTCCCCTTCCACGAGACACTATAACCGCTGTATAACTACTCGATCCAAGAAACTGCAATTGTTTTCCGATACATTTTTGAAATAATAAAGATCAACCGAAATTTCATTATTGGCTATTGCATAATAAATGTCGTTTTTGGGAACTTCTGCATCTTTCGAGAGACTTTCTAAATACTGGACGAATCCTTGATTTAAAAAACTGCAATATTCAAAGAGAGCACATGACACCTTGAAGACGGCTTAAAGGCGTCTTAGACCTACAATCTGGGTTGTTTCCCCATATTTTTTAAAATAACTAAAATTAATAGAGATTTAATTTTTATTAAAAATCATTTTTGGCAACTTTTGTTTCCCTTGGTAAGCTTTATAAATACTAGAAGTCCCCGTCGATTCAAGAAACTGCAAAATTCTTTCCCCATGTTAGTTTTCACACCCTTAAAGGGCGTTCGGGCACGAATAAAACGTCCCGTTACTTTGTCTTGAATCACTCTATAAGTCTACAAACTTGAGACAAACAACCTCAGAAAAAAAGGAAGTTTCTGTTTTTAATCCTGTTTCTGTAAATTACATCATAAAATGTTGTTTTGTATGTTAGATCAGTATTCTAGTGATTATACAGGGTGGTTTAACTAACATGATCACTTCAATTACTCCTATATTATTGGCTGTATGAAAAAATAATTTTCAACAATAGCTAAATGTTATTAAGGAGGAAATATCATGCAAATTAATAATATGTTTTTTGTTTACTGTGTCATATTTTTATCATTATATAACGGTCACTTTTAGTTTTTTAAATGCAATGCCCGATGTCTCATCCCGAAGTTCGATAAAGTATTAAATACTTACTGTATAAAAAAGTACAGTAATTTCCCTATGAGTGCGACGGTTTTCAGTCTCTCGTAGATTAATTTTTTACTGTTTAGATTAGTTCCAAAGGGGGACCCGCCTAATGATGAGAATAACGCCGTTGTTCGTGTCGCATTAATTGAGGAACCACTGTATTATATCATATAAGGCTTAAAGTGGACAGTTTCTGAGATAAATACATGTCAGTAAATTTTTTAATGTTGGTGAGATTCTGATTAAAATGAGACCAAACATGACATAATTTGGACTACTTTTTTTTATGAAAATTTATCTAAATTAAATACTAAATACTTAATATTATTAATATCCATAAAGAAATGTCTAATATTCATAAGAAATGTATTCCAATTAAAGAATAAATATTAAAAATTTGATTAAACTGATTAACAATAAATTAATATTTTGAAAATAATTTGTTTGGTCCAGTTCACGAAAAAATATTTCGCGAAGAACGAGAGTTCATCGTCATCCTCGGCTGACAATGAAGATGAGACTGGAGGTACATTCTCAATCAAAGGTATCCGACGGAAGGGGGGGGGGCACGGGGCTGTTCTCGCTTGTTTCTCGTTGCAGATCAGCGCGCTCGTTAATGGCACGTTTTTTACTCGCCTGTTCATTACTCTCGTTACATTTCTGTAGTTGCGCTCGCGCGGTCTCGTAAAAAAGAATTAGCGGCCGGTGCATTTAAGCCACGTTACCGAGCATGTCCAACTATATGGATCGCAAAGCGTGGTAACAGCTATACGTGATTCCTCAAAAGGCCATTAGCTCCGCTGCGCCGTGAGAGTGCGATATTACATCTGACAAGGAAAATTGAAAATTTCAATTTTTTTTTCGAAACTTTGTAGGTTTGTAGGGGACCTCGATAGAAGTATCAGAAAATTTCGAATTTTTTTGCTACTTTCTTGTTCTTCAGGGTGAGAACATCCCTTAAAGGTAAATGTGGCGTTTTATATTTTCTTGTATATCTTGCAAACTATGGTAGGTATACAAAAATTGTTTGAACGACAGTATAATGGTTTCTTATGCTCTATAAGACTGTGTAATGAAATTGTTACAATATTTGTTTATTTACATACGTAATTATTTAAATTTCAAATTTTTAACAATTTCATTGCACAGTCTTGTCGAGCATAAAAATCGACTAAACTCTTTTTGCAACAATTTTGTTATATCTACGATAGTTTTCAAGATATACAGGAAAATAGGAAAGCCCGTATTGAACTTTAAGGCACGTTTCCACTGGAACGAACAAAAAAATATGTAGAAGAAGAATTGTCTGATACTTCTATCAAAGTCTCCTACAAATCGGCAGTAATAATAATCCGGAAGTGAGGTGTACCATCTTTACATGATTTTCGTTCGACTGTAAATAATGGCGGTTTTCGCAACAGCTGGCTCGTTTAGCGCGTAAGTTCCGTGACGCTGCGATACGTCAACGGATCGGCGTCCTTTCACGCGTGACATAACCCGCGAATTAATTTTAATGGTACCTTTTCTTGTTTGCTCGGGCTCGAACTAATCTTGCTGGATGATTAACGACGTTTACACCGCGAAACACGAATTTGTTGGACGGAATGTTTAAAGGGGAATTCTCGTTTAACAGCTCTAAAAGCAAGTAATTTTAGTGAATTTTTTTAGAAAACTATTGATAATATGAGAATAAACAATCTTGAAATGTGCGAAGCCATCCTTAAATTATAAAAAAATGTTTTTGTTTCTTTTTTTCTGCTTTATTTTTTTTTATTTTCTTCGGCTATTGTTGGCGTGCAGTGTAGCATCTGTCACAGACATTAGAATGCACAAACTAAAAAATTTTCGTAAAGTTAGATCGTTTACGTTGGGATTATGCGTATTTTGAAAGAAAAATATGAAAAATGTACTGTTCAAAACATTACTGTGTCAGTAAAAATCTTCGAAGGCGAACGTTTTTGAAGCAAGGTGGTAAAAAAAAAACGTGTACCATATTGTCAATTGCATACAGAAACGTTACATAGCAGTGTTTTTGTGATACAAGGTGTTTAAAACGTTCAATTAGTTCCCCTGTTCACACACAAATGGCATGTACAGTAAATTCTCGATGAGTGCTCGAAGGCGCTTCAGTACAGACAACAAATTTTTAATGAGGTTTCATGCAGTGATAGTGCTTGAAATTCTGAAGCCAATGATATTTATTTCAATCGCCTATGGTCATTAGTTTATGAAGTATTTAATATTCAATGCCGAGGAACCTTGGAACACTCATTGAGGATTTACTGTACAATTCTTCTCATCAATCTTTCTTCTTTAGACAGCTAGAAAAAAATGTGCATTTAAAAGTCTCTTTCATTTGATGGCATTCAAGTGTTGACCATTTGCTACAAATCCAATAGAAACTTACAAACTTCTAATTTCTTTCAAACGTGTCAAAAGGGTTTATTAATTACAGATAAGAAACATTGTGTTTCATTATGTATAATAACATTACAACGTGTATCATTACATATAACTCGGATAAAAGAGAAAAAAATTTTAAACGGCAACGAATGAATAATGGCATTAGACGATTTCAACAGATTAAAATTTTCATGTAAATCATTTATATGTTATGTAACATACACAAAAATACAACAAAATATTTCTTTGATAATTTTTAAATAATTTAAGAATGAATAGGTTAAATCCTCCGACCTCAGAAAAAGGGTCCTCTGAATCATCGCAGAGTCCAATTACAACAGTCGAAACACCAAACGAGGAAGACGTGATCCACGGCGCATTCTATAGATCGTTTATCGTCGAGGCGCCTTTAAATCGACGAAGCGTGCGAGAACGCCATAAATCATCCAGTCCGATGAAAGGGCCGATAAGTGGAATTCCGCGACCGGAACCATCCGGCCAGGGTGCTATTTAACGTAACGATATTAATAATCCCCGTGATTTTTCCGTGAACACGGCGGCGGAAGAAAAGAAAAACAGTTGCGGCGAGGACGAAGGCGGCGGCGTCGTCTTCGTTGCGTAGCACATGCGAGAGCGCGCGTGCGTGCAGGTGCGTGGACCATGACCTGGGCGGAGCGATTTCGCGGCCTTCGAAGGGGCGGCACCGGGGAATAAAGCGGTCGAAGATGCGACTAAAGAGTCGGCGAGTGCAAAGATCTCTCAAGGTCGCCACCGTATACCTTCTCGTCCTTCGTTTCGCTTAATCAGAACTCCCTAGAAATGCAGTATGTATACATATGTACATACGTACATACATATGCAAGTACATTCAGCAGGTAGACGCGTTTGGTTAGCAATGGGTAGACTCTGTGTTCGATCGTTCGAGTGCGCAAGATTCCGTTCGTACGGTTCGTTTTATATACAGATCGATTGGTATTATTGTCTTGATTTCCAATACCAGTCGAGCATATTAGAACACCTGGTGTGTTTGAAGAAGATGTGATGTTTCGTAGACATTATCCTAGATAGCACCGTATATCATAAGGACGTCCGTTTCATGTCCTGTTTATGTCCGAATGTCCTACGTCCATTTTGGACATCCCTAGGACGTAAGACTTAAATTTCGGATGTTCTAGAAACGTCCGTCCCAAAAGTCCTACGGATATTTTTAAGATTTAAATTTCGGATGTTCTAGAAACGTCCGTCCCAAAAGTCCTACGGATGTTTTTAAGATTTAAATTTCGGATGTTCGAGAAACGTCCGTCCCAAAAGTCCTACGGATGTTTTCAAGATTTAAATTTCGGATGTTCGAGAAACGTCCGTCCCAAAAGTCCTACGGATGTTTTCAAGATTTAAATTTCGTATGTTCTAGAAACGTCCGTCCCAAAAATCCTACGGATGTTTTTAAGACTTAAATTTCGGATGTTCTAGAAACGTCCGTCCCAAAAGTCCTACGGATATTTTTAAGATTTAAATTTCGGATGTTCTAGAAACGTCCGTCCCAAAAGACTTACGGATGTTTTCAAGATTTAAATTTCGGATGTTCTAGAAACATCCGTCTCAAAAGTCCTACAGATGTTTTTAAGACTTAAATTTTGGATGTTCTAGAAACGTCCGTCCTAAAAGTCCTACGGATGTTCTCAAGACTTAAATGTTGGGTGGTTTCGTTTAGTATTTTTGCTAATGTTATTCCGTGCAAGGTAATGGAACCCCACGAAGAAGGTGTCATTCTTTAAAGAATCAATAGAGAAGTGTAACGACACTAGTGGTTTTGTGCGAAAAAATAAATAAAAGCAATGTACTTGGAGATCATAATCCCTAGACCTATATTTTCATTATAATTCCTTATAGGAAATTTAACCTTTTATTTATTAACAGGAACTAACCAGATCTAATTTCTACTAAGTGCTGAAATCGCAGGAAAGTTAATCTTTTATTTGTTAAATACAAACCAACCTAACCTAATTCCTGTCACCTTGCACAGAATGAAACCCAACCTCAATTTTAAACAATTGGGAACCGTTTTTTATACGTCTTTTAAGATATTACCATAGCGTTTTTAAAATTTCTTTAAACGTTCCCAAAACGTACAGGGAATGTTACTTTTACACATTCGGGAAACGTTCTGAGAATGTTGACACACGACGTGTCGGTACTACAATTTAGGTGGGCCACCAACTCCCATAAGATGAAAAGTCTATTTTTATACCTCGTCAGTGATACAGATCAGTGATTCAACCCTACTTATATCTCGTCGGTGGTTCGAGGCCCTCAGAAAAGGGTCGGGACCAGTGGGAAAGTATCATCCCATCCGGTCTAAAGGGGAACCCCTTTCGGCTCCTTAGATTCTTGGAACAGGTCTCCCTGGTACCGCCGATGTGAAACAAGCGATTCAACATAAGCCGGCGTTAAGATAGCGTTCGAACCGTGGCATCGGCAATTGCAGGTAGCCTCGGGCCCCGTTTGCCCATTAACGTCACCCGTGCGCCGTTAATTATTTCGTGTAAACGAGTTTCACAGCGGTTCTGTGTGTGATGCGTCGCCGCTAGAAACGTTTCACGGACGATGGGAACCGTGGCGATTTGTAAGATTGAATTAATTTCGGGTTGCCTAGGACGGGATTAAGATGGCTAATCGTTCGTTCGGTAGTTATACTTTGTCTTAATTACATACACCACCGTTAATAAGTGTCTGGACAGAGTGCATGGTCAATATTAGAATGTTACTATTTTCTCAATAAACAAGACTATCATACCGAACCGAATAGCCACATTTGGCTAATTTTACAATAGTAACAGGCTAATTGACTATCGTTAATTTTTCTTTAGAACTCGAGTTCGCCGGCTCTTGCACGGTTAAACTTAAATCAGAGATAAAAAATAACAGTTATTTTAAATATTTTTTGGGAAAAAGTAAAAAATAACAATTTTTCTTTAAATGGAAACCAGATATTAATAAATCTCGAAGAAATTTTTCAAAACATCACGTGAACAAAAACTGTGGTTTGTTAAAACTATTCTGGTTACGAATAACCATTATAAATGATTAAAATTTTTGTTGGTTACCAATAATAATTAGTTTAAACCTTAAACTAATTCTAATCAAACGCCTACATCGTCTTACCGACATGTCTTGTTTTTGTTGTACAGGTTTGGTATTAAATTCGTAAAAGTAGAATAGAAATTCGAGAAAAGCAGCTAAAAATTGTTCCTTTTGTATACGTATATTCTATGTACCTATACCTTTTCATTCACCTTTGATGATACATTCATGAAAATTCTTTTATGAGATTAAATTTTCGATGATTTGCTCAAGTCTCCATTTACGTATATTAATATTTTCAATTAATGATATATCATTCGAAAGCTTAGTTATTGTACAATATATCCGTATCGATAAACGTTTCAGAATGTATATTGTTAAAGAATGTTAATCATTCGAATTCAAGAATTGCAAGGGTATAAATACTCATGTGACTCACTGTAGCTTAACTTTTTTGGCTATCGAAGTAGAATGACCCCTTAATTTTTTATAGAAGTTTAATATTTCGTCATAAAGTGTAGCCTTTAGTGCTGAACTAAATTTCGTCATAATGCTACTTTTGAACTAAAAATGGTATCACCCGTATGTGGGTGACGATGGTATTCAAAGTGTTAATACGGGTGATACATATGTATATGTAATCGCTGCGCGTGCTCGAGTTCGTAAAAGGTAGGGTACGGTTATGAGGCTGTCGTAAAATGTAATTAGACTGCGGAAGATTGTAGAAATTCTAACTTCTTTGCTCCTTATAATCAGAATTTTCGTTTATAAATAAAGTAAAATCATTTAACGCAGTTATTATACATCCATTACGATATTCTAAACTAGGGTAAAATATTCATTTATTGCCACCTACCGAATTATTATCATCTTAGACTGTTTTAATTAAAACAATAAATAAACTTTGCGTAGTTATACATAAAGAAAATTCTGCATGCAATTAAAACTGTAATTCGTGTGGTAAAAAAGCAGCACTTAATTTCCTATTTTTATTAATTTTTGTAAAATAATCAAAAATTTTTAGTTGATTGGGAAAGTAAAAACGTCGACTTCCTTACTAGCGAAAGGGAAAACAAGGTACTAAAGAAAAGGCTATAATTGTAATATTTTAGGTAGTAACATATTAAAATGTTTAGATTATATGTTTAGATAATATAAAAATCATAGAAAATAATGTTAATTCCACGATTCGCTAAGTTTTTTAGTTTCATATTTAAGTGATAGTGATTGGTACAAACATTTCAATAATTATTTAATTACTGTAGTGGCAGTGATTGCTTACGAAAACAAAGCCGTACGCTATTAATGTCACCAATACCGTCTGCAGTCATGTGAAACCTAACCTAGTTTTAGTAGAGTTTTCCTTAAGTATTCTGTTATTAAGGAGTCAGTGTGACATATATGAATTCGTAAGGAAGAAATACATAAATCCACATGCAATTATTTCATTATACAAGAAAAAAATCAAAGAATAAATATTCAAACGGATATAAAATATTTAACTTATGCATCCTAGACGTAAATCCGCCACGTATCGGTTCAACGCAACCGATATGCGATATGTTTTGACGAGTGCAGCCCCTGATAAATTTGTTTTTCACACAAAACCGTGCCTTTACTTAACTTCTGTTTACTCTGTTTAGTTTAGTTCCAGAGGGGGGCCCCTGTGGTGGGAATAACGCGGTTGCTCTTGTTGCATTCATCGAGGAATCACTGTATATTAACACTAGAACTACTAGCATTGAATGCATACTAAATTAACGTGTCAAATTTAATAACATACATATATAAATACATATTTATTTTACATTGGGAAAAAAATATTTTTTTCGTAATAGGAAATAAACATTGTATGTATGTTTAAATATTAAAAAGAGATTGAATCTCTTTTTAATATTGAATGAATATGTATTCAATATTTTGTGCTACTAGGGATAACACACAATACAATCTACTACAACACACTGTCACACAAAATGTATAATTAATTAGAAATCAACATAAATGCCAGAGAAAAAACGTTATTATAACTCCAGTAATTGTAAAATAAGAAAGCTGCAATGAGTCGTTTCGACCGGTTTGGTAGTTCTAGTGTTAAATGGCGCCTGCACCGGTAAATGTTTCGCAGCTGCGCTGCGCAGAGACTCTCTCCCTTTATCTGGGCTCCGGGAGCTGATCCCGCGACAAAGAGGAAAATCAAACGGGGAGAGGAACGCCGGCAAAAAGCGGACCCGACCGAGAACTTGGTATTTTTCTTGTCGGGGAATACTCGTTCGTAGGTCCCATTACGAGAGCTCGGTATAAATATAGGCTCGGGACAGTGAGTTATACTTAAACAGTCGTTGAAACAGCGTATGCATTCCTGTTTCTTAATCCTTGCTGAACCTGATGCCGGGGGTCACTTTTGACCCAGGATTACATCTGATGTAGTTGTCAGTTGTAGGTAATAAGAAGGGAATTTGTACTACCGTGAAATGCCTGGGACGTGTTTATGTAAATAACATATCGTAAAAGAGAATTATTATTGTATAATGCACGTAGAGTGTATAAACAAAATAGAGAATGGTGTGAACTTCAATTTTATCGGAACTAATGGGGAGACAAAAGTGTTCGGGTAAGGGAATTATTGTCAGATAATAGAACAATTTTTAACACGTGAAATTTTCGTAATATTTTAAACATAATGGTACATATGAATAGGAAAAGGACATATTTTTGATCCCATTTGATCCGTTTTCTGAGTTCCCACGTTAAGCTCTTAGAAACAAGGAATTTATTAATGAATTTAAATCTTCAAATAAAAAAACGTTTCAAACATTTTTTTGAGGATTAATGATCTGTTAAAAAAATGCTAGGTTTACATTTAGAAAAACGAAGTTGACCTTCAAATGACCTTCAAAACGTTCACCAGATTAAAATTAATGTGGACTAAACAATTTGTGATTAAAATACTTTCTTATGAAATGCTTTGTTTTTATGATATTTCCATTTGTCAACTTAAACGCTGCACTCTGTATGCTACGAGTTCTATCATTATTTCAGTGATTTCAATGCATGGCTATAACACTGTTATCGTTACTTTAGTGACTCCAGTTCGTGGTTAGAACATCGACGTCCCATTTGGTGATTTTAATGCACGATAATGCTACTGTCATCCATTTTCGTAATTTCACGCGGTAAGAGTTTCGTCATCCCCTTATCTTGATCCAGTAAACGTTAATATTAGCATAATTGCTTTATCGATCGCAATACGCGATAAGAACTGTATCATTACAATACACTTAACAATTTCAGCACAAATTCGTACCGGATAAATTCACGTTAAACATTTCGTGCACGTAGAAATTAATCGTATTCACGAGTCGCGGTCCAAACTTAAATTACGTATGCTTCATTACCAAACCAGTTCCTCGAATGGATGACCGAAGGAATGAAATTAGTATGCAACCAGGCAGCTTCCTTCTTAATTTTAAACTACACAAGAGCAAGCGGTAGTATTTACTGTCTGTTATGCGATTATGAATTAACGTTTTCTTAAGAGTAACGTCATACCACTTTGTAGGATGACTATAAAACCGCCCTAAAATTTTCGATTTTTATGTATCGTGGTAAAAATCTAAGTGTTTGCTGATGATACCGCTGTACCAGATATACATATCGATCCAAAAGCAGCAATAATAATGCTATACGAACATATTACAAAAATAGAAAAAGGCTCGCAGTAGTTAAATGGACTTAACTCCATTTATCATCCTTAGCTAATGATTTATAGTCAATATCATACTATTTGAATATCATCTACTTGATCACTATTCGAATTTTTAAATGTTTGAATAGTATTCGAATACTTAAATATTCGAATGGTATTCGTATACTCGAATATTTGAATATTGAACTAAGTATTCGAAGTTTATTCGAAGTATTCGAATAGTTATAAAATATTCGAATAGTTTCAACCCTGCTGCTCTATCGTATGCTATGATTAGATTTTCTCCTAGACCCTTAGATCTTGAAATAAATTGAAAGATATCGGCAAAGATTGGCACGTTTTGGATGTCTTTTTCACTTCGATCATTATTTAAGCACATTTAAATGTCCATAATGTAATAACTAGACTGCGGATTTTTATGCAAAATAAAATTTTATAAAGTAATTCTTCAAGATAAGAACAAAAGTAGGTTTTTCTATCTTCGCTTAAACATGTTATTGAGTCAAGAATATAATAGAAAAGTCGTTGCATTTGATGAAAATTTTGTCGTTTATTGTATTTCACAGAGCTCTAAAGTCTATTAATGCATGAAATCCGCAGTCTAATAATAACAATTGACATCATCCAAGTGAGTCCAGAGAAACATCATACTATTTGAATACATACTTCATCAGTATTCGAATACTTAAATATTTGAATGGTATTCGAATAATATTGACTATATAATAATTCGACTGTTATATTCGAATACTATTCGAATTATATTCGTCAAGAATTGAACAACTAAAGTATTCGAATACAGAAAAATTCGACAAAAAAGTCCCAGCCCTAGTGTTCATCAATTTCATCCCGCCTGGTAACCTCCCATCCCCTTTCGCGCAGGACCTGTGTAATCATTACCCCACCAGAGATCATGGAGCGCTCGGGAACGTTCGTCCGAGATAATATCCGCGCCTGGAGAGACTCCTCGAAGAAGACACCCTCCAGAGTGAGCCTCCGGATTTTTCCGGTATTCGATCTCCAGCCGTCTCGGTTATTATATGCCCGGGCTCTCTCCTTGTAACTTCCAGCGTTCACCGGTGAACTTGCAGTTTTACGAGAGACGCTATCCTGTAAACTGTCTATCATTACAGTTCGCTATTACGCGGCTGTAATACACGTGGGATGTTTCGACGTTCCCGTCCACGCGATATCTTGGACATTTACGATGGAACGATAAGAGGAATAAAGTTGTACAGTTATATTGGACAGTATTGACCGTCCGTTCTACAGGGTGTAACAAAAGTGTTGTAGGTCCTTGAAGTGGGTCACTCGTGTGGTGATTTGGAACAAGTTTTTCTGTAGCAAAATTGTTATCCGAGGCTTTATTAACCCCTTGTATTACGATTTTCTTGACGTCTGCAGTCTCCAGAATTACTTCATTGTTTATAATTTCCCAGGAGTAAAACGAATTTTGTAATTATCGGAAATGTACACTTACACTATAAATTAAATGTTAATACTGACAACAGTAATATCTCACTTTGACCCAAAGAAAACCAATAATATTCATGTTTAGTGAATCCATTTTGAAATCGTCACCAAAATCGTAAGGCAAGGGGTTAATAAAGCCTCGGATGACAATTTTGCTGAGGGAAAACTTGTTCTAAATCACCTCACGAGTTACTCATTTCAGAGACCTACAACACTTTTGTTACACCCTGTATATGTACCAAATATATTCCGTAATATTTTAAGTATTTGACCCTCGGAGTTCGTTAGAAACAGTTCAAGAAAACAGTACCTCTTTTGATAATAAATCCTGTAACACAACAGACGAGTTTCTATTTGTTGAAGCAAACCGAGATGCTCGTCTAATGTTTTGGGGGATGATAAAAGAATTTATAGTTCACAATTATCCAAAATTCGATATTGTAAAATATGTAATAAAATTTAATGAGGTTTTTCTTTTGTTTAGACCCTTGTAGAACATTTACAAAGTTAAGCAATTTTTCTTGATTTTGGGTTCTGTAATGTAACCCATAAAAAATCTTCCATTAAAAACTGCAGTTTTAGTTGCAAATCGTTGAAAGTATCAGATTTTTAATTGAAAAAATCAAACCTTCATTCCGTAGTCTGCTGTTCCTTTGAAATAGATAAAGGTTTTTTTGATCACACCAAAAATTCATCTCTTTGTCGAGTCAACGAAGAATCGTGTTGTGAACGTTTTATTTTTTCCTCGTAGAGGTGCTTGGAAATATAATTACAAACCAGAAAGGCTGTCTGGCCGGATACGGCTCCGCCGAAAGAGGAAACCGGAAGCATGCGTGTGATCCACGAATGCTGGCTGCGATTTGAAATTTGCATCTACGTGACCACGTCTTAGATCACGTCTCGCGTTTGTCCATGTACGAAGGATTTTTACGAGTTTGTACCAGTGAGGTGTACCAATGAGTAATCATTTGTTTTCCTAATTTTTCCAATTTTCCCAATTTTCCCAATTTACACAATTTTCTTAATTTTCCAAATTTTCCAAGTTTACCACACTTTCCTCATTTTCCCAACTTTTCAAATTTACCAAACTTTCCTCATTTCCCCAATTTACTCAGCTTCCCTCACTTTCCCAATTTTTTAAATTTACCCAGCTTCCCTCATTTTCCCAATTTTCCAAATTTACACAGTTTTCCTAATTTTTCCAATTTTCCGAATTTATCCAACTTTCTTGGAAAACCAGAAAAATTAGTATGATCATTGTCAGCCAATATTCTATGCCATTTTAATCAAGTAAAAGAATGGGAAGATGGATATGTATATTGGCATCTAATTAACAGAGTAACAGATTCCATCACTGATAGGTAGACTATCGACCAAAAGTATTAGAAATATTATATTTTATAATACATACATGTTACAGTTAATGTAAGAGAAACATATTACCCTTAAAAAATGTATAGAAATCATTACACCAAAACTGAATATACTGGGTGTCCCACCTAACTCGAGCACCTTACCAAAACCACAGAAAAACAAAAATAAGGTTTACGGCTGACAAAGATCAATACTTTTTTATTCTGAAAAATAAATTAAGGTTTAGGGCTAATCGAGATCAATACTTTTTTACTCTGAAAAATAAATTAAGGTTTAGGGCTAATCAAGAGCAGTACTTTTTTACTCAGAATTTAATTAGTATTTCGACACTAACTGAGTGGTAAACACTGAATTCCGTCCCCAATCGTAAGAAAGCCGTCTTCATTGTCTTCTTCGAGTCCCCCCGAGCACACGTTTTTATGCGCGGTTTCGTTCTGTCTCGCCTTTCAGAATGTCGTGAGTCTTGATTTCATCGAGGAAGAAAGTGAACTCTCTCCTGTGTATGTACTCTGGTTTATTTCAGTCGCGTGTACTCCATTTGTTAACGGTCCCGCGCGTAATCGTTGAAATCGTTGTTGCGTTGCACAGTGGGACGAACAGTGTAAAAACTGCGATCATGGACGAAAATTTTAAATTCGAATTTTGACTTTTTAAACTATCTCAATATAACCCTTGGACACGAAGGAACAAGGAATTGCAACAAAAAAATTTTTCACAATTGTTTAAAACCTGAATTTTCAATTTGTGCGTACCTGTTCGAGACACTTATTTGAAGTAAAACACTTAATATTTGTATCCAAAAATTTGTTCCATTTAAACCACACTATTGTACATATATTTGGCTACTGAGTACCATTCAGAAATTTAGAATTAGACGATTAGCTTTGCAAATTTTTTCCTTTAAAGAAATTTTTACGTTTTTGTTGATATAGTAAAAAATCCAAAGAGTTCCTGAAAATGATTAGGCCATGTTAATAACCAAAGTGTCTACTTTAAGAAACTATAAAAACCGCAAATAAATCGTGTTTAAATAAATGGAGATAGGACGTAACACGTTGAATTTATGATTCACACAATTTTTACAATTTCGTTGTAAATATTCTATAGATTTAGACAAATTTTTATTTTATATATCAATCTTTGATTTCAGAAATGTTACCCTTTTCATACACTATTGAGTACACACTTGACACACAATTATTTAATTTTATTAACCGTTTCTAAAGGTCAGGAAGACGATCTTAGATACTGCTGTTTCCCTATGTATTATTCGAATAAAATTTTGCCCAACTTTGGTATCTGTTAATTAAAGCCTTCATTCATAATTTTCCAGAATCTCCCAGAGAATCGAATCCCTTAGCCAATCATCGCGTTCGCCATTTTTATGGGTCCGTCAAACCGTTATCCCTAACCTCAAAGTAATCATTACGTAACGAGAATTGCAACCAGTATTAAGGCAATGGTTACGTAAATTCCTCTTGACCCCGGTGTTCCGAGTCTAATGGAAGTCTCGGGGGTAAGGTTATATATCCTACAACAGAGAGACCAACCGTGTGGGATACCTTACCCCGTCCACCTCGTATAATACGATCGCCATGACCGTGACACGAGCGTCCCACAGGCTTATAACTCGCTCTGGCGTCTTCGGTTAAGCCGAGTCCACACTACGTATACAACAAAACAGTGTTATATAACAATTTTTTTGGTAATTATTTACAATAAGGGAGCTACTTCAATATTTCAATGATTTTTCAATATGATGTCAAGGTCATCACCTTTGGTAGTGTTGTGAAGGTTTTGGGGATCGCCGTTTGTAAAAAAGTTATTATCAAAAAAACGGTTAGGTAGACAAGTATTCAGTAGTTTGACCTTCTCACCGATTTCGATGCGCTAAAGTCAGAAATATAATATCTTTGTTTAAATTACTAACAAATATAAAGTATCACCCCCCAAAAGAATAGACTTTTTTTGTTGAATTTTTAATATACAACAATTCTGCATATGCAAACAAACTTTTTCATTTTCCCTCTTATTTAATAGTTCAAAGGTATGTAATCCCATAATGCAATCACTATTATCATACAGATACTGTCTATCATATGTCGCAAATTGCTTCCACGTGATAAGTTACAGGAGTGGTTCAACATAAACGATTGTCCAAAATAAGCAACGTTCCCCTATGAAAGGCACTGTACATAAGTTCGATACGTTTTTAAAAATTTGGTTCATCTCTACCAGAATCACCCTATAATTTGCTATACAAGACGAAAAATGTTATTTAACATTATGTCCAATAACATTATTCTTTCTATTTTACTTTAACAAATTTTATGAATTTGCCATATAAATAATGTTTTGGGTAAATACATATTAACAATAAGGGAGCCAACTCCGATTTCGATGATTTTTTAATACGTTGTCAAGGTCACCCTTCTAAGTGACCTTCAGAAAGTTTCAATTATCAAAAAATGTTGTTTATTAAGAAGTTATTAAGAGAACAATGATACCTTTTCCTTGAACTGCCTTTAACCAACTCTGAATGAGTTTTTTTTCTTGAATTTTACTGATCGGAGTTGATTAGAGACAGTTGAACAAAAAAAAGTAACTTTTTCTTTATATTAACTTCCCCAAAACAATAGACGAATTTCTACCTGTTGAAGTGGACTGAGAAGCTCGACTATTTGTTTTGGGAAATGATATTTCCCAAAAAGAAAAAAAATATTATGCTTTCGACTTCAGCGAATCGAAATCGGTCAGAAGATTAAACTTCTAAATAACTATCCTACCTAAACTTTTTTACAAACGGCGACTCCCAAGTAAAACCTTCACAATACTACTCAGGGTGATGACCTTGAGAACATATAAAAAAATCATCGAAATTGGAGATGGTTCCCTTGTAAATATTGTTGCGTCCGGGGGTCGCTTCGAGGTTCATGTTTATTAAAAAGAATATACAGGGTGAACCACGAATCGTGATCAGTTATTTTTGTTGAATAACTTATGCGATTTAGCAGCTAAAAAGATATGGGATCCTTAACACTAGAACTACCGACAATAATCGCACATCTATGTCAATCGATTGATAAACATGATAAACGTGTGAAAATGAACGAACTTATGAATTATTTCGTCACTCCCATATCAAATAAAAGTTGCCAAGGATCTGAGGAATTGTATTATTAAAATATTCTAATCATCGTTAGAAGAACGTGACAACCAGTCATTTTGACTGCTCTGGTAATTCTAGTGTTAAATATCGAAACAAGGTGTCAATTTTGTTGATTTCCAATTGAATGAATAAAGTTCAATATAAAAGGAAGTGATTGTTCTATTATCCGAAAATTCACTTATCCGCCCACTTTTGTCTCCTTATTAATACGGATACGGGAGGCTCTACTGCATATTGTATTATATTATGCAGTCATATAATTATATATTCGTTTTAATAAACATGAATATTTACCATGTTTTGTTACGTAGTGTAGACCCAGCTTTAACAGCGTCTCGAAGTAAAGCAAAGGGGGATATCTCTGCGCCTCCTCATGATTTACCGCGAACCGGAAGGCAAGACCAAGGTCTGCGGAGGTTCGTGATCTACCACGCTGTATTGACCTTCTGGATCTCTCAGGACCCCGCCGCACGGATCCAGGATTTCCAGTCGTGGATCGCCCCGGATACCTCTACGGTGGTTAGCGACCGCATCTTTGTTACAGTTAGGCTCGCGGTGTGTGTACGACACCGACCATAAGTCAACGGACGCTTACGTTTGCGACCGTAGAAATCGAAGAGGATTAATCTTACTTCACATAATTTATCTACACTTAAATGGGACCACTTGTGCTCGATGGATGGATCGTAAGAAATATCGTGAACGAGGATGTAGAACGAGGAGGGTCTGGAATGTGTTCGAGACAGTAGAAATCGAAGAGGATTAATCTTACGAGATCACTTGTGATCTCGATGGATAGATCGTAAGAAATATTGCGAATAAGGATGTAGTTATGTGTAGAATGAGGGGGGTTTTGAATGTGTTAGAGACAGTAGACATCAGAATGAATTAATCTTACGAGACTATTTGTGATCTCTGATGGATATATGGATCGTAAGAAATTGTGGATCAGGGTGTAGATGAGGGTTCGGAAGGTGTTGGAGATAGTAGACATCAGAGTGAATTAATCATCAAAGTTGGTCAAAATATTAACGTTAATATTTTCACATCAATATTAACGTTGTTATGTTTTTACAAACTTTGATGCTCTGTGTCTTGGCTAAATAAAAAAATGGACATTTACGGTTATTCTGTTTTAACCGTAAAATGCGTAACGTGAATGTTTTATACCCACTTCAATATTTAATCTTATAAGAGAAGGCACGGAAGTGTCTACCTCCGATTTTGATGAAACTTTGTATGTCTGTTAAGCAATCAAAAATAAGGGATACGTATTTTTTTTATCGGCTGAGACGCGATTTTAAGGGGTGAAACCATCCCTCGAAGTTTCGATCCCAAATTTCTTTGTCATAAACAAATTATATTTAGGACTGTTTGATAGTACCATATTATTCTACATAAAAAACCGCAAATATCGTCCATTAGAAGTTTTCATGTATCATATATATATATATTGTATATCATATATACAATAACGACTATAAACCACTTCCTTCGTTCCACCTTTAGCTAACTTACAATCACACCAAGAATAAGATCCTAACGAGTCTAATTACCTAACAATTATGATTTCCCATTACGCCAGTTGCAAACATCTCGCGTGACGTTTATTACTTTGTTTTCACACGTTCCTGCGTTATTCTCTTCGCCATAATATACCAACGGCAATCTTAATCGTAATCATCAGAGAAAGACAAACAGGCTTAACGGAGATGAACATATTGTAATCACGCACACGTGTTGTTGAGAATTTCTTCTGTAACTCGATATCCCTCTATAGGGGACTCTTAAACAGGTGAAATCTTTATGCACAACTGGGAAACAGTTACACATAGTGAAACATTTATAAGTTGCCACTGGAGTCTTGTTTCTACCTGGAGGTTTCATTAGAAGCAATTCATTGTTACTGTTCGATATCGCTCTAAGCAAGTAAATATTTGTACACTTACTGCTTAGTTAAGATAAGGAGCCCCAAAGGGCATAGCAGCATAAGAGGGCCAAAATTGCTTTTACAAGGGAACATTGGGGACTGATACACTCCGATTTTGATGAAACTTTGCATAAATATTTATTAGACCTATTTAACAAGGGAAGACACGGAAGTGCCCCCCTTCGATTTTGATGAAACTTCGTATGTCTGTTAAACAATCAAAAATAAAGGATACGTATTTTTTTTTATTGGCTGAGACGCGATTTTAAGGGGTGAAACCACCCCTCGAAGTTTTGACCCGAAAGTACTATCTCGAAAACCAGAGGAGATACATGAAAACTTCTAATGGACGAGGTTTGCGGTTTTTTATGTAAAATAATATAGTGCTAACAAATTGTCCAAAATATAATTTGTTTATAACAAACAAAATTTCGGATCGAAACTTCGAGGAGTGGTTTCACTCGTTACAGTCGTGTCCCATCCGATAAAAAAAATACGTATCCCTTATTTTTGACTGCTTAGCAGGTATACGAAGTTTCATTAAAATCGAAGGGGGACACTTCCGTGCCTTCCCTTGTCAGATAAAAAGAGTTGCAAAAAGCGACTTTTACTATTTTCTTCGCGATTCCGACCAATTGCAATTTTTTCAACATTTTGCTAACATATCATTTAGTACATTAATCCTTCTAACTTTACAAAGAAACTCGAGTCATTTGGTCCAATTTTGAAAGAGTTGTTCTGTTTTAAAGGGCACGAATACTTTTTTGACCCACTGTTTTAGTCTAAGTGCTCTATAAACTTGTAAGATTTCGAGTAAAAAAATTTAGGTGAAGAAAATTATTATTTTTAAAATACGAAACATTAAGATCTAACATTACTCATCGATGCTAATAGTCGTAAGCTTCGATCTCTGGTAAATATAATTGAAGTTTTATCGAATGATCGTGACTTTTGGAACATTGTGCAGAGTCACATACAGACTGATAATCCAGGTCCGTTGAACCTAACTGTCCGCTATGATGGCGATCTAGACAAAAAGGAAGGTCGATTACTTCATGTTTCTGTGTCGACGGTGATCGTTACCGGGGAAATCTAATGATACGTTGATCGATCCCTGAAAGCTGCAATCATGATCTCATAATGAAAGCCTAATTAACGCTTCTGGTACACCTTGAATGGACGACTTAGCTTTTTGGATGGTTACCGGTCATTTCTAGGCGACGGATCATTATGCAAGTATTATAGATTATCCTGGGCTAATTCATAGGAACTGAATAGAAACAGAAATTTATTTATTCTACTAACGATTTCATCAAGCTCTAAATTACATGAGAACTTCCTTTAAATTTTGTTAACACGTTAGCTATCGTCATTTTGTTTTAATAGTGTCTTTCGAAATCGATAGTTACCTGTGTTACGTAATACAATGAATATTATATCCATATACAGGATGTTAATTTTAAATCGAGCTTCTAAATTATTTCCACTACTATACATTGAAAGTACGAATAAATTATTAAATAAGATGTATATAAATGGTTTCATGTTGTGCATCTGGTGGTAATGGAAAAAATTCTGTGAAGGTCATTTCGATAGTTTTTACAAGGTCATCGTACTTTTTTTTATATTGACATTCATATTTTATAACCTGATGTTACAGTAGGCGTCAACACGAGGTCAATGACCTACATACCATGACCTTGAAGTCGCCTCGAAGAGGAAGCATTTGAAACACTAACATCTAATAAAATAAGGTAATAATAGTCTTTTCGTTTTATTACTTTTACATTCCTTAAAATGATTATTTTTCGTTAATATTTTACAAAATAAATAAACTGGTTTAGAAGAAGTAAAATATTTTAGAATGAAATTAATTTCAGCTATTCTGTACTGAGAGCCGCTGAGGCCATTCTCCATTCTATCCTGATGAAGGTTAAAAAATATTTTTTCACTAAAAACATCTTACTAAATAAAGTACCTTCTCACTAAAAAAAAACATCACTGAAAAACACCCCCTTATTAAAATATACCTTTTCAATAAAAGAAATAACTACTTACTAAAAAAAAGACCTTCTTACAAGAAAATACATTGTTATTAAAAAAATACCCTCTCATTAAAAATATCTTTTTACTAAAAAAATATCTTCTGACTATGAAATATCTTTTCACTAAAAATACCTTCTTATTAAAAAAAGACCTTATTAAACAACAGACCTTACTGAAAAAATACCATGTTACTAAAAACACACTCTCTTATTGAAAAATATCTTCTCGTTAAAAACACCTCATTACTATAAAATATCTTCTTACTAAAAATACCTCCTCATTAAAAAATACCTCATCACCAAAAAATACCTTCCTACTAACAAATACTGTCCCATGGAAATACCTTTTTCTAAAAAAAGACCTTCTCACTAAAAGAAACACTTTCTTCCAAAAAAAATACCTTCTGACTATAAAATATCCTTTTCACTCAAAATACCTTCATACTAAAAAACAGACCTTGGCTCTAAAAGAAAAACGTTCTTACTAAAAAAATACCTTCTAACTATAAAATATCTTCTGACTACAAAATATCCCTTTCACTCAAAGTACCCTCTTACAAAAAATATGTTCTCACTAAAAAAGACCTTAGCACTAAAAGATAGACTTTCTTACTCAAAAAATACCTTCTGACTATAAAATATCCTTTTCATTAAAAATACCTTGTTACAAAAAATATTTTCTCACTAAAAAATACCTTCTTATTAACACTAGGTTTACGGGACGCGTCATTTTGACGCATTTCCAATGCTTTCTAACCTCGAAATTCTCTATGTGGTATACTTATCTCTATAGCTATGCATTAATTTCAGAGATCGTAAATTGTGTATTATATAAAATAAGTTGTTTTTTAAAGAAAATCTGCGGGTTCGTTGACGCGTGCCGTGGAGATACGTACACGATAAGTGCTCGTAAACCTAGTGTTAAAAGACATCTCTTCGCTACGAAATATCTTCTGACTATAAAGTATCTTCTCACTGACATACACATGCTGGATCACACGCCGCTACGCCTGCCTAATAACAAACAAGCCCACCAATTAGCGAAATCGGAGCGCAGGTGGGTGCAGCCCGACGCGTCCTGCTCGTGATAGACCGTGAACAGGCCGATCGAGCATCGCGTATGCCCCATGATCAAGATCGTGACCGCATACCTGCGTAACGATCAATGCCAAGTGTTCAATGTTCGAGGTCGCTTACGCGGTGTTTCGCCGCGATTCCCCCCAATGGAAAATCGGTGACCGTTTCTCTCTCTCACAGCACACCTTTCTTGCATACCATCTTCCAGGTGTGCCACCTTGTCTTTATCTCCTTTTCAACGTGTACCTACTCGAAGCGGCTATAACCGCGATTCACGAAAGAATTCCCGCGATATGTGACGCGGAATTGTATTCGTCGAGCGTACGATGGCTCACTTAGCGTGTCCTCTTTTCCGTTTTCAATGTTGGAGACACTAGGGACAAACGTAACAATTTGTATTTTTGGATCTGTAACTTTTAAATTCAGTAGAATTTTCCAAAAATTCATAGACGACGAGAAACCTTGATTACTGGATAATTTAATCAAACCTTAAAACTTGGAAGATATCGCACCAGTTTCTTGAAATAAGACTTTTTGTAAAATGACTCATTTGTTACGTTTGTCTCTACTCTTAAGAACAATTATAACACCGTGTCTGAATTGAAAAAAAATTCACTATGTAGTAAGTAACGCGTTAACCATCTACGCTCAATTCGAATTTTACCGCCACATCGTGGTACAGTGGACTCTTGATATATACCCTCTCGATATATTTCCAAACGAGGAACTTTTTTTTCACACATACTTTTACAGACACAAATTCGGTCTCCCCCACGTTGCGGTCTTGGGCCGAGGTTACGATAACAAAACTTAAAATGGAGGAGGCTCTTGATACATTGCCGCTTCCGTGAATTTTCCCCCCCTACAGCCCCGCCCGCGGCAATATATCAAGAGTCTACTGTACCTATTTCACACAGGGAAACCAAGATGGAGTCGTACCAGACTCCCTTCTCTGCACCCAAAAAAACTTCCAAAGCATCCACTACTAAACCCTTCGACTCCAAAGGTTCACACCCACCAAGCTAAATGCAATTCGCACGAAAAAAAATTGTTCATGACTCCATAATACACTGGTAGACCCAAGTTTCCCTCAAGACCACTCGAGACGGTTCAAGGCGCCCGGTCGCCAACGCGTGCACAGTGAACGTTAACAAAGACCGTTTCCACGTCTAACCGCGTCGTGTTGTTTATCACCGAGGTCCTCCCTTCCGCTTACTTCCACGCTCGTCGTCTTCGTCTTCAGCTTCCTCGAGCATCCTTTCGTTTCTCCATGTCTTATTTTCTTTTTCATCTCCCTTCCCCCCGGTGATTCGGTGACTCGAGTGACACTAAATACATCCAGAGGTGGCACTGACCTAGCTAGCCGCGCTAGGACCACCATCACCGGTGGACCGTTTCTTCTTGGGCCGTTGCCGAGGCAGGTACTGTTATTTCACTGGCATACTTCGGCCCGGAATACCAAATGGGATCCACCAGGCCGGTGAAAGACACCGAGGGAGGACCAGGGGGAGGAACCGTGATGATGCATCTGGAATTCCATCCGGCTCTGTTCCATCCTAGATACTGGGAAGGGGGGGAGGATCGGTATGTGGAGGATGGTTCATCGTCCGAATTCTTTCATCGTTCGCTTTGGATTTTTGAACCTGTTCCAGAAGACTGTGTGGATAGTGCTGTTACCGCGACGACGGATTACGAATAAGTGGGCGCGAGATACACCTGCTGACGGGACAACTTCCGAGGATTTGAAGTGTTTTTTTTTTTTTGGAATTGAGGACCTTGGTGGAAATGGGGCACCGATTATGATAGTTTATGGGACAGGTACTTTTAGGAATATTCATTTTCTCAAGGAATTTAGTATTAACTCGTAGCTATTTTTGGTGGTAGTTGAAGTTAATGGTAAATGATAATTACTGAGAAATTTTAACTGGAAAATTCGTATCATGTGACACGGTTTTTAATAATATAAGAAAAAGATTATAACTATTCGGGCAAAAGATTTTGGTAAATATTTACAATAGGAGCTGCCTTCGATTTCGATGATTTTTTAATATGTGGTCGTCATTTTTTAAAATGAGTCGTCGTTTGTAAAAAACGTTTGGTATCGTACTTTAGTAGTATTGATAAGTCAAATGACCTTGACCTTGACATATGTTATCAAGGTCAACCTCCAAAGTGGACTTCAGAAAGTTTCAGTTATCAAATGTTGTTTATTAAAAAATTATTAAGAAAACAATGACACCCTTTTCTTAAACTGTCTCTAACAAACTTCGATCATTGTAATGCTTCAGAGTTGATTAGAGACAATTCAAGAAACAAAAGTCATTCAGAATTGGTTAGAAGTAGTTCAAGAATAAAAGTAACTGTCTCCAATCAACTCTGAATGACTTTTTTTCTTGAACTGTCTCTAACGAACTCTGAATGACTTTTCGATATATTCCCAGAAAAGCACGTTTATGATTTTAGAAATTGTAAAATAGGAACTTTGAAATCCGTCATTCTGACGTATTTAGTGATCCTATCATTCAAACTTTTCTCTTCTTCATTTCCATAAAATTCAACAATCTCCTGTACAATTTGTATTTCTTTTCATCGTTCCAATTTCAATGATCAAGCACTTCAACGAACAATATTTAAACGATCAAGGTTCCACGTAACGCACACTCTATCTTACGAAACGATCGATTTTTCCACTGGTCTCCTTGCTGGTGTATAAATAAAGAACGGAAAACCGTGGGATCCTCTAGATGGACTTGATCCTTGGCCGCGTGTACCGATCGATATCTGATGCATGCGACAATGGCCACGCAACACAGTGGAACGAAACGGGAAAATCTCTGGACATTCAATGTTCTTCTGAACGATTAATCATATCTTTACCAAACTTTTTTTAACCTCTTAGCTGTGAATGACGAGTGTAGTCGTCATGAGGAAATTACATTATTTATTGTAACGACGAGTATACTCGTCATGAGAAATTACAATTTTTTGATGTAATGACGAGTATACTCGTCACGAGAAATGAAATTTTTTGATGTAATGACGAGTATACTCGTCATGAGAAATTACAATTTTTGTATGTAATGACGAGTATACTCGTCATGCAAGAAAAGTGATTACCATTTGTTATTTGAATTAAAATTTTTGTGAAAACTACTACAAATTTGTCAATTTTAGACAGTTTAGAATATATTTAGACAACTTGGCTACACTAGTTCTTTTTACATCATTTTTCTAAATAATTTTTTTTAATAAGAAAATTATGAATGTTTAAGTTTTGTAAATAATGTAAATAAGTTTAAACGATAAAATAATAGATTTTTCAAAAAAGACAGGGGCTATTTCCTGTGTAGAACAAGCTAGGCAATAATCGAGAGGAGTCTCTAACTGGTAATTTCAAAGTGTTCATAATAATTTAATGACCCACTGTAATTTCAAGAAACAGGAGTCTCAAAAAAGTGTGCCCACAAAACATTGAAACATCAGGGTCTAAACAACTTAAAAACATTCTTAATTTGTGATTCCTTAACACTAAACCTACAGAACCCTTCAGAGAGGTATCAATTGGAACGACAGAACCGGTCATTTGATCGGTCGCGGTAGGTTTAGTGTTAACCCCTTGCCTTATAACATCGAGTCATACCCATGATGACAATTTTAAACTGCATTTAATAAACCTTCATATAATTCGTTTTCTTTAAGTCAAAGTAAAACACTGTTCTGCTGGTATTAACATTTAAGATTGAGAGTAAATATTACACTTGCAATAACAATAGAATTCTTTTCGAGAACGTTGATCACGAATATGAGGTAATTATTGTAAAAAGAAAAATTTTAATTTGTACATAATTATGCAAGTAATGACGTGAATAAGTTTAAAAAGTATTCCATGGATATGACGAAAATTTATGTTAATAAATATTTGTGGTACAATTTTATGATTACAATTTTATGATGACAATTTTAAACTGCATTTAATAAACCTTCATATAATTCGTTTTGTTTAAGTCAAAGTAAAATACTGTTCTGCTGGTATTAACATTTAAGATTCAGAGTAAATATTACACTTGCAATAAGAATAGAATTCTTTTCGTATCTGGGAAATTATTAACGATAAAGTATATTTTTGAGAGTGCAGACGTCAAATAAATGGTAAGGCAAGGGGTTAATATCCAAGGATTATACTGAAATGGACGTCAAAAAAGTCATAATCCAAAACTGATGTTTTCGTCCATGTCGCAGTTTTTAGACTGTTCTTCCCACTGTGCGCCAGCCTTGGACGAGCACCCATTGTCTCCAAGGTATCGCGACAGAGCCACACAGTAATCACAGGTTGTTTGCCCGTGGATTGCTGGCGCGGTAATCACCGACCAACGGGATCGAGCATGCGTAGGGCTTGGCTGTGATTTATCGGATACCGCCGATAACCGTGTCCGTCCGATAATAATTTATAAAACGAATACGCGCGAAGACGGTCGACGGCGCGGAACACAGAAGGGAAGAACGTTCCTTTTGTCGATCCCTGAGGGTCGGAGGAATGCGGCCCGCCAGACAAATCGCCATCGGGACGGGGCATCGCGCGAGAGTAATGACCATAATCCCCCAGGTGGATTTTTCACCTTTGTCAGACGTCGTTGGACCGCGACAACGGAGCCCGTGAAACTGTTCCGACAAACATATGCAATGAGTTCAGTGGTTTCCGATGTTGTTACTGGTGTGACGGTGTTGGATTCCGGGTGAGGAATGAGTGGAACATTTTATTAAAATCAACTTACAAGGGAAAGCACGGAAGTGTACCCCCCACCCCCCGATTTTGATGAAACTTCGTATGTTTGTTAAGGGGCTATGGTAGTGTGACGGTTTCGGAAAATTAAATTTTTCTTTTTTGTAATTTGCAACAATTTTTTTGAGGAACAGAAAGATGTATTATATGGCATGGAATAGGTGATTAGCTGTAAGTATGAAACATTTCTCTTTTTATGCTCTAAAACAGTAATGGAAACTTTGATCGCGTTTTTTCTCGATACTTTTTCTTAATCGGCGGCCATGATAACTGAACAACTAATTGACCGATTTCGTTCAAACTTGGAATATCTGTTCATCAGATGTGTCATTCTAGCCCGTACCACGAGTTTTTCGATATATTATAAATTAGAAATTTACGGGTTAAAAAACCAGCCATTTTCATGCAAATAAATTCAACTTTTTGTATGGGAAGGCGCCATTTTTTTATTTCTTAAATTTTTTTAATTATTCTGGTACGGGCTATAGCAATAAGCGGGCAAATTAAGAAAATATTTGTTATTTTTATTTCACACATCCACAAGAGATTTTTCCTTAAGACGTTCTCACAAACGAACCGTAACTTTTGAACAACACATTGTTTTTACTTCATAAAAATATAGCATACTTTACAAATATTATTTAGTAAATATATATATCATTCAAATTGATAAGTTCAATAGTTTTTCTTTAAAAAATTCCAAAAGATTGCCTTATTATATTCACACAATTTGGACAATTTTGAATCAATCCCTAAGAACCTAACGATAGCACATGTGTGCTATATTTTTGTCCAAGAGTGTACATATTAACTTCGTTAAATGTTCTTTAAAAAAAGTTTTGATTTTGTCACTTTTAAGAGTAAATCCAAACGTCACGTCGCTGAATCGATGCGAACGATAAACATTTTTTTTATCATCACATCAGCGTTCATTTTAAATCAATCCCTAAGAACCTAATGATAGCACATGTGTGCTATATTTTTGTCCAAGAGTGTACATATTAACTTCGTTAAATGTTCTTTAAAAAAAGTTTTGATTTTGTCACTTTTAAGAGTAAATCCAAACGTCACGTCGCTGAATCGATGCGAACGATAAACATTTTTTTTATCATCACATCAGCGTTCATTTTAAATCAATCCCTAAGAACCTAATGATAGCACATGTGTGCTATATTTTTGTCCAAGAGCGTACATATTAACTTCGTTAAATGTTCTTTAAAAATAGTTCTGATTTTGTCACTTTTAAGAGTAAATCCAAACGTCACGTCGCTGAATCGATGTGAACGATAAACATTTTTTTTATCATAGCATCAGCGTACGTTCCCAGAACGGCACTGTTGCGAATACTGGAGATCGTCAGTGAGGAACACGCTAAAGCCTGGAAAACAATAGACCATCTGTTCCTGTAGGGTCAACGGACATCGCAAGGTAAAGTACCTCGCATGTCTTTGACCGGAATGACACGCAGAAACAACGGCCGGGCCCCGTCTTGACTACCGGAGAAAAAGGGGGGGGGGAGAGAAAAGCTTAATTGCCTTGCAGATTTTAATTGTACCTAGACGTTCGCGGTTCGCAGCCAACCAGCGATTTTAACGGAATATCGTCGAGATGAGCGACCGACGCGGGAAAAAACGCACGCTGCGAAATTAACGTTTCGCGGGAAAATGGCAGTCGAGAGGGCCATTTTATGGTAAAGAACATTCTTCGTCCCGGCGATCGGCCAATCGAGCGTTAATTCCCGGTTGGTTCCAATTAATTTGAACACATTCACCCTTCACGTGGTACAGAATCACTTATTTTTTTTAAATCAGTTCGAAGGTCGTAATTTTTTAGTAAATTCAAAGTGCTTTCTTAAAAATTTTTCGTAATGAAATTCTCGGTCGATCTATTTAGCCTAAATTTTCAATTTCGTTACTAGTTTTTTTATATTTAGCGAAACATACAGATTATTAAGATGATCAGTATCCATGGGGGTCGCCGGTTACGAACTTAAAATCAGATTTTCGAAATTCAAAATGGCGAAGCGAAATTTTGGAAAATTAGCTTATTTGGAAAAAACGTAGTGTGTAGAGATTTTCGAGAACGTTGATCACGAATATGAGGTCATTATTGTAAAAAGAAAAATTTTAATTTGTACATAATTATGCAAGTAATGACGTGAATAAGTTTAAAAAGTATTGCGTGGATATGACGAAAATTTATGTTAATAAATATTTGTGATACGAGATATGTTCCCTTCGCGTCTCGTCGGTCACCGGTGACCGGCACAGAACTTTCAGCCAAAGGTCAGTTGAAAATAGGCTTTGCGGTGAAGGTGTTAATTCCCGTTCGGTTCGTACTGCGTTAATTTTCTCGACAAGTCTTGTTCGATCTTTATCGCGTGTTCCGCGGGTAAATGGCGCGCGCTGCTATCTCGACGTCGATCGAGCCCGAGCGATTCGGGAACCGTACTAACGGGGATCAACGGATCGTATTGCGTGATTAGAAATCAGAATTAGCGGCGAATTGTTGTAGTCATGATGCACGATGTACGGGGGGATACTAGAGGGATTATTTGAGATACAGTACTAAAACCTTCTTTAACCTCTTAGCTGTGAATAACGAGTATACTCGTCATGAAGAAATGGCAACTTCTTATGTAAGTAATGAGTATTCTCGTTATGAAGAAATAGTAATTTTTTATGTAATGACAAGTATATTCGTCACTAAAGAAAAGTTGCCATATCTTCATGACGAATATACTCGTCATTACATAAAAGCTTGTTATTTCTTCATGACGAGTATACTCGTCAATACATAAAAGCTTTTTATTTCTTCATAACGAGTATACTAGTCATCATGTAAAAACTTGCCATTCCTTCATGACGAATATACTCGTCATTACATGAAAGCTTTTTATTTCTTCATGACGAGTATACTCGTTAATACATAAAAGCTTTTTATTTCTTCATAACGAGTATACTTGTCATTACAAAAAAAATTTCCATTCCTTCATGACGAATATAGTCGTCATTACATAAAAGCTTCTTGTTTCTTCATGACGAGTATACTCGTCAATACATAAAAGCTTTTTATTTCTTCATAACGAGTATACTAGTCATTACATAAAAACTTGCCATTCCTTCATGACGAATATACTCGTCATTACATAAAAGCTTTTTATTTCTTCATGACGAGTATACTCGCCATTCACAGCTAAGAGGCTAAAACAATATTCACAAGTCCTTCGAGAGACGTCTCTGATTTATTCAAAAAGACCGTTTCACATCGCTATTCAAAAAATTCAAAAACGAAGTTCATACTCTTGTCTTTCCAACAAAATCACACAATCGAGCATTGTCCTCTAGTCGCAATCTCGGTGGTCCGAGGAACATGGGGCCCCCTCCGGTGGCGTTTCTTTCGATGTACCGTAATTAAATGCGTCGCCGTCGGTCCGCGGCATAAAACAATACGATACGGTGGGACCACACGTACCGAGGAGTCAGCATCACGGAAACCTTGGCCTTGTCTTGCATGAAAGGGTTACATAAGTTTGCCTCGCTCGGCATCGCGTGAAGATGATGACCCGCCATTCTTCGGCTTTCTTCTGTCTCTCCTTTGTCCATTCTTCCCTCTCTTTCTATATTTCTCTCACTCGACCACCACCCTCGACCATAATTCGACGTATATACATATACATATACATATACATATATACTAGGTGTCCCATTTCAATCGATCTCCCCGAATACTTCTAAAATTATTTGTGATACCAGAAAGTCCAGATGATATCGAGGGTCTCATAATTTGATGTCAATAGTTTCTTTGTAGGTGGAGGCGTAGAGGACATATCGAGGTCAGCTTTATTTTTTTAAATGGAACTGTAATGAAAATGTTGCAGGATCCTGAAATGTAACACTCGTGAGGCGATTCGGAACAAGTTTTTCCTTAGCAAAAATGTTATCCGAGGCGTTGTTAACGAGATATTAACCAAAAACCCTGGCCAATCAGAGCCAAAGTCTGCTGGCCGAGCTCTGATTGGTCGGGGTTTTTCGTTAATATCTTGTTAACAAAGCCCCGGATAACATTTTTCTTAAGGAAAAACTTGTTCCAAATCGCCTCACGAGCTGGGCCGTTCCGGGGTTGTTGGCCGCCTGGGTGTAGAAACAATATGGCCGCCCTTATTAATTTAATATTATTTAATTACTGCTGTGTTTACTTTTATATCTATATAAAAGTATGTTTAATTAGTTTTTATCTAAGCATCATATGGTACAAAAGTATGTTTAAGTAGTTTTAATCTATATACATAATTTTTTTTTAACAGTTATCATGGAAAAGGAATATTTTCTAAATAATATTTTTATAAAATGAAACAAGAATCCTTAAAAAAGAAATGGTGTGATTTAAGATGAATATTTTATTTTCCATATAACTATAAAACTAACGTATAATGTTTGTAATAATGATGTTATAGTTAATAATATAGACTATTAATAACTTACACGAATTTAATCCAACGAATATAGCTAAATATCATATGCTTTGTATACATATAAAGAGAGCTTATTCCTGTATACGAGTAGTGTTTCAAAGATTACATATAAAATTAATTTCATTGAATTCTGTTTGTTTAAAATATTAGGAATCATCAAAAAAGTTTTGATTGTTATTCTTATTAAATTTCACATAGAATATATGGTTTGCGAAAGCCCAGACGCAGGGGCACCTTTTGCACCCCCGCCAGGCACGGCTCTCACGAATGACCTATTTCACTGACCTGTAATATTTTTGTTACACCCTGTATACACAAAAAACATCGATGACCTTGAAAACTCAGAAAAAAAATGACGTTTGTACAAAAATATTCTTCACAGCGTATTCGTTCTTTGACACCATTCACATTGCATACAGCATATTTTTTATATAATCACACCTGAAGGAGATATTTAGGTGGACCACCCTGTATATGTATACATTCCCCGTCGTGAGTCTATGGGACCCGAAAGCACAGTAATACGGTCGGGACTTAAGACGTAAAAGATACGTGAAGATACGTGGTCAATCACATTGGGAACGACGCGGCTTGGCATATACACCATCTTACGCGTGAAATACACCCTGTAATTGGTGGAAAAGCGATCTGTACTCGTCGTTACACGGTGTGTAACGTGAGACCGACCACGGGACGGTGTGCACTGGCAATGGAACTCGTTTTCTGTGTGTCCGCGATCGAAACTTTAGATCTGCCCTGGCGTTCGGAAGTATTGCCTGTATACACGGTGTCCCACCTAACGTAGGCACCTTTAATATCTGACTTGTTTTTGTACCCTTGTGTGGGCAACTAAAATATTCACGGTCATTGATAATTTTACTTTCATACTCTTCCGAAACACTTAGCTTTCCCTTCTTATAATACACCAAGTGCTGTTTTAGACGAGGATATAAAAAATTGTGAAAGGAAATTTAGAAGTGGGTACCTGGGTACCCGGTTGCCTACGCGAGGGTTAAAATACAAAAAAATGCGAGGGGAAAGTATTATTTGGTTAGAAGGAGCAAATACTGTGATAAGGAAAAATTTTTCTCAAGGTCATATTTTTCGAAATTTCAAGGTCGTCGATATTTTTTTAGGTGGTACTACATATTTTTATCAGTGTGGCTTAATAGTATAGGTCAAGACTAATCTAATGATCTATAATATTATGAGCTTAAGTATGAAAAATCTACCAATGTATAGGAAGTAGATTTAAATAAAACATTTATTTTAACGAATGCTCACTGTGATGTCCCCCTACTTCGATACATTTGTGTAGACGATTAATGAGTTTTCATACTCAACATAGGGATAATAATTTGTAGATAATAATGGAATTTCGTATTCAAGGTCACACGAAGGTCATACTATTACAGTTCATTAGCTTGGTCTCGATCTCAATTATTAAAAAAAAAGCATTGATAGGTTTGAAATTTCGAAAAATAGGTATGTCCTTCAGAAAAATTGTTTACTTATCATAATATATGATTCTTTCCACCAAATAACATTTTTCTCTCACATGTTCTGCTATCTTCCAAAACAGGTGAGATACTAAAGGTGCTCATGTTAGGTGGGACACTCTGTATATTCGATTCATTTCAATGAACAGTATGGCAAATATTATTCAGACGAACTAGTTTTTTCCACAATAATCAGTGAGAAAAAGTCCTGATCATTTATCACGTTGACCGCCACAGTGAAAAGGGTCGTGCGTAGTCAGACACGCATTATTTCTTTTTCAAAGTCGTAAATCGTCGAAAATATATCCGTTTAGTTAATAGAGATTATTAGTCTTTTCTAAAATTGTACTGCGAATATTAATTTTATGCACAACTTTTCTAACTGTATTTAAATAATTCAGCCTCTTCTGCAATGTACGTGTCACTCATATTTGTCAGTGTTAAAACAAGAAGCGACATAAAAGGATTATTTCGGGTTTTATGATTTTGCTGAAAAGTCTAAATATTTCCTTCAAATTTTTCTACTGTCGATATAAACCATTCCTTTTAATATGTTCAGGCCATTATTTGAAGGACTTTTAAATATTGTTTTAATAGTGTTAAAAGTAATTGCAATTATAATACTAGAAACAAAAGATACAGTGTTATTTATAGAAGTAAAATTTAGGATTGAGAATTAACCAAATGGTAAATTAAGAAATCAGAGATGGCCATATGTATTGGACAATAGTCAAATATGATTGGATTATATTGGGTTATATAAATTCTGTAAATTGTGCTTCGTTTAGATTTCTTTCATATCGTGACAGGATAGATATTATATTGAACAGTTAAGATCCATTATTAATAGAATACTATAAATATAGAAATAAACTGTGTCAACAAATCATCTTGAAAACATTAAAAATTTATAGAAGAATTTAAAGGACCCGTAGAGTTCTTCTACATTACTAAAATGTTCATTTCAAAAAGTATCACTGTATACCAAAATTTCAATAAAAAATTATACCTATATCTTTCGTCTTTTAAATATTCAAAGAATATTTACTAATAAAAAATAAAGTTATCTTTCGCAAAATCGAAAGGACAAGAGTACCTTATCGCCCACAGAGAAGTCCCCTAAAAAGGATAAATGTCATCTGCTTCCGTTTTCTTCCAGAAACGTTAAAACCGGCACGTTTGTTTTCCAGATCGTTCAGATTTACAATTGCCGTTAACATTGCATTGTTCCCCGTTTTTTTTCCACCTGACCTTTGACACCGAACGCATTCCCGCTCGTTAGAGGCGTTATCAGCATAAATCGTCGCTTATCTTTCGGGGAAGTTTTTCCCCGTGTTTTCTCACTTTCGTTGTTCGAACGTCCCCTCCCCTTCAGAGGGGAACACCATTGTTTGGTTTCGTTCGTTAATAACGGGAAACTCGAAGTGGAGTACGGAATCGAGGAAACTTTAACGAGGTTCCGCGGAAATGGCGAGTGGGAACACCGTGATCCCGTTAGTCGTCACTCTCATTGTCGACGGGCGAGTCGATCTTGTCGATCCCCGTGGTTTCTTATCTTGTACACGCGGGTACGCAGAGTGGGTACACGCACTGATCGATTCGGTCTCTAATTTTTCAATTTTAACAGTATTTAAACTAGAATTCTGCTAATTTTTATGATTTACACAGTACATTTCGTAGAACAGAAATTATTAGGGTAAATGCACCAGGAAATTAATATTTAAGAGATTTTGTGATTATTAAAGTCGAATTTTAAATGATAATAATATTAATACATATTTAGTACATGAAAATATGGTTCCTTAACCTCTTAGCTGTGAATGACGAGTATACTCGTCATTAAGATATGGAAAATTTTTATGTAATGACGAGTATAATCGTCATGAAGAAATGACAAGGTTTTATGTAATGACGAGTATACTCGTCATGAAGAAATGGCAAGTTTTTATGTAATGACGAGTATACTCGTCATGAAGAAATGGCAAGTTTTTATGTAATGAGTATACTCGTCATGCGAGAAAGGTAATTACTTACTATTTAAAGTATGAATAAAAATTTTTGTGAAAACATACATATATTTGTAAATTTTAGACATTTTAGAATATTTTGAGACTACTTGATATAATAGAAAATAAAATTAAAGAATTAAATTTAAAATTAATAAAAAATAAAATTACTTGAAAACATTGAAAACGCTGGAAAAGACAGAATTTTTATGCCAAGTTTAACATTTCTCAAATCTTTGTGTGTTTATAGATGTTATTAGACTCAGCGACTTCCGTGTTTAACACTTAACTCTGAGAATAATATGACGTTTACGTCTTGTTTGCGATGTTTGAGTAATATTCTCTGTCAATAGCGACGAGAAGTGATACGGTGACGCATCACGATTGCATAAAACGAGGAATAATAGGATGTCTGTCTGCGATTGAATATTTGTCGGCTGTGTATAGCCGTTTTTAGCAAGTAATGGCAACCATTTATGATGGGCCATAAGCGTATACTAGCTTAAAAGAATTAAACGTGTATCCTACGATTCCTTGTTTCATTGTGTATACTCGAGGTAATGAATTAAAACTATTTTCCTTGTAGATTCATGGTTAATGGAAAAATATAAACGCATCAAATTTATTGTTTAATTAAACATTGTTAATATTTTCAATTAAACATGAGACTTAAATTAATAAAAACCTAAACTTGATAAGTTTATATTCTTAATAAAGATCATATTAGTAAAGAAATCTTTCAACGTGAGTAGGCAGTGGAAGTTTAAGCAACTTTACAATTCTTGTTATTAATCTTGTAACATTTGAAATTTGTCAGAATGTTATTTCACGTTCTAGGGATTTTAGTATTTTTTATAGCAATATATAAATATGTAGTACTAAATTTTATTAGAATCTTCATTTTACTGTATTTTTCAATTTAACCTATTTTATCATTACACAATAAATTACTGAATAGTTACATATGTAAATAAATATGAAAGAGAAAATAGCAGAGGTCATGTAACATATGTATTATAAATAAAATACACCAAACAAGAGTTTACTTGAAAAACTAACTTTATGGTGACCGTATTTAATGTGATCAATTTTAATTTTGATTTTGATGTTAATTCAAAATGACCAACCAATTTTGATGATAATTTAGGATAACAATCTTTAATTGTCGTGATAATTTACGATAATTATTTTTAATTTTGATGATACTTTAGGATCTATATCTTAGAACTATTATCTTTAATTTTGGTGACATTTTCGGACAATCATTTTTAATTTTGATAATTTGGGATGACCATCTTAAATTCTGATGATAATTTACAATGATTAGCTATAATTTGAATGATAATTTAAGATGACTATCTTTAATTTTGGTGATATTTTCGGAGAACCATCTTTAATTTTTATAATAATTTAGGATGACGATCTTACATTTTTATGATAATTTAAGATGACGATCTATAATCCGGATAATAATTTCGGATGACCACCTTCAATTTTCATAATAATTTACGATTACATACCATCTTATTTTGAAAGTGGTGTAATTCCAATTTTTGAGAAAATCGTCAATAAGGTCGCCATGGTTATAGATCAATAGAAATAAATCGGCAAATAACATTCAAAATCCACTGTAAAAATAAACGGAATAATTATTATTCCAACGTTCGAATTTTCATCCTTCAAACCCTCTAAGCAATCGGCCGAACAATTGATTCCTCTCCATTATTCATGCTGTTTTACCCGTGTCGTGCGTGCCGGCCATGAAACGGGTTTTCCCTCAATATATTCACCGGCGTTCTTTCGTTCGTAGGCCTAACGCGTTCGCCGTCGACCACGTCAAAACGATTTCCGGTTGCAGATCATAACGGAGCCGATGCGTAAGCATCCGAATATCCGGAGAGAGGAAGCTAACGAGTGCGATAATACATTCGTGGATTCTTACGATGCCGACCGACACTTTTGCTATCCGTTTTAATTTCCAAGTAGGGCTGGGACTATTCGAATAATTTCGTTATAGATAAATTCACTGTCTTTGCAAAATCCAATTTCTATCAAATTATACTCAGTTTTGTTGTGATTTTCTTTCAACTTTCTTATGGCCATTATTGCAGAATTGTTATGTATATATAACTGTGATAAAAGTAAAAAAGTAACAAAATGGTACCGAATAAAGAACTGCATTAAACGGTTTCAAAATGTTAAAATGTTCTTGTGAATTATTCATATGTCATCTAAGATGCACAAAAGAGTTTTCAATTTTTATTTGGTTAAAAGGACGTATTATTTTATCATAACTGTAATGAAAGTAAACAAATAGCAAAGTGACGCCGAAAGAAGAACAGCATTAAACGGTTTCAAAATGTTAAATGTACTTGTGAATCATTTATATGTCATGTGATATATACTAAAATACAATAAAATATTTCTTTGGTTATTTTTAAATAATTTGGAAATTAAAGGGTTCACACGTTGATTGCCACGGTAGATACGTGTTACTACAGTAAATTATATGAGAAAGCATTTGACCTTTAAACTATAATATTTATAATCTTGTGAATATAAGTAGTAGTAGAACAATGATCCAAACAAGAAGTGTATGAGTGAACATATAAATATTCATATTTACAAGAGAAAAAATTTAAACAGATATACTTTATGATATTCATTTAAAACTAAAAAATTCTGACAATCAATGTGTTAAATTAATATTCGTTTCCTCCATTAAAGAATTTATTAGAACAATGCTGTTAGCATCCATAATTTATCGTGTCTTGCATATTCATCAATAGCTACAAATACAGAAATCTGTAGTAATTTCATTGGAGATGAGACCTTCATGCACAGTTGTTAATTAATACAAGACAAATCATTGCATCCATTATTTCAAGAGTAATTGGAGGACACGACGTCTATGTATATTAGCTTGGATCACAACTAATTTGAATTTCCCTTTTTTTTAATTTATGTCGATCCAAGACACTTTGTAACCAACAATTAACCTTCCAAACCGTCTCAATAATTATCAAACTAAACAATCATCATTTAATTCAAATATTCATATTATTTCTGTTACTCCATCATTAAACTGCGAATGTTTATGCATTTATAGCATTTTTTAACTTGCAAAATATTTGCAAAATAAAGACTTTGAAAACATTTATATATTATTATCAATATAGAAATACATTCAGTACAGGAAACAAATTTTTTCAAGACAAAGACTGTAATATAATTTAATAACATTTGCATATTAATATTAACCCTGAATTTGATCCGCAGCCAATGTTTGATTCTAACTCAGTATATTTTATTATAGAAATTCCTAAACGAATTCAACACCAACAGCTTCCATATACATATTATAATTTTAATTCTGGCTCAATTTAATTCCAGGAATAGAAATGCAACAGTTCATTGAACAGTGCACGAAGGTTAATATAACAAACACATCTAGTAGGTACATAAAATAAATTTCTGTCCAATATTCATTATTTATAAATTAGTTATATCTGAAACTGCGAATTTGCATAAAGATAGTCTACTAGTAATAAGTACTAGACCGCGGAAGTTTATTAGATAAAAAATTTAAAATAACGAATAAGAAAGAAAAAAGTACTTCATCACTTTTAATAGCTTAAACGTGGAAATTCCAATTTTTATAATAAAATAATGCTTCTTCTTAAATGAATTGACATTTGGCAAATAAGTATTTAATCTTATTAACTGTTTAAAGCTCAGGATGACGCCTTTAGATACATACTGCTGCTCTTCACTATGCATTATTATCCAACTGTGATTTATAGCGCCTTAGAACTTGACGAACGCAATAAAATCAAGGTTCCAATAAAATTTAATACTATTTACGTGTTATTATTAACGCAGTGAATCCTCTACAATAAAAAAAAAAAGAAAATAACATACTAAACAATTAAAAAATTCTGTCCCATTTTAATTTCACACATATATCATTCACTAAAAATAGTAATATACGTAAAGTGGAAACTTAAGCAAATCATTTAAAATTTAATCTAATAAATTCGTACAATTTAAGAGACCACAGGAAATTTACAAATATTTCCAAATATTTTCATTCCACAAAGATACAACTGCTACAAGTACGAATACTTTTATGGGCTTCATTTATATTATTATGAATTGTTATTTTTCAGTAAATGATGCATCATTCGAAAGCTTAGTTATTGCACTAGACATCCCTATTGATAAACATTTTAGAATATATATTGTCAAAGAATTATTAATTCACATCAATTCAAGAATCGCAAAGGTACGAATACTTCTGTGCCTCACTGTAGCCACCAAAAATTGTGAATTTGCATAAACTTCCGTAGTCTACTTATTACCTAGCATGTTTCAACATTTACAACGCAAGTTATTTTCGACTCGACCCCAAATCGAGTTCAATCCCGAATTCCAAACGGAATACAATCATTGACACTCACCTGATACGGGTAAGCACCTGGCCTGTAATAGCTGCCGGTGTTCAACGCCGGATAACTCTTCGTGCTGCCACACATAGAAGCCATCTTACCCTCTAAAATTCCTTCCTTGCGAAAAAAATTCTCTTCTGTCCTCACAAAACCTCCCTCAAACACTCCACTCGAAAGATCCTCTCCAAAAAGTCCACTCAAACGACCTTAAACTTGGTCATTCCCCATAATTCAAGGTCCCCTTCCCCACATACAATGCACACCTGTTCGAATCTTCCGAAGCACAAACGTCCTTCAGAATCAGTTCTTCAAACGTGCCAAGGAATCGTCCAAACGGCAACGAGATAAAAAAAACCTTTATTCCACCATTCAGAATCGCACAGACTCACGCAATGGAACTACGTTTCCATGTTAACCCACGGCAAGGTACGTATTCAAGGTCGAAAACGCGTCGAGCCGCGACACCGTTCGATTTTTCAGCGTCCAGAAACGGTCCCGTTAAGCTCAGCTCCCAATATATTCGGTACGCGACTGGCATTCCACGGTTTCGCTGCCTTTTAACGCGGTGACCCATAAAAAGACCAGTTTTCGTTCCTTTTCAGGCCGCCTCTGGTCCCGTTCCGCCTTTCTGGATCACCGTCACTTTCATCAGGACGATCAATTATCTTTTTCCTAGCAATCAAATTTTCCACTAGATTACGATCCTCTAAATGTCCACTTAGTTCACGATCTTCCAGGTGTCTTCGAGCAACCAGAAACAGTCGACTTCCCGCCAGAATTTGGTACCCTTCAGTCATCAACCTTGGATAAGGTCATCAAAATTGGACGACTCCAATGTCCAGAAATGAAGAATTGGCTCAAGGGATCCAAGTGTTTTCCAATCAGAAATATGAAAATTTTACTGCACTGTTTTTTTTTTTGCTGTTTGATATTAGATCGGTTCGATCGATGAGGTGTGGACACAGCGAGTGTTTCCGTTCCGTTTGGTTTGAGGAAAACACAGATACGGACAGAAAGCACGCGGCAGCACGTCCTTCCGCCGAGACGGTTGACCACCGACTGACAGCACCAGGGGAAGATCTTCACGCACCGACGTTCTTCATCTTCATCCTTTCCGTTCTCAAGCTAACCGACGACGCTCCACGACCGGCTGTTCGGTTTCTTCTGCCGTCCAGGTAGGTATACCGCGAAGCTTTGTCGGGGAACGACCACTACGCCGCCCTGGCTTCACGCCACTTCGCTTTTTGGCCGCGAGCCTCTTCCTCGTGGGAGCGCACGACTTTTCTTCCCCTCGATTTTCATTGCTGCCCCGCCCCGCCCCCCCACCCTATAGGGTGATTGCAGCAATGAATGAATATTTCAGAGTTTTTGTAACTATTAAAGTGAAATTTGAAATGATGACAATATTATATTTGGCATATGAAAATAAGATTTTTTAATTCCTATACTTTTTGATAATGTATAGATTAAAAATATTATCGATTTATTTTAAATGATAGTCATTTGAAATAATGAATTATTTTGTGATTTTTGTATTTCAAATTTGGCAAAAGAAGTAATATTTAAAATAATATGCAACAAAACGATTTTATTTGAAGAATTTTTACAGCAATTTGCTTTAACCGAAACCTGTTTAAGTATATAAGTTATGTTGAATATTGTCGCGAATGAAAATAATCGTTCCGCTGGTCTGGAAGATCGAGGGGTGTTATCTTAATCTTCAGAAAAATGTCAATAAACCAAACTCAGACCTAGTTACCTGATATAATTTCGAAGAACAATTTCACAATTCAAAAATAATAAAAATAAAAAAAAATCGAAAAATGTGGTAACCTTTTTTGGTCGCTAGTGTAGCTTTTTCGAAAAAATTCACACTTTCATGAAGTTGTTGAGTGAATGATGACGTCATCGAAGAAAATTCCTAAAATCCATAACATTTTTTTTCATTTATCTATTTGTACTTAAATAAAGGTGTAACTTAAAAAATTTTGTTTCATTTAAAAAAAAACAAAAATTTGGAAACTTGTAAGTTATAAGTTTCCAAATTTTTGACTGCTGGAACTAAATTTTGAATCTGGATTATTGTGTCATTTCGTCCACTCTCTTCATTCCGCCTCGGGCTTTACCTCTTCACGACCGCTGGAATACGAAGAACTCGGAACACCTGTTTTTTTTTCTTAACGATGACTGTTTTGTGTTCGGTTCTTCTGTTCCATAATGACAATAGATTCGTTTATAACCTTGCCGCGCGTTGAATGGCGAACGAATGCTGGTGACTCAACGGTTATCAGTATATTTCTTTTATTATTATTCTTCCACAGATTTTTATGATTCCTTGTACAACAGATTACAGATATCTTAAAGTAGAATTCTGTAAGTTCCTTTTCTTCTTCTCTTTGTCCATAATTGTCTAATTTGTAAACAGAAATTATATGCGAATCCGTAAAATAAACAAGAAGAATAGTTTTAGTAAATTTTAATAAATCCGTCACAAATATTGATATATCGATACATCATAAATAGACTGCGGAGTTTATGCAAATTCACAATTTCAGATGCTAATACTTAAAAATTCAAACGGAGTAGAATTTTTTATTCTGTACTAAAGGCTTTATTCCGTTAATAATAAGACATAGATAGCATTAACCTTTACTGAAACCTTTATTTTCTAATATTTTCCAAGTCAAATAGTGCTATAAATGCATAAACATCCGCAGTCTACTCATAAATGGCAAATAAATTGAATAATTTGTGAACAAAATTTTTCTGTTACTTCAACTTTGATAAAGTTACATTTCGATAATTGCGTTCTAAAATGCTTGGAGGTAATTTTGAAACATTCATAGAGTCCACCATGAATTAATCCTCGGATGACAAATGCGGGTCATTGGAGACCCAGACTTCAAGCTGACCCTGAAACACAGGCTAAAATTTTTGATAAAATACTAATTCCAAATTATGATATGAGTCAGAAATGACCCTACTTCTCCATATTATAGGTCCGGTTTTCGAAGGTTAATATGAACACACAAAAAATTTAAAAAGAAGATTTTCCTTTACCAATGTGCTAATAATTTTTATAACGATTGTACTGAAATGAGATTTGGCGTCGGTTGCTCACCTGTTCCACAATCGAATTTCATTGCTGCTTCGTTTATTCGCTTCTGCTTGCTTCGTGCGCGATTTTTATTCAATTTTTTTTTCTTTTCATTCACCGTTTCTTCGTTCATCCACCCGCTTCATTCCACTTCGGGCTAGACCTCGTTGCGATCTGGTCGATCCTCACGCCCCGGGAAGCAATTTGTTCCGATTCCTTTACGAACGTTCCGCGATGAGAACCGATTGATTATATCGATGAAAAATTATTCGGGGCATATCTGATCTTTTATGATGCGTATAAAGGTGCGTTTACGTTTGTTGTAACGAGGCCAAGTGCTTTTATTCTGTTACTTTTTAAGCAGAAAGGAAGAAAAATTTTCATCGTATATATTATTTGTTTCGATATCTGAATAACTTTTGGTTAATTTCTTATTTGTACAAAACTCAAAATTGCCTTCTTTTGTAGTAACAAATAATATAAACATTAGGTGCATCAATTAACTCGTGGCCCTTTTTTCATAAATTTGATGTTTATTTATTGTACAAAAAACCTAAATACAGTCTAGTTGTAAAAATATTCCCCATGATTTTTTATAGTTTGCGAAACTCATCTAAAAAAATGTAAGGACAGTTTTGAGTCGATTCTTACTTGTTCAGTCGACGAATTAATTTGTGCACCTAATAGTAATTTTCTGCACCTTTCAAATAAAATTGCGTCAGTGTTTGAAAGAAAACTGTAATTTTGTGAAAGGTGGCAGTAGAAAATAAATACATAAAATGAAAAAAATAAAAAAAAAAAAATAAAAATATTTCGTACTCTGATTTCACGCATTGAAATTATTCTTATCAGTGATTGTACCTTATTAAATACATTTTTTTGGCTTCAAAAATTTTTGTGTGCGTTTCGAACTCGTACACTGCATATGCAATATATTGCCAAATTTAAACGGTGTATAATTTACTTTAAGCTCGTTTAAGAGCAATGGATTTTATGTTTTCCCATGTTTTTTCGAAATGAATTCTTTTAGAAAGCATTCGTGACTTATTCTGTGTTTGGATAATCGGCATCTGGAATGAACGGTGTTTTCGATAATTGAAATTTGGATAATTGGTGATTCTATTGTACTGAAAAAAATACTAGATAGTTCGCAGTAATGTCGTTGGAAGTGATAACGCCGCTCCAATCGGAGACTTCGACGAGTGAGTAAGACGTGTGCTCGGTGATTTCAACGCGCGCGATCCTGAGAGAGTTTCCATCCTTTACGCTTCTAAATTAGAAATTCCAATAGAATCGAGTAAATGGACTTGTGCAGTATTTATACCATTACTATCCACGCACTCGTGTACTCGCATTTATGATCTTTCTGTGAGTCTGTTGTGGGTACAGTAGTCGTCATAAGTTTCGATCCAAATGCAATAATTCAACAGGACTAGATGAAACGTAAGCATGAATATTTTTTTTCGAAAAGTATTAAAATTGAATTGTATTTTTGCAAATGAAACATTATAAACAGTTTAACTTGTTAGTTATAATTGAATGTTTTTAACACTAAAACTATCAACGCAGTCGGAAATGACTACTACTAATAAGTAGGTAAAAATTTACAACACATTTTCTCAAATATTTTGCAATTTTTATCGCAGTACGAAAACGAAAAAATTACTTAACTTATAGATTTGTTAACTTATAGACGTCATGTTTATCGATCCGATAGAAATATATATAGGTATGTTTATCGTCGGTAGTTATAGTGTTAAGATCTTTATTAAATATTTTATTATCAAATCTATCTTATGTTAAAATTGAATTGCGAGATTCAATTCCTTTTCTTTAACATGTTTATATCATTTTTAAGTTCGAACCTAAGACAGAACTGTGTCTTTGAAATAATATCGATTGAATAGCGGCAATTTAAAATAATTTCGTCGTAATACTAATAAAGGTGACTCCTATTAGGCCACAACGTGTTATATTCATTTGCATATGAATGGCGTCCAACGTGTTAATGTTAGAACTGTAAGTATTCGGATATTCGAACTATTCGAAGAATTCGAATAGTACGGAGTATTCGAATAGCAGTAGAATGCGAATTTGATATTTCAAGTATTCGAGACATTCGGATTATTGGAAATATTCGAAGTATTTGAAGTATTCGAAATAGTCGGATCAACCAGTTTGCATAAGGTTCACTCGGCATGCGATATTACAATTATTTTTAGTCCAATGTTTTATTCAAACAATAGTTATTTATTCGTTTCAACACTTTATTCTCTCTACTTATTGAAATAATTCATCATTATTTATTTGAACAATTATTTCGAGTTTTGTTGATTCTATTGAATAAATTTTACTGAACAATTTATTTGAATAATGATTGTAGAATTATTCGAATAATATTATCAACAAATGATTATTGCTCTCGTTTCAAAATTTATAACTTCACCAAAGACTGAGGAAGATTCAGGTTTAACGTTTGAAAAACAAATAATTGTAAAGGCCAACGTGGAAAGAATTTCATGATAAAATGTCAAAAAATATATTATCTTCAGATTCTTATTCAGTACAATAAAAAATTCGATCATCTCGAATATTTGAATTCTTTCTCGAAATATTTCAAATAATCCGAATACTTTATACGATTCGAATTTCAAGTTAGAATTCTACTGCTATTCGAATACTACGAATGATTAGAATATCAAATTCGAATATTAGAGTAGTCGAATTCTACTGCTATTCGAATATTCGAGTGTTCCAATTACTCGAATATTCGTAACAGCCCTAGATAATATGTACATCTAATACTTTCATCAAGAATCTCGATATTACCAGCATCCTGACCCACGATCTGAAAACCTCTGGCTTCAACTGTACCCTTGATACAAGGCGCGCGTTGATAATAACAACGGTGCTGATTAATAAAATGCAAAAGGTAACTGTATCCACCGAGAAGACTGCAATTCAACCATCCCAAGATCCAGGATCGTCTCCCATTGTATCGGCGTGTGATCAAAGGAGTAGGTTACTATGCTCCACGATCTCGTTAGGTACAGTATATTACCCGTGAGCCGGTTCTAACCATTATCTATCTAACCCGTTCTCTGCCCGTAATCCCGCTGTTTGCGATTAATTCCACTTATTATCCCTCACTCGAAAAACGGTGATCGCCTTACCTATTGTTACTCCCGTAACGGTATCCAAGGAATTTTCCAAGCCGTGAAATTTCTCATGGCTGGACACACGGTAGTGTCCCGTGGACATGTTTCCGACGACCTGATTTCTACCTGTACCTGTCCGCAAGTAATTAATGTGAATCATATATTCGTCAAACAACGGCTACGTAAAGTTATGTCTACACTGAAGCAACAATGAGGAACTGTTTGGTCACCCCTTATTGTTGCATGTGCTCTGAAATATTTTCAGCGAACCTCAACTTATAATTATAAAAATAAAGATAATTTTACACCTTCTTTTTGTATTTTATAGTGAAGTGTCTTTTGTATTACATAAAGAATATTACAAATGGTATATTTTCGTCACTTTCTGTATTACAATTTATAATTTATCTTAGATATGAAAAGCCGAAATATTGGCTCAAAAAATTTATGGCAAAGACCTGGTAAGTTTTAGACCTGGGCACTTCTGAAATGATATTATTTGTAATATTATTTCAAATAACATGTTATTTTATTTAATATTTATTTCCATGCTTATAATCACGTCTGAAATAACATTATTTAAAATATTACTTCAAACAACATGTTATTTTATTTTCTAATCATTTGAAATAATTCTTAGATATAATCGAGAAACCTAGTCTGAGTTCGGTTTATTCATATTTTTCTAAAGAGTAACACCATCTTTCATCTTCTACACCAGTGGAACGATTATTTTCTTTCGTGAAAATATTAGATGGACCCAAGCAAAAATCTCTCTCGGATGAGTTTTTTGAAGAGCGGGTCCTGCTTAAAGCAAAGTGCTGTAAAGATTCCTTAAAATAGAATCCTTCTGTTGTACATTATTTTTAATATTATTTCTTTTGCCAAATTTGAAATACAAAAATAACAAAATAATTCATTATGTGAAATTATTATTATTTCAAATTAATCGGTAATATTTTTATATTCGAATAACAGTATTGAAAATAAAGTTCCAAAATAAATTATTTCAAATAGTTATTTCTTATTTTCATTTCAAATAAAATTTGCTCACTTCTAGTGAGTATGCACTAAGAAGGTTAAATTGCTTCAGTCCGTTAAAATACATATGTATAAATGAATCGTAAAAATCCCGAAATTTTATTTGGGTCCACTGTGGCAAGCGGTTCTTTTTAATATAACGGGTCCCCTGAAAATCAAAGTCACTTCGTCGCAAAATAATTACAGCAATGTTGCGACGACCCCCTTCCGTTCAATCGCCTTCTCTACCTCAATTATCGTCAAATATTTTGCTCACGTTAATTTTTTTTTTCAGTTATTGCCTTAATAGGCAACTGAACCCACTCCTTTAATTAATTCTACGCTCCGCAACGGGACGCAACTTTGTGGTTTCCACTGTAAGATTAATCGATGGTTCGATGAAGCCATTAATACACGTTTGTCAAACTAATTATTACGTGGAAGAAATTATTTACAAAGCCATACAAAATTTTTGAGCATGAGGTGGTAATCATGATAAATTTGTTTACTTAAAATTGCGTAGCTTATTGATGTTTCGGTAGTTGTTTTCTAAGGTATAAAATATCTATTAAATTATTGCATAATAAATGTAATTTTTGGATTTTAAAGTTTCAATGATGTTAACATGTCTTAGAGGAGATTACTAATCAAAGCAAGATTCATTTGATCGAGCCTACGTTTGCCAACAACTGAAAAATTGATATTATTACAATAAAGCGAGCAGGAACATTATATTTATTATACAACAATATCTAATATTATGAAAACTCTGGTACACTTCAGAATCGCCATTTCGAAGGTAAACATAAAAATTTCCGTTTCAACAAATGTCGGTCACACGTGGTTACAGTTCCACGAACACAGGTCAGTGTTAAGGAAACAAAGAATACCGGTTCCTAGCGTTAGAAGCCGCAGTTTGTTTTTATTTCTGTCAGTGACATGATTTTCCTTTCAGTATCAGTTCGACCACCGTCCGGTAAAGTTCGAATTTCTCGGTGGAAGATATTACGTTGTGTACGAAAGTGATGTTCGTGTTTTCATCGAGAATTTTTGTTAATTACCGAAATATTCATCGTTGGAACTGATAGGTGGATCAATCGTGACCCATAATAGAATTTCATAGTAACGTATACATATAAAACGACAACGAGTCGTCGGTGACCCAGCCATAGTGTTTCCATTGAAAGTTTTTACTTTTGTGAAGTTTGCATCGTTGAAACCGATAGGTGGGCCAATCGTGACCCATAACAGAATTTCATAGGGACGTGTACGTATAAGACGACAACGGGTCGACGGTGACCCAGCCAGTAGTGCCTTTTTTGTCATTTTTCTGGCAAAAGTTGAATTTCTCGTCGATAAAGTAAAACCTTAATGTCAGATTAATTAGGATGACTATTATTTTCGGATACGCCTAATAGTGTGAATGTCCCAATCACTGCCACTTAATTTATTTAGTGTAATAAAAACATAATGTATAAAGAATTGTGTACAAAAAATTTTAGTATTAAATGGGGACTCTGATTTACATAGAAACAAAGAGATAGGTGTACTTGTATGTAGGTGCTCCTTAAAAATTAGCGTTGAAAAAGAAAAATGCAATTTGAACGTCGAAAACGGGTCTACGTAAGTAATGACGAAATCGTGCTAAAGAAAAAGTTGTAATTTTACTATTCAATCTATGTCTATTGTACAAAATGAATTGTTAAAGCATATAAGAATTACTTTAATTTGTGAGGTGACAGTTATAGGGACACTGGGATTGCTTGCAGATTTTAATTAATTATAAATTAATTCTTCATATTTAATGTATAAACCTATGTTTTTGTAATGAAAGAAATGTTAAATAATGTTACACTCCAAAGTGAGACGATTTTTAAGTGAGACAACACGTAAAATAATTAAGTGAAGTTACGTTACAGTATTAACCCAGATAGCACATGACGTCTTGAAGACGCCCATTTTACGGCTATGTTAAGTCTAAAGTGCCTTTAAGCCTTCTTCAAGGCGTCATTACGTGTCATGTGTTATCTGGGGAGGTGGCAGTAATTAGGACGTTTACCCTATTAGTGTTTTTCGTCGTGCTAGCACAATCTGGCTAAATGCATTCGGGTCAATGTCGAAGTGAGTAATGGCCGTGTATGATAGAAAAACGAAGCTGCCGCTTGAGAACCTGACAGATAACTGACTCGATTTGTAACACGGCTTTCCCACAGAACGATTGAGATCGTTGCATATGAGATCGCGAGCCTTCCTCCTTTTTTCTCGGTCGATTTATTTGCATAAACCTTGTTGCGCATTCAATGGTGAAAAAATGTTCAGGTGACTCAACAGTTGTCCGTGTCTATTATCGAATGAAGGTATGCTTTTTATTATTATTTATACCAAACATTTCTATGATTTCTGATGTAATACATTGGAATTGTCCTAATCCCAGATAGCGCATGACGCCCAATGACTTCTTGTAGATGGCTTAAAGGCGTCTTAGACCTAAAATGGGCGTAAAATGGGCGTTTTCAAGGCGTCATGTGCTATCTGGGAATGTGTGACTGAATTTTATGCATATATATGTAAAATTGTTCGAATCTGTAAAATAACTGAATGAAAGAATTCCATTTTGATCAGAAGATTAAGGTCGAATGAAACGTTATTGAAATTGGAATACAAAGAAAAATTTCCTAGCGAATTATTTAATAAACATTCAATATTTATCATACATCGATGTATCAGTATTTTCGAAAAATTTATTTCAAATATATTAGAATTCTTTTATTCAGTTGTTTTACAGATTCGTACTATTCCATTTTAATCATAGGATCCAAAATTCTTTGAGATATTTTTGAAACATGTACAGCCTGTATACATTACTGTATACATATGTGCAATTATATACTATATGGTGGACAAAACTCTTCCACGATCTTGAGTATTTTCGGTAGGATTGGACCAATTCGAATTATGTTTTTTATACATTCCGATTTACGTACATAAATATACAATATACATATGTATGTTGATTATGGTACTATTTATGGCAATTACTTTCAACGTACATATATATTATATATATTGTTTTTAATTTATTTAACTCAATTTTTCTTGCTGCTTTGTGGTCAACCTTCGTCTATATATCCGTTCAAGTGGTACGGAAATAAGCTGATTAGCATGGGCTCACGTGCAAATTCCTTTCCACGACGAGGCTCACGTGCGCTAACGTTTAACCTTCGATTTCGTAACACTAAATTTCTGGCGCATATAATGTATTCTTAACAGTAGAACCGTAACGAAAACGCGATTCAACTATGTAGTAACTCACACTTTCGGTGTTGAATGGATTTACGTGATCACGCGATATCGTGATGTACGGCATAACGATCGTGACGCGAGGAAACGTGATATTATGAAAGTGTTAGAAAGGGAAACACATTAAGTCATACTCAAAGATTAACCCCATAGAATACGGTCATTTAATTGTAGGTTCATTATAGATTAACTAAAGGTTAACGGTTATTTAATTAATTATGCAATGATTATTTGATTAATTAATTACGAATCTGGTATCCGTTATTTCTTAACAAAAATAGCTTCGAACAGAAAGATTATTAATAATATTCACCGAAAGTTAGTTTCATATTATGAAAATTTTATTTCAAGAATTTAGGTTTTCAACAGTAAGACTATATAAATTATATTTAATTATATGAATTATATTTAAAAGAATTTTGCATGTTTATATTTAAATATGATTTTTTATGAACAAAATCGATTACAACGATGTAAATGTAAGATACTGTTATTGGAATATTTTTAAATAAAATGAAACATCATATTTATAAATAACTATATACAGGGTGTGTCACCTAACGTTTGCACCTCAAATATCTTTATTGTTTTTAAAGATACCTCAAATATCTTAAGGACAAAGTTAATGGGGCTTACACGATGCCAAACAAAATTTTGTTTTTATGTCATTTTTTTAGAGATATCAAAGTTACTTTTATTTTTTAAAATGGAATCACACTTTTTAAATACCTACAATGATAGTCCCTTTCCTTAGGAATTCAGTGACTATAATTATTCAAGGTCATTCAAGGTCACGGGAAAAAGGGTGGTTCCATTTTAAAAAATGAAGGTGATATATCTCTAAAAAAAATTACATAAAAACAAAAATTTTTTTGGCATCATATGAGTCCCATTGGACCATTCAACTTTGTCCTTAAGGCATTTGACGTATCATTGAAAACAATAAAGATATTTGAGGTGCAAACGTTAGGTGACACCCTGTATATTATACAATATAAACCCTTATTAAATAAGGAAGGGAATTAGAGGTGAAGTGAGTATGAATTTGAAGGTTTGAAATCAGTTAAAGATTCTTTTAAGAAATACATTTCATAATTATAAATTAACTTATAATTTGTTTAAACATTCGAAATTTACCTTCTTCCCTTTCCCTAAAAGGTATGAATTCATTGCTCAGGGAATCATTAAGAACGAACGAACGTATTAACGCATAAGATTCTATTTATTATAAATAATTATTTGATTGGTATTAGGAAGAACCCACACGACAGCTATTGTTTAAAAGCTAGCAGAGTGAATCTGTTGTAATGAAAAACAGGAAGACCAATCAACAGCTTCATGTCTTCGACGTTTAGTCAAATATAGTTCCGTTAATACATTTTCCTTAGCAACAGAAAAAACTTGAGAAAGAAAGGACAATTCTCAATTCTCGGGCTAAAGAATCGATGCACACAAAAATCGAATAGCAGCGAATCAATCTTGCGAAGCAAATCAAAATTGTTTGAAGTATCGAATCTGAATCGAACATCCCTACCGTGCACCTAACCCAACCTCATTCCTGAAACGTACCATATCGCCAACGAGAAAAACATTTTTCCTAAAAAAATTACCTTTCCGTGGCACCATTTTGTTTCCCGTGTCGAACCAAACAAGATCCACCAATCCGTTTCTATTCACCGTCTTCCGTGTACACATCCCGAAGATTACCGTGACTCGTAGAACATCTTTTTCCATTCAGGGATCGTTATGGCGTTGTGTGTTCCACCACCACGTCCAGGAAATAGAATCGCAACGCGATAGATCGATGGTTGGACCAGTTTGATCGATACCACGGTAGATGGAGCGAGCGTCGCCTCGTCATCGGGAACTAATTGTCGGGGCCCAGGGGGTGTGATGCGCCGATAACGAGCGTAATATATGTCCATGCCTCTTATTACTTCGTTGAAATCGTTGTGGAGGATGGATCGAGGGAATTGTTGGTGAACGTCTGAGGGATCGTTGATTGGTGGAGCGAGCTGACACGACGTGCGTCGTGAGCGTGCAACGCTCTGTTGGATCCCCAGAAGTCGGGCAAAAAGCTCCTCGCCCCGGCTCGTGGTATTTCATTGCCCGTATAATCATATCCGACATAACCGTCGTTATGTGGCCACCGGTACCGGGGGCCGCGATCCCGACCGCCTGCTTCTTCGGTAAGTGTCAGTTTCAATTTCTTCGTTCCTTCTCGGTTTCTTCTTCTTCCCTCGTTGCTCCCCCCTTCTCGTTCTCTTCTTGCCGATCCTTTCGACGGACTGGTCCTCGTGCACGGTCTGCCTTCTTTGCTACCATTGATCAAAAGAACGTTTTAAATTCGCATTTTTGTACCGATTGTATTCCATTATTTCATTAGTATCATTTTTGTGGAACTGTCCCAGTCAGCCAAACCTGCAAACCCAAATATTGTCCCTTGCCTGTTATAAACTTATGGCTACAAGTTTGATGCAAGATTTGCAATAAAGAACTTACGCGCACATTGATCTATGAAGGTTGGCACACTCAATTTGACATAGGTTATGTTGCAAGACTTTCGCCAATTTGCTTTACCATTTTGTCAGTTGGCGTTGCCTGCAAAACCTAAGTCAAATGCAAAAACAGGTGGCCATGGTTTTTTAAGACTACTTTTGTCATTTATTGCTGGCAATGTGCTCGGAACTTGTACACAATTGGGTATCAGTGTGTTGAGGCCAGCTATTGGGTGGTAACTGTCTGTGTTCCTGTCCCACCTGAATGGTCATCACATCCCTTTGTTTATAATTATTGACTCGAGTCGTCGGGTGAGGTATAGTCTTCTTTGGGGTAATTCGTTTTTATCCGTTGTGATAGATGTATGTGAATTGATAGGAAGTCTGCTGAAAGATGAAGTTAGTTTGAAGCCCCCTTTGTGATGGTAACGATAGAGAATGATAAATCTATCGAAACTGACTGCCACGCACGTATTTATGTTAGTAGTATGTTAAACAAGGTAAATGTTTTAGTAGCACATAGAAGTACAACAATAAGAAGTTAAAGTATTTAAATGCAAGTTTGTCGAAGTAATTTGTTTTGCTTAATGCGTATTAAGTGTATATTGGACTTCGGTTAAATTGTATTATCTTTTTTTGAGCATATAAAATTTGTTTTCATAAATCCAGTGGTGGGATTCAGTTGGTTTGCACTGGTTCGATAGAACCGTTTCCCAAAAGTTTTATCGTTTCACCGAACCGGTTGTTAAAATGATACTTGTAATCATATTTACTTGGTTATTTCATAAAACATTCACTATAAATCCGTTGTTTTCATTTTTGTAGTTGCCGTTGAAGTTGCGAACCGGTTGTTAAATTATTCGAATCCCACCACTTCTACAGTTCGATCAATGCATAAGCTTAAATTTTTTGAAATTGTTGCCCTGCGGTGTTTTTTCTTAGACACACAGATATCAATAGTAAAATCACAAATTGTAACCCCAAACGATTCATTGTTATGTCAATTCCAAAATCTTTTCCGTAATTACCCCTTCCCCCGTGTTTCGTTTCGAAAACTTTTTACCACCTGCTTAATTTTTCCCCCGTTCGCGCCCCTTCCGGTTTTTCTGCCCCCCCCCCGCTCTCCTCCTATCATCCACCGCGTTCTTACGACCGCCCCTCGTTTCACGTCCTTTCCGTCTTCCTTTCCAATTATATACACCGTGTTTCTCGTTTATTTACTAAGTTCTAAGCGCGCCGACTTCCACCACCGTCGGAACGCGCGCGCCGTTCGGATTCCACGTGGCATTCTGCCGTTTTTCCCGTCATAATGCCGGGGACCACTTTCGTTCCCCGAGGCCACGGTCCCCCGTGGCATTTCGTAGCTATTTAGCTGCCCCCGCGTCCGGCCACCCCCCTCCCCACCCTCGTGGCCCTTGAAGTACCGATCGGACCACGAGATTCGCGTCCGTTTATAGGTGGCGGCACGTTTGCCCCTTTTGGAGCCGCGATTCCATTATCTTTGTATTGTCACTTCACCTTGTCGGCAAGTATGTAACCTTATTCGCTTTGCGAATCCAAGTGGTCCACCTGGATCCAAATTTGTATTGGTATCAGTAGACTGTGGAAGTTTATGCAAATATTTTAGCTTGAATTGTTAATGTATTTGAAATTGAAAGTGGATAAAAGTCTAATGGATCATTTAAGTGGTTTGGTAATAACAATAGGTGAATAGTAACATTAAACTTCATTGAAATCTAATGGAGTTACTGATCCCCCGATGGTGGATGGTCTGGGACGTATACTAACAAGAAAACTCTGCTTGCGCTAGGGAAAAAGTGGCGTAGAAGAAGGGTCGCATACCACTTGGTAAATTTATTTCAAGTATTAAAATAAATTGTAGGAGGGCGTATTCCTGCGCCACTTTCCCTTAGTGGAAGTCGATGTGGTTTGTCACAGATATGGGCAAATTCGTTATCTAAATAAAAAATTTCGAATAACGAATAAAAGATAAAAAAGTATTTTGCCATTTTTGATAGCATAACCGTGAAAATTTCAATTTTTACAAAAACATAATACTTTCTTCTCCAAGGAGTAGACACTTCCCAAACAATTATTTGATTTCATTAACTGTTCAAAGGTCAGGATGACGATCCCAGATACTGTTAGGGAAATGGCCTTCTATTACTTAGTGTCGAGAATTACTGGAATTTATATGAAATTAACATTGCGGCTATATCACAACAATTACGCGTCGGATGTTGGTTTTCAAAGCTTTAATGGATTATGGATTATCTGCATAGACTTGATCTTTCACATAGCACCATAAGAAATAGTCTAACGGCGTTAAATCACACGATCTAGGCGGCTAATTGACTGCAGAATTACGCGAAATTATTCCATCGGGAAATTTCGTTCGCAATAAATTTATTGAATCCGAAATTTTGCGATATGTAGTTTTTACAGATGTATCATGTTGGAAGTGAATTTTAATTATTTTTATGCGATTTTCGATTAAAAGTGAAGACATTATAATAAATTGTAGACCTTGTACTTGACATATGTCAAAAAATAGAATGACAAAATGTCACCACATCCAAATTGCCCCTATTAACACTAGAACTACCAACGATAAAGCATATCTCTTTCGATCGATCGATAAATATGGCAAATTTTTGAAAATTTACAAATTTATAAATTAATTTGAGCAAATGTATTGTTATAACATTATAATCATCGTTGTAAGAGAGTATTGGCAAGTCATTTTGACTTGCTTGGTAGTTCTAGTGTTAAAAAACAAAATCCCTGTTGAAATGCCCTATATTAGCAATATGTAGTACAAAAAATAACATCCGCCATCTTACCCCGATCTCCCCTACGTGGTAGACGAGTTGTTGGGTCATTTTGACAGTTTCCGAGTGGACGTCCGTACCGCTTACAGAAAAGAAATTAATCGTGAATTCGGTATTACTATCACGAAACAGGCGAACACAAATCACGGGGTGATCTCTCGGTGTTCCTCTCGGATATAACGGTCGAAAAAGTCGTTCGGGATATCGGATGCTCATTGAGGAGAGATCGAAAGAGACCGATAAATCATACATCCCGGTATAAAGAAACCTCGCGCGCAGGTTCGTCGAATAAGAAATGTTTCACGTGTCACGTGGATCGTTTCTTGCGTTCGAGCTGGCAAATTAGGAATTTTCTGACGGTTGGCTCGATGGAGCTTGCATGTAAACGTGTTCAATTAAAGAAGTATTCTACTGTGACATGCGATTTTTTTCACATTTGTTCAGTGATTTTTTTGAGGGACTTCATGGAAGATTTTTATACTGAACCTTTTTCTTATATGTTTATTATATCTTAAATTATAAATAGAAATTCTGTGTGGTTGAAAATATGAAATGAAGATGAAAGTCGAACACCTCGAAAAATTGCTCGATTGGTTGTCATAATTCGGGTCGTCCTGTTCATCTGAAATAAAAAAAAAAGTAAAAGGATTTTTAAATTATTCGAGCATGACTGTCGCAGGTATCAGATTTGGGTTGAAATATTAAACATGTTTAAAGTTTGAAAATTAAGTATCGATTTTTTTTATTTTTTTTTCGTCTTTCTTGGACTGTAAAATTAAAAAAGAAAAATATTTGGCTTGATTCTGGTGGGAACGATAGCGACACATCTGAAGATGTGTGCACAGGATGGGCCCGACCGGTAAAGTAGAATTTCAGATATCGTGGCAACCATTTTCTAAAACACGGTTTTGAAAAGAACGAGTTTAAAGTTGGCATGCGGTATGGGGGTCGTCCTTCATTTTTCTATAGGTTTGACAATTTTATAAATTTCGCCATAATACTTCAGGAACACATTTTTAGGACCCCAAGCTATAAGAAAAAGCGAGAAAAAGAAAATCGATTTTTTTGACTGGCTGCAGTAGAATATCCCTTTAACCGTCAGACGGCTCGTCTCATTGTCAGAGATGAACGATTCGACAACCACTACTTTTTCACACTTTTAATAATCAACTGAATGTTATTGTATGTTAACGTTTTGGAAATAGAGCGCCACTTCCCAAATAGCACATGACGCCTTAAAGACGCCCATTTTACAGCTATTTTAGGTCTAAGGCGTCTTTAAGGCGTCATGTGCTATTTGGGTTACTGTGTACGTACACATATACATATATACATACTTGAAGATATAGTCAATGGGCACGATAAAAAATGGCTTCATTAGAATATTCGTGATGAAAAAACTATAATATATACAGTAAACAATCAGTCAGGGGTTTTTAAGATATAAAATAATTTTTTTATGTTATTTTGTTTAATATATACTGCAAAAACCAACAGTGACTGTGATGTTTAAAAAGACTGATCTATGCGGTGTACCTAAAATTTCAAGATCCATTTATCTGAAATAAGAAAACCAATGTTTGTCTTAAAACTTATAGGGATAGTTATCGTATTAAGCAGATTTAGAAGTTTTGGTTAACAGATACATTGTTTATTTAATATTTTTTAATGAAAAGGTTACCTATTTGTGGAACACTTTTGCAAAAACAGGTACCAATCAGGGAATTTTCATTATTTTACGATAAAAATGTTCGATACGATAACCATCTCTATGAATTTTAAGAAAAACTTTGGTTTTATGATTAATAGAAATAACATTTTTTGGGTGAAATATTAATCCATTTTCTTGTACATAATGGAAAACCAGTGTAATCTATGACGAAAGTTTTCGAAACAGTATGGTGCTGACGAATTTGTTAATTGAATCTACAGTAACGATAAAAAATACGTGGCCACGCTTCAGATTTCAGAAAAGAGTAAAATAAAAAAAAATAACTTTGTAAAAATGTAATATTATACATATTGTGGAATCAGGAAGTATACATATAAATCAGTTTTGGCATATTAGTGTTTCAGTAACTTTATAATTAACTCGTTTATGCATTGCTGTTAGTAATGCGTAAAGGTTTCAGAATCAGGAAGTATACCTATGAATCAGTTGTGTTTAAGTTTCAGTGTATTAATTTTCTGACTCTGTAATTCACTTATTAATGCATCAGTGTTACATGCAGACTGTGTGAATTACACTGACAATGAGTTAAGATTAAAATTAAATTACAGAAATATATTATTCCATGTCTGGATAGCAAAGTGAACAGATTATTCGAATAGAATTTGTTTAGATAATTTTATTATACAAATATTATTGAAAGTGTCTTACGTGGGGTTAAATTAACCTGGAGGTGTTAATCAGATTTTTTTTAATTAAATTAAATTTGACCCAAATCAATTCAGACCTTCAGGTCAAGTTGACTCCAAATGAGACACTTAAACTTAAATTTTAATTAAATTAAATATTACTAATTTTTATTTTTAACAGGGGTTAAATCTCTCTAGAACAACAGTTTTCATAATCATTAATTGTGGAAACTAATTTCACACTTTTACTCGATACTGTATTCGAAAATATTCCTTCGCGTGGATATACCAATTATTGTAGAGGTCAATATCTTATTAATGATACGTAAAATTTCGAATTTCTTTGCGTCTGTATTATGAAATCGGTTCGTAGTACTGATGAAAATTCACGAGCGTTCTTAACGATTACATCGTATCTATATAGGAAACAACTTTCCCGATTCGTAATTTAAATTAACTTAAAATTCACAATTTCGCGTACCGTGAAATTAACAAGCGTCTAATTAATGGACGTAATCGAAGCGTATCCAGAGTTTATTAATACTAAATCTGTTCCATGTTCAGACACACTGAGTATAGATGTAGTTCGAGATAACATGATTGTCGAGCTGGAACTAACTCATTTAGACGTTGTTATTACACTGTTTTTAATACATCGATTAAACATCATTCAGTATTAAAGTTCACACATATTTAATTCCGTGTTTTTCTTTGTCGAAATCAGAATATCATTTAACGAACTATTATACAGGGTGGACCATGAAATGTGATAAGCTTAGATTATTGTACTGCCAGCTGTCGATCGAAATTTTGTTTAAGTAACATATTTGATGATTCAAGGAGAGCTTTAAAACGATTGTATCAAATTTGTGGTGAACCCCTTTCTCCAGACTTTTTTAAGGTCACCTTCAGTTTTTTTAAAGATAAACCAATATTTTTTTACGCCCGTCTTTTAGTGGATACTGAGACGAATTCGGCAAGCACCATAATACATTTTTTTTTCTTCTCAACCAAAGAAACAATAAGAACGTATCATTTACTTTAATTAAACCTATGTTCAAAATAGTATCTATTATCATACATAGACATGTAATACCTAGATCGCATATTTGGCCGATAGGCTGTCAAATGTTAGAAAAAGATAACATGGTTTAGGTCACCATTCTGCCTTCGTCTGACATTCAATCATTTTTTCCCCTCTACTTTTTTGTTTCTCAGGCAACGTAAACTTCTCTGTCGTACCACGTGTCGTTAGAAAAAGACAGGTTGGTAACCTTTAGGGATGAATCGATACAAGTAAATACGAGTAGATTACTCGATTCTTTTGTTTCGATACCGAGCACCTTTGGTATCGATAGTTATGGTTGCGATACCAAGTAGGTATCGAAATAAAAGTGCTCGTATCGAATGGAGTGAGTATCGACCCATCAACATTTGATATTGCAATTACTTTCAATACAAAACAATGATGTTTTTATTAATAATTAAGCAATGTGTATTTAAATATTTTCAATATTAAAATAATATAGATGTATGATATAGAAAAATTCTTTGTTTAAATAAAAACACCCCCCCTCCACTTTTATTAATTATCAATTTAATTGCATCGTTTTATAGAGCATAAAAAACCATTCAATTTTTATGATAACCATTTCTTTTATATCTACGATAGTTTTAAAGATATATAGGGAAATATGGAAACACCTATCTACCTTCAAGGGATGTTTTCACCCTGAAGAACTGATATTGGGCCAAAAACAAAAATTGCGCTATACTTCTCTCGAGGTCTCCTACAAACCTGCAAAGTTTAAAAAAAATCGGAATTTTCGGGTTACCGAATTTCCCTTGTAAGTACATTGCAAAAATAAACCCAGTAAAATATAGAAGACAATGATGTTGTACTTAAAAAAATGGGAATTGTTGTAAAAACAAAGGCATAAATAAAGGTTCATCAGGAACATAAATAATTCATTTATTAATGATAAAATTAAATGAAATATTTAGTAGAAACTGAAACGGAACATGCAGTATTTGCCTTCGCAAGTGAATTAAATTTGTTAAATTTTAGTAGTAAAATATTTCATTTGAGAAGTAGCATGCATATCGAACGAGGTTATGTCAAACATAACATAGATGGTAGATGGAGATGCTGCAGGAAGCAATGCAGGAAAACTTGTTCTATATTTAAAAATACCATTTTCGAAAGCTCACACCTAACCATATATACCTTTATTTTAATATTGACAATATTTAAATACACATTGCTTAATTATTAATATAAAAAACATTCTTTTCTGTTGAAAGTAATTACAATATCAAATATTGATGGATCGATACTCACTCCATTCGATACGAGTACTTTTTTTTCGATACCTACTTGGTATCGCAACCGTACGTATCGATACCAAAAGTACTCGGTATCGAAACAAAAGTACATATCGAGTAATGTACTCGTATTTACTTGTATCGATTCATCCCTACTCGTATCACGCCTAAAATCGAATCCGAGCGAAGGTTAATCTGTCGTATCGCTTCGAAAAATCGTCCGAACCGCA